>NC_059370.1:31118967-31447491 GCF_019703515.2 Myxocyprinus asiaticus | reverse complement strand
AGATGCTTCTTGTCATGAAAAAGAATATTCCCTTTAAATATGCAAAATAATTCTTAGACAGCCTTTACATCTTATTTGAGTTACAATAGCTGAAACCAATAAAGTTAACAGTTCATTTCTCTTGGTTTTCTTTACAGTTATTATTTTATATGATTTTATAATATATATATATATATTATTTAATTTTTTTGGAAACTGTAACATTAGAAAAAATTGGTATCAGTATCGGGGAGTACTGAAAAGGAAGTATCGGTACTCGTACTCGTTCTGCAAAAAAATTGTATCGGGACATACCTACCTCTTTTAGTTCTTTTGCTCATGGCTTATATTCAAAATAATATAAAACATGTCTTCAGGACAATGACAATATTTAAATGTGTGGCTTCAGGTCTGATAATGACTGGGGGTTGTAGGGATGGTCCACTAGTTTATCTAAAATAAAATAAATTTGTTTCAATATTTTTAGCAGTGGTGCTTTGAAGGGGATGAATTACATTTACATTTTACATTGTCATTTAGCAGATGCTTTTATCCAAAGTGAGGAACATAGCAAGCAATTTGTCATACAAAAGACAAATATCTCAGAGTAGCTGGAGTAGTATAGAAGCTAGCGCAGAAGAAAGAGACAGACAAGGGAAGGGTTATTTTATTATTATTATTATTATTATTATGAAATAAGTGCAATTAGTGTGGGTTGGTTAAGTGCTCATGGAATAGATGTTTTTTTCAGCTGGTTCTTGAATGTTGAGATGGTTTCAGCAGATTGTGTGGAGGTTGGAAGCTCATTCCACAACAAAGGAACAGAGAAGGTGAATGATTGTGAAAGGGACTTTGAGCCTCTTTTCGATAGGACCACCAAGGGCCACTTGTTTGACTGTGAACATTGACCATAGAGAGTGAGTGGGGATATAAACCTGGAGGAGTGAACTGAAGTGGCTGTCCTGAAGACAAAGCCTTAAATTTAATGTGGGCAGCTACAGGTAGCCAGTTGAGTGAAATCAAGAGTAGGGTGACATCGAGTATTGACGCTGACTACCACCCCTGGAGTCGAAAGTTCGAATCCAGGGCGTGCTGAGTGAATCCAGCCAGGACTCCTAAGCAACCAGATTGGCCAGGTTGCTAGGGAGGGTAGAGTCACATGGGATAAACTCCTCGTGGCCGCGATTAGGGGTTCTCGCCCTTAATGGGATGCGTGGTAAGTTGTGCATGGATCGCGGAGAGTAGCATGAGCTTCCACATGCTCTGAGTCTCCGCAGTGTCATGCACAGCGAGCCACATGATAAGATGCGCGGATTGACTGTTTCAGAAGCGGAGGCAACTGAGACTTGTCCTCCGCCACCCGGATTGAGGTGAGTAACCACGCCACCACGAGGACCTACTAAGTAGTGGGAATTGGGCATTCCAAATTTGGAGAAAAAGGGGATACAATTTTGGAGAAAAAAAAGGGGGGTGGCATGAGCCTTCTTTGGTTGATTGTAGATCAGATGCACTGCAGCGTTCTGGGCCATCTGCAGCAGATTAATTATGCTTGCTGGGAGGCCAGCCAACAGAGCATTACAGTAGTCCAGTCTTGAAATGGCCAGAGCTTGGACCAGGAAGTGCGCAGCACATTCAGACAAGAAAGGTCTGATTTCCCTGATGTTGTAAATCGCGAACCTGCAAGACTGATCAGTTTATAAGACGTGGATGATGAAGTTAAGCTGGTCATCAACGACCACTCCCAGGTTCCCGGGTGTCCTGGTTGGCATTAGTGTAGTTGAAACAAGAGGTTGTGGTCAGCAGACGGGAATTAAAAAATGCAGCTTTGTTTTGTTTTGTTTTTGTGTCTGGTTTTGTTTTGGTTTGCTTGTATCATTTTAATAATGGCTGCTTGAAATGAATTAGAATGCCGTTATCAGGGGTTTGACTGGTTTAAGTCACTTTTCAGCTGGTCAGGTTTGGAGACCAGCTTCATGATCAGCTAAACCAGCCAATCACGAGTTTGGCCAGACAGGGAGACTCTTTGAAAACCGTCTTGAACCAGCTAAGGCCACCAAACCAATTTATGGTGTATTATGTTTTGTTTTTTGTCATTTTTTTTTATAACTGTCATATATAAAGTGCTGCCTGACTGCTTTCTATCAAACTTTTGCTATTATAAGACAGATCATCATCTCACCAAATGGCTTCTTTGCATTATATAATGCTGGCTCTATTGTCTTACTGTTTTTATTTCACGTACCACACACATTTCTCTGCATTTGAGTGTTACCAGATGCTGTTTATAGTTAGTCATTCAGGATAGGATCATATACAGCCTCACAGCCTGTAAAAAGACTGTTGTAAATAGACACATTTGTAAATGAATTGCTGTGCCTCTCTTTCCTCTCTTTGGTGTCCAGAGTTGCCATGGCCACCGCCTCTTCCCAGGTCCTCATCCCAGATGTCAATCTGAATGACGTCTTTGACAATTTTGCCCTTGATTTCTCCAGGGAAAAGAAAATCCTGGAAGGACTGGATTACTTGACAGGTAAAACCAGTGAGAAACTAAACGCTTTTTCCACAACAGGTTTCTCATTGTATTCAGTCCAACTTTAATGAAGACATGGTGTATGTAAGATAAAGTCAGAAGTACATCAGCCGTTCTTTTTGTAGAAATGAATCAATACATCCTGTCTTGACGGGTGTCTTCTTTTCCAGCACCCAACCCTCCCTCTATACGTGAAGAGCTCTGCACCGCCTCTCACGACACCATCACAGTGCACTGGACCTCTGAAGATGAATTTAGCGTCACCTCCTACGAGCTTCAGTACACCATCTACACTGGCCAGACTAACTTTATCAGTGAGTCAAAGTACACATCCTACACAGCCTTGTTCAGATCCAGAACCATCAAAAACTCTTTTCTAAGACATCACCATTTTGTCTGCATCTCTCACGTGTATCCTCTATAGTCTCTAAAATAAAGGTTCCGGTTAGAACCAAAAAGGTTTTTATAGCATAATGCCATAGATGAACCTTTTTTAAGTTCCACAAAGTGCTTTTTATTCTCTAGTTATATAGCCAGCTCAAGAACTGTATACAGTGAAAAATGGTTATTGAAGAGTGTGATTTGCTGTACCTAAGATGCTGCAAAGAATCAATAAAGAGTATATGTGCAAAGTTTAAGTCCATGAGCAGAGTTTTCACATTTCACACATTAGGTAAAAATACATCCGTAGTATGCATGGTAAGATCACACTTTACATAACTATGAGTTCAGCAGAACATTCTCTCTCTGACAGTGTTTTTATGTAACATAGTCTATTGTAGGTCTTCTTTTCAGCACATTCTAGCTCTGTATAGTGCTCCACATGTACAGTGCAAATACTGTATACTTATCATTTTTTAACACCTACAAGTTAAACATCCCCCACACCTATTTTAAGGAAGAGAAAAGGTAGGACACTTGTGGTAACACCAGTCGAGCTATGTTGAGTGAAAAAGCTCAGCAGTGTTAGGAAGAGCAAAGGATATGCTGTTAATTGCTTCAAGGCGAGTGAAGCACTCAACATACAAAGAGGCAGACAGTTTTTTCCTGTCTCTCTCTTGCACGCAGACCTGCTTTTCAGTTACCATTCAGCCTTCTTCGGTAACAGAGTATATTAATTTCAACCGCTGATATAACAGAGACCTAAAAACATCTACAGTGCTACCGCAGGCTCCTTGGAGGATACAAACAAACAGACAGAGAAATGGAGAGGAATTCATTCTTCCCAGACCTTTTTACAGCATTGCTCTTTGAATGTGAATGCCTAAACGGTGCAATTCTTAGATGCGTTTGCTCCACTCCCATGAGGAGCAATGTGAGCCTTTGCTTGTGCATTTGCACAGCCATGGGCCAAGTCAGGGAAAATGACTCCAAGCAAATGCTTACAGCCCCCAGTAAACATCTATCAACTGCACTGCTGAGCAAAGGCAATACATATTATCTACTCATTTCATCAAAATTGTCTGAAATCGCATCTCTTAGACCAGTGGTTTTTAAACATGTTGCAGGTCTGTTAGGGTCGTGAACAGCAGGATAAACAATGTTAAATGCAAATAATAAAATCAAACTTACCAGTATAATGCATAATTAGGATAATATAAGATATAGGATAATCAGCTTTCAAAAAGTTAAAGAAAACACTTTCCATATCTTTTGTTGTTGACATCAAAGGCTGCGCATTCAATCAAATCAAAAAACTTAATTTGACTCTGATTCATGTCACTTGCTAATATGGTTAATACTAATAAAATATCTAGCCCAGTGTTTGTTCCATTGGGTTAGGCTGGTAAATCAAACTCCTATTGTTATTTATGCAGTTGGAAAATTGTAAATGTTCCTATTCAGCCTGTCATGTTAATCATTTTGCATATTGTTGGGTCTATGCAGTTAAAGGAAATATTAATACAGTTCAATATTTGACTGAAGCACATTTTTGTTAACTGTTTGTATGATATAACATTTTTGTACCATGTTGGGTCACTACATGATGTCCAATTTAAAATCTGGGTCTGGAGAAAAACCAGTTGAGAACCACTGTCTTAGAGTATGATCTTTCCGTTGACTGAAGGGTTTGGCTCAACTATGCTAATGTCAAAGAGAACAGTGAGTGAGAATGCCATTAAAAACAAAACCCACACAAATAGGAAAAAGTTTGATTTTTCTCTCTCAGTGTTGGCATAGTTATTGCGTTTTGCCTTTGTTTGGACAGTGTAGATAGATGTCATTCTACAAGGAGGTTTAATCAGATATAGTTTCAAGGCAACATCTTTTAATTGTCTATAGGTTTTATTTTTTCATCAATTCCCTTGATTGTTTGTCATGTTTGAAGGCCAGTAAAATTGTTGGCTTTGTTTCATGTTCCCTCTTAGCAAAACTGTATTAAATTTTTCAAGACTTTAATAGCAAAAGCATAATATGCAAGGGCCCAGGCTGGATAACAGGAAGCATCTTTAACAGGATAGCAGTCATTTATTGTGATATGTCAGTTTGTTGTTACCCAGTGTTGAACTAGTAACATTATTCCTCTCACTGCCTTTGACATGCTGAAAAGCATCCATGTGGTATGAAACAAATCTATACATTTCCGCTGCATTGCACTCAGGTCCGATATGCGTAAATACCCAACTGCCATGAAGGGAAAGCTGACCTTTGGTGACCAATTAAAACGTGTCCAAAATTTAGCTTTATCAGCCAAATCTCAAGCTAATAGAACAAAGAGTAGTGGGAAACGGGACATAAAAGCGTCCTCACTTTGCCATTTGAGGACAGCAATTTGGACCATTTGTTTCGTTGAAAGAAGCTCATGTTTGTCTTTGGACTCTGTTTATCACCAGCCCTGTGAAAGAAGGCACTGTAAAAAATAAAAAGGCACTGGCCTGGCATCGGCCATGATTAGATCTGACATGAGCTAATGCTCTTTGCTCCGCTCGCATTGTGACATTGATTGATAGTGATACAAGCCGCTGGACTTGCATGCTAATCTTCAGCAAACAGTATGCAAATGCCGCTGTCCTTGCAGGAGAAACTCAGGCCACATCACCTAATCTGACGTGCGTACCCCTTGGTCAGTGATGTGGGCTGTGACTCATGGGTAGTGTATGGAAAATGGAAGAGACATGGATGTTCCGAAGCATGTAGGCAGTCACAACGGTAAAGCTAACAGTTGTTACAAACTGGATCGAGGTCATACCAGTTAAAGAAATGCATGTATTATGTTCATCTGACTCTGTTCCCCTGCACAATTCATGTTTATTTGATTACGTCTGCTCCCACAAAACTGTAGCTCAGAAAATGTAAAAAGAGAGAGAGAGAGAGAGAGAGAGAGTGTAGACACAGAATGCTATGTGTAACTATGCTATGCTATAAGTACCCTCACCAAATAATGTCTCGTTTGCTAATTAAGGGAATTAAACAATTACGAATCATCTTAACGATTCAGGTTCCATTAATTATTTTTTAGTACTTTTGAGAAAGAAAAATTTGGAAATATGAAATGCTATTCTTATTGGATTTACTGCCCTCAGCAGCCTGTAAACAAATAATGAGATCTTTTCATATTTTAACAGAACAGATTCTTGCAAGGTGTGTATTTATTTTGTTAATTCATAATTTTTTGTAAAATAACACCAGTTTCAACAAAACTGTCATTGTCATTGACATTTTCATATCAACAACCATCCAGTAATTCCTCTGGCTGAAGTCTCACATGCCCTAAAGGAATACTTCACCCAAAAATTTAAATTCTCTCATCATTCACTCACCCTCATGCCATCCCATATGTGTATAACATTCTTTCTTCAGCAGACCACAAAGATTTTTGGAAGAATATTTCAGCTGTGTAGGTCCATACAATGCAAGTGAATGGGTGCCAAAATTGTGAAGCTCCAAAAAGCACATATAGCCACAATAAAAGTGATCCATACGACTCCAGTGGATTAATTAATGTCTTTGGAAGCTTTACATCACGCAAGAGGCCGTTTGAACTCCACCTTCGTGAACATGCATACCACAGCTGGCCAGAAGCAAAACATATTTGTAAAAAAAAAATTTTTAAATATTGATCTATTTCTTACACACACCTAGCATTTCACTTCAGAAGACATTAATTAATCCACAGGTGCATTGTGCTGAGGTTCGGTCACTTCGGTCTGAGGTGTCGGGTTTGTGTGTGGCTGAACTCTCGCACAGATGTCTTGTCTCGTTTTGTCGCCTGTTGTGTGCATGTACGCTCAGGCTTTGTTTAGTGTGGGGATGTGTGGCATCACTTTGTTTGGCGTTGCTACGCATTGTCTTGTCTGTCGGTTGGCATGAGCGTATATTGCCTGATTGTCTTGGCATTATGCGCTCATGCCATTCGGGTGTTTGTTGTCTTGTGGGAGCACATGGCTTTGTTTTGTTTCTGTATTGCTCTCAGTCTTGCGCCATACCCCGCCTCCTTGTTTGCCAATTATTAGTTCATTAGTCACACCTGCCCTGTCGGTTAACCTGTTTGATTTCTCTCCCTATTTTAGTCTCCTCATGTAGTCTCCTCCTTCAATTATGGAAATTGAATTCATATTTTGATTATCTAGTAAGGTTCCACAGTATGTATTTCCAGGCAAACCCCTTTAGTCGCAAAAATATTCCAAATATACCACAAACTCTCGCAACTTATTGCTTAATAATGATGCTTAAATAAAACATAATGCTTTCCAAATGATGCACACTTTCACAGAAGTCTCGCAACAGGGTCATAATGGGACACAATATGCACAGCCTGCTTCTGTGATTTATCACCACAACATAGATGGTGATTATTTCTCTCATTTTATGGCTGAGGTTAATTTACAAAGCACCGTCACTGAGCAGATAATCACAGAGGTCATTAAGAGTGGTCAGCTTGGCACTGATGAACTGTCATATTATGTTTACATGATGATATTGGCCATTATAAGAAGGTGGTTCAGCCATATGTCTGCTGCAGGGTTTCTCTTGCTGTACTCAGGGTGAGATTGTCAGTGGTTACTGCCAAAGTTCAGGTTTTTGTACCTTAAGATATTCATAAGCTGGGCTTTGGAGAGCTTCACAAGAATGTAGAATAAAGACAGTCCACTGTAACCAGCGACAGAGAATTATTGCAGTGATTGTGACAGTATGTTCTGGTTTTCCATGTTTTAGATGATCTGTTGGAAAATGCATTAATGTGGAATGATAATACGCAAGTGTATGCACATACATAATGCAGAATACCAAGATATGTGCTTTTTAATATGTGTCAAAGTAGTTTATGACAGCTAAACACTGAAAGGCACATGCATGGTCATGAAAACACATGCACTCAATAGAGCAACCCCACTGCTGCATCAAAGGCAGGTTTGGATTTGCCGACAGTATTGAGATCAGCCCCGTCCCCATCTTGTGTTTTTGCTCTCTTTCATCTGCCTACAAACACACACACACACACACACATACACTAAGACTCACTTATGCACAGTCTAGGATACCTATTCTCACTGCCTTTTTTTTACCCAATGTCACATGCACATACCTTCATCTGCCTCTCTTTGAAGTCTCTCTGTCAAACAATTGCAGAGAACTTATAATATAAGCAGCATATTGTAGTCAGCTATTATAATTCCATTCTTCAAACAACAACATCAAACGCTGTTTGATATGGGCATGTTAAAATGACTATTGCTCATGAAAAAAATATTAAAGAGATGTGCAGATGGCGGAACTTAGACATGGAAGCAACTGGTTAATGCTTTACAAGCTTTGCTTTTTTTCTCATATTATAGTTGTTATGTTATGTAATGTTTATGTTTTATTTATTTACCTATGTATTTGAATGTATAATAAGCATTGAATGTAAAATTTACTAGCAGGCAATGTTTTTACTTAGACAGGCGGTTTCCATTGTGCTGAATGATGTAGTAGATGTCCTTGCCAAAGGGAATTTTTTTGCCGGCTAAAAGCTTTTCTCTTTAGTGGTCGAACGATTTGGATTTTTCAGTGGCTGATGCTGTTATCTAAAGAGCAGTGTGGTTATGATGCCAAAATTAATAAAATGTATACAGTATGATATTTAAGCAATATCACACAAACTGAACAGCCTTGATGGTTTTTAGTACAACAGCACAATTGGGAGTGTAATATTGCTTTTAAACATCTGTTCTATAAACATGAAGTTAATACTGAGTGACTTAAATTTCAGACACATTATGGCCAATATTTTGGACAATTTTTATTTTCTCCACAAAAAATAAAATAAAATAAAAAAGATTTTCTCAATCAAAATAAAGCCAAAGCAGGATGAACTATTGTGTGTCGCAGAGTATTTCAAATAAAAAAGTGTCCCAGTGCAGTTATAATAAATATTAGCACTCTCAGAACACCGCTTGGCCTATCAGATTCGATGACTGGAACTAACTGTTGTATAATGAATTTCTTCATATCTTTTGGAAATTATTTTAATTATAAATTGTTGATTAACATACTGGTAAGTAACTTTTTAATTCTGAGCTATGAAGTTGTATTTGTACTCTTGAATGTAACGAGTAAACCTTTTTTTACATAGCACCTTTGAAATGGTCTTTTTAAAGTGCTTTACACAGAACGTACAGTATGTACATAAATGTTCACATTCATACTATACATACGTAGACGTTAGTGTGGCACACATGGTTCATGGCAGTGTTGATGTCTCCCAAGGGCATTTTGGGCAAAGAAAACTGTCTTGGGGAGGGGCAACTCTAATTGTCTGAGGCAAACATCCTGAGTCTCTCCAGGAGAACTCCCTCTACACTCACATAACATGTGCTATATGTGCTTTCATATCAAACAGGAATAGATATGCCATGGATAAAAAGCATCATACTGTATTTACCATTCCCATTTACTGTATGTAGTTATTATTTATTGTTCTCCTTTGTTAATGTGTGCTGGCATAGTTCTGACTGAGAGAAATTAAAAAATAACCTTAATCTGTCATTAATGTTATGCACTCTCTCTTTCTCTCCTTTCTTGCAGGTCTGTATAACTCTGTAGATAGCTGGATGATCGTGCCCAACATCAAGCAGAATCACTACACAGTGCACGGTCTGCAGAGCGGCACTCGTTACATCTTTTTCGTCAAGGCCATCAACCAGGCAGGCAGCCGAAACAGTGAACCTGCTCGCCTCAAAACCAACAGTAAGTCCAGTCCTCATGAGCCGTACAATGCAAGGATCTATAAACCTAGTGGTCAGTCGATACAGGTTTTTTAATAGCTGTTGCCAATGTTGCTGAGAGCAGTGTGGAATGTAGTGCTAAAATGAACATTTATTTACAAAATATCTACTCAAAATTCACTCAAAAATATTTGAAAAATCTCTGTGATTAAATCACTGTAGGTTGTTAGTAGGCATCCAAATTTGACTGGATTATCCAACTGTATCAGCCTGCAAATAACTGTCTGCACTTCCATTGGAAGTCGCCACATTGTGTCACTTCTCATTTGCATAAAGTTGAAGTCTCAAATTTGTCCCATCACCAACAGATACTGTCGCTCATGTTGTTGAAAATCACCAACTTTTAATCGAAATGAATGACTTCTGGTTGCTTTGTTGCTGCAAATCACTGTTTGTGTGAATGTCCCTTAAAACTGAAGTGTGTAACTTTTTTAATGTTGAAATAGTTTCTCCTATCCCAACTTAATATGCAGAGTATACTTCAGTATAAGTAAGCCATTCATAAGTTGATTTCCTCACAAACGGTAAACACTGTGGCACTATAAAAATATATTGAACGTCCCGACTGCACACCAAATATTGGCTTAACCAGCAGTGCAAGTTTGGTGCAGGACTATCTGTTTGTTCAACTGATGGTATATGGGGGGTATTTAGGAAGCTTTTTGAAAACAATGTTTATTTTTGCAGTTCTGTTTGGTACCATTAGTGGTGCAGCAATTACACACTTCTGATTTAATACTGTGCTTCAAGTGTGTTATATGACCTACTCACCTCAAAATAGAAATCTTAACATTGTATTATTGAATATGCATTAACACTTAACTGGTTTTATTATAGTAACATCCAGCCAGTGCATTCTTAAAGTCTTTTCTAACAGTACATTGGGCTTAGCACACCAGTCATCACCTCATCAGCTCTCATATCCAGAGTTCTAGTGTATATGGTGGTCATACGTCAGTTTGAAGGCAGTGTTAATGCAGCAGCTCTGTCATACTCTACCCACTCAATACCTTTATCGGCATTCCATCAGTGGTAGGCATATACAGTATGTTTATATATTATAATACAAAATATAAACATTTATAAGTTGTAACAAAAATGAATTATATTCCCTCACTCCCCTAATGTAGCATATTACAAATTGAATAGAGCTGAAGTGATTATGTACTATTTATTATGAATCTATTTCTGTAAATTCAAGGGTGGTGATGTAGAATTCTGTGCCGAAAATGGTTTCCGTGTCTCACGACATGCTTCTCACTGGTTCTCGCAGTGCTGAAATGACAAATGGTGCAAGTTTAAGAGCTTGAGACCGGTCTGCGAGAGAAAACGTACCTGCTTTGCACATGAGCTGCTCTGTCGAGCCATATCAAACTACAGAGCCATATGTTTTCATTAGTGGAGGTTGTGACTCCACCTGTCTATTTGACGCTGCTGCTAAACCAGACACTTCAGATGCGTCACTAGACTTCAGAATCAGATGAATTGCGTTACAAATGTATACCAACATGTACAACCCCAATTCCGAAAAAGTTGGGACAGTATGAAAAATGCTAATAAAAACAAAAAGGAGTGATTTGTAAATTATATTCACCCTTTGCTATATTGAAAACACTACAACTATACATTATATAGTTTACCTTTTTTTTTTTTTTTTTTTTTAAATCAGATGTAATTTGAAATCAGATGATTGCAACATGCTCCAAAAAATCTGAGACAGGCAATTTAAGACTAATAGCAATTTGACGAGTTGAAATAACAAGGCGATGTGAAAAAGATGTTAAACAGGTGAGGCAATTGTGTCATAATACTGTATAATATATAAGAAGCCTCCAAAAACAGCCTAGTCCTTCAAGAGCCAGGATTGTTCAAGACTTTTAAATTTGCCAACAGATGCTTAAGCAAATAATCCAGCACTTTAAGAACAATGTTCCCCAAAGACAAATTGGAAGGATTTTTGGCATTTCACCCTCTACAGTGCACAATATAGTTAAAAGAATCAAGGAATCTGGTCAAATCTTGGTGCGTTAAGGGCAAGACGAAAACCATTTCTGAATGCACATGATCTCTGATCCCTCAGACGTCACTGTCTTAAAAAACGTCATTCATCTATAATGGATATCATGAACATGGGCTTGGGATTACTTTAGTAAACCTTTGTTAGTCAACACCACTCGCCACTGCATCCACAGATACGAGTTAAGACTTTACGATGCAAAGCAGAAGCCCTATATCAACACTGTCCAGAAGCGCTGCCGACTTCACTGGGCTCGCTCACAGCTTAGATGGATAGTAGAACAGTGGAACTCCATAGAGTCTATATTTCAAAAAGTTTTTGAAAAATAAAGCCGTCGTGTTATCCGGGCCAAAGAGGAAAAGGGCCATCCAAGCTGTTAATAGCGTCACATCCAAAAGCCAGTGTCTGTATGGGCCAGGGGTGTGTCAGTGCAAATGGCATGGGTATCTCGCACATCTGTGAGAACACCATGAAGGCAGAAAGATATGTACAAATTTTGGAGCAACATATACTGTCATCCAGCACTGTCTTTTCCAGGGACATCCCTGCATTTTCCACAACTTCAAACCACATATTGCCTGGATTTAAATTGCATGACTGTGTAAGCAGAGAGTGTGGGTGCTATATTTGGCCTGCCTGCAGTCCTGACCTGTCTCCAACTGAGAATGTGTGGTGCATTATGAAGCACACCATACGGCAACGAAGACCCCATACAATTATGCTGCTAAGGATCTACATAATGGATGAATGGGGGAAATTCCACTTTCTAAACTTAACAAACTTGTGTTTTCAGTGCCCAGATGCTTAATAAGTGTTATTAGAAGAAATGGTGATGTTTCACAGTGATAAACACTCGACTGTCCCAACTTTTATGGAGCGTGATGCAATTATCTGATTTGAAATTACATTAAAAAAAAAAAAAAATCACAGGGTAAAACATTATGTGTAGTTTTAGTGCTTTCAGTATAGCAAAGGGTGAATATAATTTACAAATCACTCATTTTTGTTTTTATTAGCATTTTTCATACTGTCCCAACTTTTTTGGAATTGGGGTTATATAATGGAGAACTGGTATACTCCAAGTCTAGATAAGCGTTATTATGCAAAGAGGAGCTTGATGATAGATTTGATTAAAATGACTGATAAACGCACCCCATTTGTAAACAAATGTCCCCCTCTCAACTAATTTGCTCTCAGCGCCCCCAGGCATCCTTTGAACACCCCCTGGGGGTGGTACTGCTGCTGTTGAGAATCCCGGAGCTAGAGCATTTCATTTTTGGAGTTCCCAAGGGTCAGTCTTTGGTGCTTCATTCAGTTTTCAAATGTTCTGTGACTTTCTAGATAGGATGATCTAGAAGACAAGGCTTTGCACCTTTTTCCATCAGTCGAGAGCTCAAAGAGGTCTTAGTTAGAACTTTGCACTGTGACACTTTGAAGTGCAAAACCCACAATAAGGGTTTTCATATCAAAGCACAAAGCAACAAACAGGAGATGCTGCTGGGATGCAGGATCGAGTCTGGCCTGTGTCATTTGCCAAGCCTATTCCCCCACTCTCTACCAATTTATTTGGTGTCTACTTCTCTCCTGTACTATACAATACAATAACATAAACTCCATAAATAATAAATGAAAAGACATATTAGGGAAAATATAACATTTTGATAATTGCTTTGAAGCTTTCTTTACCTCATCATAAGTCGTGAATAAGGACATGTGTTGCGCATGATGAATGAGCATGTACTGCTCCACACAATCAGTTTCTGTGCTATGATGCGCAGTCAAGTCGAGCGTGTACCTCCTGGAAATTTATATATGGCAGTTTTAGCCACAGAAAGTGGGGGGAAACAGTGACGTTTCAGGAAGTGAAAAAAGCGGGTACTGAATTTATTGCGTGAATAAATTTTTTTACGCGTTAAACAGTCAAATATTAATCGCAGAAATTAACGTGTTCAATTTCCCAGCCATAGTAACAACTACACAAATACATTTTTTTGAATACTAGCTATAATGGAATACTTTCAGCTCTCGTAAAATAAAAATGTTTACTCGCTTGTACTTGGCTCTCTGGGGCTAGATTTTGAATGGCAGTCGCACAAAATAAGCATGTGTCTGCCTGTTTGTTTGTGTGCGCAGTCACACTGTGTTCCTATAGGAGGCCTTTCCTGTTTAATCAGCACTGTCATGGCTGGTGGCCGCACATACAGAGACATATCGCATGACAAGCAGCCCCAAGGGCAACTATGTTTACTTGTTGTTAAAAGATCTCGAAATAATATTTACTCGTCCTGCACAGCGCAGACATCACTCAAACTGTCAAGCCGGTGACCACTCCCTCTCCTGCAAAAAGCTCACAGCACTGCGGCCCGAGAGCAGGAGCCCAGTCAACAGCGTAACCTCACTACACACAGTCAGAAGTTACAGAAAAACACAGCAGTGCTTAGATGGCATATTACTGGAAATTACAAAGTGGCATATGTTTTGCCATTTTTTTTATATTTCTGTATAGCCAGCATAGTATAAATACTGGATAATATTACGTGTTGATAGTTCCTATCTTTGGTGATACTTTACAACATTTATTAAAAACATTATCAAGTGTTACATTACAAAATGCTAAAAGATGTGTTTACTTACAAATACGTAGATAGAAAAGTCCATGAAACTGATTCATATTTTTTTCAAGTTTTAATATATAAATTGATTACTGATCTGTTAAGCATTATATAATGCTTGCTAAGGTCTTATTAATGAAAGTTATTAGAAAGTTGTATATTTTCTAACACTATATATTTCACCCTATTGTTCTCTGAATTGAAAGTGATCTATTTACTGTTCTGAAGGAAAATGCAATAGTCTTTTATGTTCTGGCCCCAGCTGGCACTGTTCATTTTGTAGTTGCTCGGTGAACTTCACATTGTTGTGCTTTACGAATAAATCTTTGAATATATCTGACGCAGGTGTTAGGGTCTGACTGCAGCTGTCGTAATTCAGCAAGTTCTTTTCTCACTCAGCGTTCCTCGTTTTTGCGGTTTTGCTCGCTCAGATATTTTGTCACTTGACAAAATAATAATTTTCAGGTTTATAAGTATTTTTTTTTTTCACAGATTCTTGTCTTTTTCTGGGTTTTTGGCTTTTGTCATGTTGGTATCCACCCAACCCTACACCTTTTCTATATCTAAGTATGTCTTATATTTTTATCTTAATTTATATTTGTACACAACGTGCAATGCAAATTTCTACAATATCTGACCTTTAAAGATGATTTTGTTGATGTATTCTAATGTTTTGATTTAGTGATATTAAATATTTTTATTGCATAAATGAAATAATTTAATTCAGAAGCACGTACATTTTTAAGTAAGCTGACAAAAAAATGTTACAGTGTCATTTCCTATAGTTTGCATAAATAAGCGTAGACAAAGTCCTTACCAGCTTGCTAGTTAGCACAGTTCAGTAACTGTTTAGATACCTGTGTTTAGACACTTTCAGTTTATTCTAGCAGGCAATAATTGTTTCATGTGAATCGTGCTTGTCATAGCCAGTCATCTGTATGCATCTGCATCTCTTTTTATAGTGCCCTCAAAGACATGTTGCAAAATGGCATGACTGTGCACAAGTGTCGAGAATGGCTGCACGTACAGTGATAAGCAGTTCAAAGACAACAGCGGATTAATTTAATTGACTTTCAGCAGCACGTCGCCAGAACCTTTCATATCTGGGTGCAGTAACTCACACTCTGGGCACAGACGATTGGTTTGTAGGAAGAGACAGAGCGGAGCTGATTGTTGTCCTGTGTTGTTAGTCATTACACTAGGGATGGGAAGATTTAGACATGCCAAAGTTAACTGTTGATACTGCAGGGGTGACCTCTGCTTTTCAAGAAATATAAAACTCATAAAATGTCTTCATTTAGCTTATGATTCTCTCTTTCACTCTTACACACACACACACACACACACACACACACACACACACTGCCTTTTATCACAAGCATTCATCTCCTAATTAAACCAAAGAGATAAAAATGACATTGAACAAACTGCATGAATTACAAAGTTACTCAGCTCATCAAACTCATTCCACTGGGTCTCATTGATGCAATTTTCTGATTTCTGATTCTGTTTTCATTGATGATCTTTTCTGACCTCTGCTCCTCAGGCCAGCCTTTCAAACTGGACCCCAAAACGGCCCATAAGAAGCTACGTCTGTCTAATGACTGTCTGACCATGGAGAAAGATGAAAGCTCTCTGAAGAAGAGCCACACTCCAGAGCGCTTCAGCGGGACCGGATCCTATGGTGCAGCTGGTAACATCTTCATTGACAGTGGCTGCCATTATTGGGAGGTTTTACTGGGAGCCTCCACTTGGTAAGTGATTTTAGATGGCATTACATACATGGTTCCCACAATCATGGAAAACCTGGAAATAACAGGGAATCTTTTTAATTGTGTTTTCCAGGCCTTGAAGTCATGGAAATTTATAAAATGAAAGTGTTTTCATGCACTGTCCTACACTGATTATGGCTAATAAGCGACAACATGTAAGGTCATGTAAACGCCTTAAATGGTTTTCTTTTATCTAAAAAAAGTTCATAAACAGTTAAGTAAAAACAGATCGGTGTACGTAGCATTTTGGCCATTACTCTGATTTCACATTGTATGTAAATAGCTTTACCTTTGATAGTTATATCAGCATATTGGTTTGCATGTAAAGGCACTCAGTGATAAGACAAAAATCTGCACACTCCAAAATATTCTCCCATACAATTGTTCATTTGTAGATGGAAAAATCACGGAAATTCATTGGTCCGAAAGTGTGGAAACCCTTCACATAATGAACACTACATGTTTGTAATATACTTTTCTCAACAAGAATCGCCCTTAAGATTAAGCATGTATGGAATTCTATTTCCCTTTTAGGTACGTTATTGGTGTGGCCTACAAGTCAGCGCCCAAAAATGAATGGAGTGGTAAAAACTCGTCGTCTTGGGTTTTCTCACGCTGCAACAACAACTTCCTGGTGCGGCACAACAATAAGGAGTCGCTCGTGGAGGCATCACTGCAGTTGCGCAGGGTGGGGGTGCTGCTGGACTACGACAATAACTCCCTGTCCTTCTACGACGCCATGAACTCCCAGCACATATACACTTTTGATGTTTCCTTCCTGTTGCCGGTGGCTCCCACCTTCATGATCTGGAGTAAGTCACTGATGATCATGTCAGGGCTGCCCGTGCCAGACTTTGTGGATTGCAGCGAGCAGCAAGAAGGCATTTGTCGCCAACAGGAATCACCTTATGTGTCTGGAAAGAAGAGCTGCCACTGAGACATTGGGCAGTGATTATTTCCAGGGCTTGCCCGATGTGTTCCTCAACCTTCCTCTGCCTCCAGTTTGGCAGGTTTACATAGCTGGGGTGAAGCTGCAAGTGCAGCATGGATTAAGGATGTGTAGATGTTGCCGATAGTTTTGGTCACATATAGAAGCGTTATATGACGGCAAGTCCTGTTTTTATGAATTCTCTTAACTAAAACAGTTTAAATTGTAAATTATTTATGACTAATACATTGGTTTGCTTTTTTTGTCAGTGTCAGTGTATCCCTAAAAGCACTTTTTAGAGTTGGAACTTAATGTCCCTCTGTTGAAAAGATTTGCTAATTTTGAGACAGGGCTGGACTTCCTTTTGGATAGAATATAGTAGAGTATATTAGATAAAAAAGGATGCGAATTTGGTGTTTCTACTAAGGGTTACATTTGTTATCTGATTGGTCTATATACTCTTTTCATATTCAGGGAGAATAAGATGATTCTTTAGATGAGATAATAGCATGATATGTATTTCCTCTGTGATTTGTTCTCACTATCTCAGTTTCTGGTTTTGTTTTTTGTGAGAAGCATGAGGCACAAAATCCCCTGCCGTTTTTTTAACATGTATCTTTAATAATTGGTATATTATTATTACTAATGTTCCACACAATTCCATACGTCGATGTGTTATATCATTGACATGTTTTCAACCAAACCATCAAGAACGGAATTTTAAGACAACAGTGAATATTATGCAGATATTTGTCATAGATCCATTCATTCAAAAATATTTAAAAGAAAGATCAACGATCAGCAACAAAAAATGTTTTTGGCTTGGTTTTTCATTTGCAGTTACAAATGAACTTCCTAAACAAATATTACTGCATTCTCCCAGCGTAAAGTATTCTATGCCATCAAGTGCATTTATTTTATACGGCCATAAGAATATAACATTTATGGCTGTTATGAATCTTACATGATCTTCCTGAGTGTTATATTTAGGGCTATAATAAGGACACCCAGAGCTGGGTTGAGATGACGACAATCACTTGTACTCCTGCAGGCAAAAAAATCAAGTGTGTAGCAAGAGATTTTTGCAATAGCATGGTAAACTTGAGATACTTCTTGAAAAAATGGTTTGAATTCATTTGAATGCCAGTTCGGTGTAAATATACAGTACAGATTGGGAAGTGTACAGTACATACTACTGATGCCACTGTCCTGCGGCAGTTTTTGCTTCAGATCAGTGATGTTTCCCTCTTTTCTCAGCTGAATGTTAGTGACTGGTCTGTTTTAGTTACTTTTTATTTTTCTGATTGAAAGTACAGAGCATTTTACCATCAGATTCACTTTGCCTACATTTACACATCTCTTTCCAACACATGCTTTGTTTTCAACAGGCTTTTTTTTTCTTTATGAGTTTCTGAAGAATGTTCAGCTGGAGAGTTCAGGCTTTGTTCATAACACTAAAGGTTATACAAACAGCCGTTTACCTCACTCCTTCCATTGGTTGAACCTCTTTTGTTAGCCTCAATTACAGACATGAAAAATCAGAAATGTTGATTTTCCACTTTTCCACTTTGCTCTTTATAGACTCTCTAAAGAATCTAGCAATAATAAGCCCTCAACAACACACTTCAATAGTCTATGAAGAGTAAGGGGTCGTTCAGACTGTACTCGTTCTTGCAATTAAAAAAAGCTTGATGTAGCGCAACGAATGGAAAATAATTCTCAATATGTGAAGCGGCTCGCCTGTGCAAGATCTGGCCTATTGGTCAAAGATTCCCATCTAATTTATATTTACATAGAAAAACTATTCAAAAATAGTGCAGTAGATGCAAAAACACATTTGGTGTGAACAGCCTCTTGCTGAGGCCTTACTTAGCATTGAGAGTCCTGCCATTTGTAATGGTTTGTGGTGAATAGCTACAATGGGATGGCCTGTTACATGCTACAAGTAGTTTGAGATGGGTTTAAATCTTGGAACCATTTTTTTATTTTTTTGGTCTTGCTGGGTCTCGGGCAGAAAATCATTAGTGGAACATACTTCTCAATTGTCATTTAAAAAATTTTAAACTAGTTTTTTAGACATTTTTAATGAGTTCTACACTGATGAAACAGCAATCAATATGGGAGACATATGGCACAGTCACGTTGAACCATTGTAAGTGTTTTTCCTGTGTAAGAACATCTCCTTATGTCCATTACTGCTCTGTATCTCTCAGTCAGTTACTCACTAGTTCTGCTGTCACTGTCCATCCACTGGCTAGCTGCTACAGCAGCCGCTGTCATGTGTCTTGGCCTGGATGTGTCTTGCTTTTTGGCTAAAAATTACAACCCTCCATGTATGACGGGAAGTCTTCAACATTATCATTTATCATTGATGAAATATCCGTAGGCAAATCTGTTTGAGATTCGCTTTTTTTTTTTTTTTTTTTTTTTTTACATCAGGTCACCAAACATGAAAATGTAAGTCTTTCAGAAGCCAGTGAAGGTGCGGAGCTGGAAGGCAAACCTCACGAGTCTCTCGCAGGGGCTTTTGATCTCTGATCTAGACGACATGTTCAATCAATTTTTTTGAGTGCGCTTCATTGGGTCACTGCATGATGATCTGGCCCAGGCTGAAGCACTTCCTGTGATATTCTCTGCTGTTTATATAAACATTTTTATGGAAAATATCCAGGAAATATAACATTGTTATGGCATATCAGGTTTCCAGATAGCTGCAGTGATTTTCTTTGCATTTAAGACTGTTGTCTGATTAACTAATTGCATTTCCATTTTCAAGTGATTGTTTTTACATCTCTGAAAAAAAGAAAGACATAATAATGAATCCTCTACTTTGATATTTCAGTCTTTATTATGTGCTCAAGCAGCTGTTCATCAACATAACACTCATGTTTCAATAGATAAAACTTAGCAAGAAAAGAATGTAAATCATAGGAGGAAATATATATTATATAAAATTGTATAAAATACAAATATATATATATATATATATATATATATATATATATATATATATATATATATATATATATATATATATATTAACTATTGTTATTTATGTGAGTCCAAATAAAAGTCTGATCCCAAATGTGTTTTGTTGTATCTTTGTCCTATTTTGTGTTTTCCATGGAACATTGTCTTGTAGGAGGAGGTTAGTAATGCCAAATTAGTATACCCAAAAGGTTATGAGCAGAGCGCATAAAAGGAACGCTATTGCACTGGCAGGGCACCCAGTGCCCACAGTCATGTAATAGGGCATTGCCTTTGTTCCTCAGCTGTTATATCTGGCACAAAGAAGAGGCACTTAGGATACATGGCAGAAAGGTCACTTTAATAAGCTTTTTCAGTATAAGCCTGCATAATATAGAATCTCTAGATATGAAAATATCGAAACAAATCCAACCTAAACCTGTATTTTTCTAAATTAAGATTACTACACCTGTGATTACTCTGCTGGGTGACCTTTTTTAAATTGAGATGAAATGACATCCACTAAAATGACTTTGGAACCAGCTGGTTTTCAGTTATTGCAAAAATGGCAAAGAAAAATGTTAGTTCTGGCATCATTTGTTTGCAGATGCCACTTAGTTTGATATTTGGTTATCTAATGCAATTTAATTACATTTTTGAGTGTGGCTTCATGGTCCAAATGCATTTTGGGGCCACTGTAAGGACATTTAAATAGTTGATCAGAATATGGCAAAGAAAGCAGAATAATGTGAGATATTCATAATGAGAATGCAATGGAATCGCTTGTTTCAATGCAATGATTATGATAAATATGACCTTTTATTTGAACAAAAAAAAATTCTATTTTTGAACACGTAATTGAGCTGAGGTTCTTGCAACAGTTTCAGTATGTCTTCGATGCTTTTCGCCCAACTCCCGCTCGAGTACAGTCACAGCGGAGGCTGTATGATTACAGCTCTCTGCAGTAATGTCTCTTATCGCAGACACCATGTGCGAGCATGGAAATCAGGCCCAACTTGGAGAGCTCACCCCACTGTCTCCGATACACCACAACACAAGACCTTAAATTGCTTTGCAAATGCAGCTACAAAGGCTTCAAATTGAAATATTCAGTATTGGTGACTGTGAATGCGTCAGAAAGTCAGCAAAAAAAGATTAAAATGTAGGAATGAAAGCTTCTGGCTGCCATGTGCCAAGTTGTTGCATTGAACGTGTGATTTGTTAAGCTGGCTTAACAAAACGCACAGCAGATCTGCAAGCAGCACAGGCTTAGCTTCACATTGATCGAGAAATAGATCTCAGGTTAATCTTACGCCATGTTGAACAAGGCATTAGATTCTGTTTAGGATTTATTCCTTGAATACACCAAGATGTCCTGTTTAGTCTGTTAGTGAAATTATGTTTTCTGAGACATGCAAAACCATGCTAACCCTTGTAGCATATGTACCTATAATCCCAGACTTCATACCAGGGCTGTTTTGTCCACTTACATGAGATACATGAAACACGCATGTTACTGGATTACTGCGATTATTATTTTTGAAGCAATTTGTAAAATAATAAAACAAAATGCATAAAAACTTTATCAGACTTTAATGTTACTTGGTTTTAATAAATAGTACATTTAAAAAAATATTATAGTATTGGTTGCTTGTTGATAGTACCAAATGTAAGTATGCTGTTCCATTTGCCTTCAGCCTGGAAACCATGTAAACATCAAATGGAAATGGAATTGGACTAAAAAAAATAAATAAAATAAAAAACCCAGAGAAGTCCACCTCACACTGCTGCTCTAGACATACTGCATTTTTATTGTGGTGCAGCTCTCTATCTGTCTTTTATAGATATTAAGGTTCTAGGGTAGATATGATCTGATGGAAACTGCAATGAGCACTTTGAACTGGATAGGAATTTCACACACTTATGAAAAGTTGAGAATTTAAAGTTCCTCTTACATCAAAGCTTCAGCAAGTCTTGTCGATCAGGCTCTTTTGAGGCTTTGATAATGAGCAGTTTTATGTGTAACTGATTGCCAATAGCTAAATGTAGCTAATGTTAATTCCCACCTAGCTTCATCACCTACTCTGCAGTAGAACACCTTCTAATTATAATCTTAATTACACAAGTAATTAGAGGATCCTGAACAACTTGTGAAATCATTTGTCACCTTGTCTTTTAATGTGATGTAAAACAACACTTTAATAAGATCTGCCTGAAAATGCATTTTAGCAAAGCTAAACCTGTCATTCATAAATCAAGCATATATGTCACAATGGCACTTTGTCAGGATTAATTAATACCAAACTGAAGTGTTGTCATTATGTAATTAGGGTCAAAATGTCTTTCAATGACCCTGAAATGGCATTTAAATGCTACAGATAAAGAGAGACACTTCAGTAGACCACATTTAGTGATAGCATCGTAGCACAATACAAAAATAGCCAACATCTAATTATTATTCATAGATATTCATACGTAAAGTGACATAAACTTTAATAATTTATTAAACATAAACCCTTTTACAAATGAACAACTTTAGAGATGTACCAATGTGTACGAAACACGAATACTTTGAGGTTCATAGAACTTTGTATTCATGGACTACATTTGTTGATTTCGTATTTATAATAATTGGAAAATTAGAGAGATTCATTAAAAACGTTTGTTAAAGTTCTAGAATATGTTAAAGGTTTTAAAAATGTTCTGTTTCTGACCAGTCTTCATGGATTATAAAAGATTTGTATGTTTCTAAAGTTGGAGATACGTAAAAGGCTTTACATTTTAAGTGCGGTCAATATGCTGATATTGTACTTTTCAGTGTCTATCCAATCATACAAAAATGTATGTGTAAATGTTACAATTGATTACTTAGGGATTGAGATCACCCTTAAGTATCTCGGACATATCCTCGCCCTCATGACCATGCAATCTCTGAAATCACTTAATTCACCAACTTCTGTTAAAATCCGACAGTATTTTCTCATTGCGTAAGGTATTACCCTAGCAGCATTACTCAGTCGAGTACTGGACTTTTCAGGATTGCGCACAGCTGACTGTAATGAACAGTAAAGCCCATCAGGCTATGGCTGACGGGTTATAAGCAACTGCGACAGCTGCATCTACCTGATGACACTGACACCTTTGTAACATCTCTGAAACAGCCCACTTTAGTTCCATCTGTTCCACACAAAATGATACCACCCTCACCAGCTCTCCTCTATGCTCCAAACACCAGCTGCTACCCAAATAAGAGTTTTTTAAGAGTGTTTTCCCAGAATGCAAACGTACATCTCTGGATGTCTTTTTAAAAGCGTTTTATCTGGAAAGCATCACACTCTGATTGACATCTGCTAAACATTTACAAACATTTACAGATTTACAAACATTGGAATGTTTATAGATTTAGATTTAGAAATCATAAATGTCTCAAACACATCTGCTTAATGTCTTATTGACATCCGAGAGGAAACGTCTTGAAGACATTTAGCAGATGAACAAACAACTTTAAAAGTACATCTTCCAGATGTAACCACACACATCAAAGATATGTCTGTCCTGAGTGATGTACGTACATCTTTTTTTGTGTGATGCTTGTTTCGCACTTCACCTTTAATTAAACAGTCCATATTATCACTGTCCACAATAAATCAAGACAAATCCAGATTCAATATTCACTGTAGTCAATGTACAAATTGGGCAGCCTTATTCAATACAGTTGCCAGTTTCCCTATTTTTTTCGATTCATGTATTATTGATCACATTTCTTCATAACATATGAATGCTATATCTTTCCAATCCAGTCTGCAAGTTGAAATGTATCATACTTTAAGGAGGAGCAAAGGAGGTGTAGCCTAACAGTCTACTGGAAATAACACACTGGGCCAGAGATATAGCATCCAGCCAATTGACTGATGGAGCATCGCCCAAAGTCCTGGGCAATGAGGATCTAAGCAGCCAGTAGATCATTACTTTCCTGGACTCAATCAAGATTAATCTCACAAGGAGCCATCGATCACACCAGCCAACCAAGTATCCCTGAGTGTCAGGGTTTTATGGCAATGTCTGAAAAAGATTAATGAGCCTGCATTTCGTCAACATCTCTACAGGTACAGAACCTGTGAAATGCACTAGGAACTGAGGTTTGGTTGTAGATATCTAACAGATTTATGCTGGATTTGGATTACATTGATATCAGGGTGTTTGATTGCTTTGTCTAGCCCTTTCTTAGTATGTGACCCTCCACGAGTGATCAGTTTGGTTCACCTATACACCTAATACGCCTTAACTAGTATGTGACTTCTTCCTCTGCCAGAATGTTCTGCTTTGTATCGACCAGGGCTGCATTTCCCAAAAGCATTGCAAGCTTAAGTTGATCGTAGAGACCATTGACGGAAATGGTTTCTACGATCTATTTAGGCTTACGATGCTTTTGGGAAACACAGCCTAGGTGGTTTCAGGAGAGAAGAAAAGTTGGAGAGGCTTTTTGCCTCCAAAATGGGGTGGCTACAGCTTCTCAGGGGCAGTTGTGGGGAGTAACGGAATACATGTAACGGGAATACGAATTTAAAATACAAAATATAAGTAACTGTATTCCCCTACAGTTACAGTTTACATCATTGGTATTTAGAATACAGTTACATTCAAAAAATATTTTGATTACTGAAGAGATTATTTTGCATTTTATTGTCATTTGTTTCATTTAATATTTAGTCCTTTCAGATGAAAAACATTTATACATTTAAATGATGTGATCCAAAGTGCATTTGAACAGCGGTGAAACACTTTCTTATGATGTGTCACATTCATACGAGCAGACAAATTATGTAAATTGTCAGCTTTATGCTAAGCTAAAATGCTATTTCTAGCCATTTTACATGTACGTTACCAGGCACGATCATTTTTTTTTTTATCAAAAAAATTCACGTTGGATAATAATTTCCTTTTTTCTAGTAAGACCTTTGATATTAGGGCAAAAATCATATTCTTTATAACAATTTTTGTATTGTTTTCCCGTAAAAATATCTAAAAATCCTTAAAACAAGATCAATTTGATTTATCTTGTTTTAGAAACAACACTGCATAAGATATTTAGGTTTTTCAGAGAATGTATTTTTAACATGTGTATTTTGTCTTACTGTACTGGCAGTTTTTATAGTCAAAACAAGTGAAAAAATCTACCAGTGCTGAAGAAGTAATCCAAAGTATTTACAATACATTACTGACCTTGAGTAATCTAACGGAATACATTACAAATTACATTTTACAGCATGTATTCTGTAATCTGTAGTGGAATACATTTCAAAAGTAACCCTCCCAACCCTGCTAACGGTTGATGCTAACCAGTCAAATTTTGACCCCCTGTCTTGGCCCAAGTCATGACCCATTAGTTGATTTCTTATCAATATATTTTTTTATGTCTTGGTATAGTAGGTGCAGAATTGATGAAAAAAAAAAAAAAAAAACTAAATGTAAACAGCTTGAATTTGGAAGTCTATCACATATTCTCTGCTTGACTTTTCATTGTCTAAATGATTAGACTACTGCAGCTTAACCGTCTCTAATTCAATTAATTATTATGTCTACTTAGACAACACTATTTAAGTGAATTATCCAAAAATAATTCCTGAAAGCAGTAGGGGGAAATACATGCTGTACAGATGCATGCAGATAGCCTTAACCTTCGAGATGTGATCTCTTGGGAGAAAACGATGGTAATTTGAATGTCAGCTGATTAATAAATGAAATAGAGCACCTGAGCTCTTTGATGAAGGAGCATGTGTTCTACGTAAACACCTCTCCAAAAATACCTCTTCATCCTGCTGGAGCTGATTTTCCTCTGTCCTCACTGGTTTTGTCTACCCTTTGATATTTAATCAAATCAGCCTTTCATGTGGATAAGAAAGATTAACTACAGATTTATTCGGGGTGCAGTGTTTACCTAATTAGTTCAGCCGCTCACAATAAACAGGATGATCAACTTTGACTTGCTTCTAGACGTCTGTTTAGAAACTGTTAAGGGATTGAAAGCTTTTCTGGAAAAATCAGCTTGAGGGGCTTGAAGCTTATTACCGCTATGCCCCACGTCCCTGGCCATTTAGAAATCAGAGTTTACCAGTGTTCATTGCTGATTAGTCCTTGTTTCATTTGGGTAAGTGGTTTGGTTTGGTTTGGTCAGGGACTATAGAAGAGTTGTATAACTCTAGTCATTGATCAGCTGTAGGTGCTTGATGTAGGGGGTGCTAATGCTAGCACACAGCTGGAGGCTGCTGTTGTCCTTCGTGTGAGACTCAAGCACATGTTTCTGCTCCTCAGAGGACACAGCTGAAGCAGGATACTGTTGTCTTCCTCAGGCTTCAGTTGCTCTGCACAAAGCTTTCGTGTTGGTGCGCTGTGCCACAGTTCTCTCTGGAGTGAACCGTGAAACAGTTTGCGACCATTGTCTCAGAGGAACATGGTGGGTAAAAGTTTGGAACCGGCTCAGTAGGGGGAACGTTTGTGGTATTTGAATGCCCTTTGCAATGAGCTTGCTATTTCTTCTTCAGTACTTTATATGAAATGTCACACCTCAGTGGATTACTCTCAAAATATTTTGCTCTGTCGTAAGGAGAGAGAAGCTTTTAGAAAACTTTGAGTTGAACAAATAGCTTATAGACTCCTTACAAAAAAGTGCTTTGGGAGTATCATGGTAATATTATGGTATCAGATGGTTATACCATGATAATTTGAAATACAGTATACCATAGCACTGAATGATTTTCACGTTCATTTACCATGATATTTATATGGTACACCAAGATACTTAAAAGAAAACTACTAAGATGTGAAACTTCAAATGCCGTACTTGAGAGGAAATGCAAGTTCACCACAAGGGCATGTCCAAATAACAGGGTATTACCATGGTACCATGTCCAAAAGAACATGGCAATACCATGATGCGTATTGGCACTTTTTTGCTAGTGTGTTGCATTTAAATATGTTACCTCCTTAAATCAATTTTGAAATTACTTATATAAATTTTGTCATGGCTTTCTGTTAACAGAATATAACTTTCTGTGTAAGATTCAGAGGGAAGAGATTTTATTTTATTTTTTATTATTTATTGCACCATGTAACAGGTAGAAAACAGGTTTGCTCTTAGTGGTGGAAATTCATTAGAGATTCATTAGAGGGACCCTAGCTGGGGAGTCAGGGGGCATGTGCTCTGAGTGCTCTGAAAATCAGGAATTGTTAAACACATGTAGAGGTGGATCCTGTTGAAGGGCATTTTCCTTCAAATAAATTTAACTAGTTGAAACAGACTAATCTCATTGTGAATTCGGTGACTGTAGGTCGAAAATTCTTCAGCTAAAGTTGGTCTGTGCTCACTGAAATTCTAAATACTGCCCCCAGTGTTTTTGAACATAAGGGCACAAGTGAGCTCCAGTTTCTGTGTGAAATGTCCACAGAGGGGTGACTAAAGCGAGTTGGTTTTAGTTGTTGATGATGTAATACGGTAAAGAGAAATGCATATTTTATTAACTTTACCCCCAAAACCCAACCCTAAACTCTGCTGTCACTGGAGTAAAAATGTAATCTTAGATTGAAAATGGAACCTCCAAATGGAACTCATCATTGTTTGTGAGCATGATCACTTCCTGGTTCCAACTCAGTACACGAACCCAGGTCTGTGAATCTGCTGACCAAACACGTACTTAAACTGATGCAAAAAAAAAAATTGATGGGAGATGGCGCTTGTCAGTAACTTGGCAGTATGGGGCCGATGTCATTGTACTGTATAATTCGGTACTAACATGTCAATTTGTTTGAATGGGAACTGCATACCCTGTATAAATTAAGTCACCGGACACCCACCCCCCTCACAACCTATTTTTCCTGATTTAACCTTAATGGAAACCTGTCGCTTTCACTATATGCAAGATTGTTTTCCTCAAGGCAAATAGCTTATGCAGTTTTTTCACTGGCTCCCTGCAACTTCTGAGGAACTATGTCAAGTTGAATGTACTGTTATTTTGTTCTATAATAATCTAAAGATAAGAGATGCCTAGTGACCTGGAGATAATCCCCATACTATGATACATCGTCTGTAACACATGTGTAAATCCATTTTTTTTTTTTCTCATTGCACCTTAGGTGAATGTATGTGTATTATGAACCTCAAGTTGTAAACCCTTAGCGGTATGAAAATATCATGTAAATTTAACATGCAAATATTTTTAATTTCATACACTATGTACAGATAACTGTCCTGCCATTATATCAGATGATTATGTGATGTGAAAATTGACTAAATTTATACAGTTTATAGCCATAATCGATGTGATTGCTTGGCCGTTATACTGTATATCTGTACTTACATATACAGTATATATTTATATACATTATACTATATATATATATATATATATATATATATATATATATATATATATATATATATACAGGGTTGGGGAGTAACGAAATACATATAACGGGATTACGTATTTAAAATACAAAATATAAGTAACTGTATTCCCCTACAGTTACAATTTACATCATTGGTAATTAGAATATAGTTACATTCAAAAAGTATTTTGATTACTGAAGAGATTATTTTGCATTTTATTGTCATTTGTTTAATTTAATATTTAGTCCTTTCAGATGGAAAACATTTATACATTTAAATGATGCGATCCAAAGTGCATTTGAACAGCGGTGAAACACTTTCTTATGATGTGTCACATTCATACGAGCAGACAGAGAAAAATGTTTGAAGTAAGTTTGGAGCAGAAGAAATAGAAATAAACAAGTAAATTGTCAGCTTTACGCTAAGCTAAAATGCAATTTCTAGCCATTTTACATGCACGTTACCAGACACGATCATATTTTTTATCAAGAAAATTCATGTTGGATTATAATTTAATTTTTCTAGTAAGACCTTTGATATTAGGGCAAAAATCGTATTCTTGATAATAATTTTTTTGTTGTTTTCCTGTAAAAAATATCTAAAAATCCTTAAAACAAGATCAATTTGATTTATCTTGTTTTAGAAACAACACTGCATAAGATATTTAGGTTTTTCAGAGAATGTATTTTTAACATGTGTATTTTGTCTTACTGTACTGGCAGAGTTTTTATAGTCAAAACAAGTGAAAAAATCTACCAGTGCTGAAGAAGTAATCCAAAGTATTTAGAATATGTTACTGACCTTGAGTAATCTAACGGAATATGTTACAAATTATATTTTACAGCATGTATTCTGTGATCTGTAGTGGAGTACATTTCAAAAGTAACCCTCCCAACCGTGCATATATATATATATATATATATATATACTACTGGTCAAAAGTTTTGAAACACTTACTCATTCTTTATAATAATTTTTTTTCTTCGCATTTTAGAATAATAGTAAAGTCATCAAAACTATGGAATAACATAAATGGAACTATGGGAATTATGTTGTGACTAAACAAAATCCAAAATAAATCAAAACTGTGTTGAATTTTAGCATCTTCAAAGTAGTCACCCTTTGCCTAGAGTCATCAATTTCAAAAACTTTTTTTTTGTTAATAAAATTTTTGTTTTATAATGAAATAAATTAATATGGTGGCACAATTATATTTTTGTCTACAAAACTAATTTCAAACATTTAAGCATACGCCTTCAGATCAAAAGATTTTTAAGATCATGAGAAACATTTCAGCCAAGTGTTTCAAAACTTGATAGATAGTGACCGGTAGTGTGTGTGTGTGTGTGTATATATATATATATATATATATATATATATATATATATATATATATATATATATATATATATATATATATATATACACTATCGGTCAAAAGTTTTTAAACACATGTTATAAAAAAAAAATTTAAAAGAAGTTTTTGAAATGGATGACTTGGACCAAATAATAAAGAAAAGCAGCCAATAAGTGCCCAACATAGATGGGAACTCCTTCAATACTGTTTAAAAAGCATCCCAGGGTGATACCTCAAGAAGTTGGTTGAGAAAATGTCAAGAGTACATGTCTGCAAATTCAAGGCCAAGGGTGACTACTATGAAGATGCTAAAATATAACACAGTTTTGATTTATTTTGGATTGTGTTTAGTCACAATATAGTTCCATTTATGTTATTCTATAGTTTTGATGACTTTACTATTATTCTAAAATGTGAAAAAAAATAAAATAAAAAGAATAAAACAAATTTATAATAAAGAATGAGTAAGTGTTTCAAAACTTTTGACCGGTAGTATACATATATATATATATATATATATATATATATATATATATATATATATATATATATATATACACACACAAACAGTATTTGACAAGGGGCTCTGTGGTCTCAAGTTTGGTATCAGGTACTTTTAGTGCATAGTAGGAGTAAGCAAATTGGGACACAGCCATTGTATCTGTAATTCTGAGCACTGAACTCTGTTTTTAAACCTGTTCTCTGTTTCTGGACTCTTGCCTCTGTTTTTTTAACTGGTTTATCTGTAGTTCATTAAACATCTGCACATAGATCTTAAGCCTGCTCCATTCTCTGATTCATTGCAATAGAGCGCAACAGTGCCCATCCACTTTTTCAGCCATCTGGGTTCCGGAAGTATTTTTCCAATTCATTTCTTCCATAGATTTTTCAAAAAAATCCTCCATTAAAGAATTGTAAAGCATGAACCAAACCAACCAGCGCTGAGGTGAATCGCAATATTACAAACTTTGTTTTAAGGCAAAAAAGTATTTGAAAATCCAACAAAAATACAAAGGTACAAGTCTGTGTATACCGTCTTTCATGAGGGCACGGAGTACAATCCCATGAAGCATTGCAAATGATGTAATCGAATATAAAACTATGGAAATATATACAACTTTTGATTTTAGGTTGTTGATTATAAGTATAGAAACAATATAGTTTACGTTTATTGCAAATTCCAATACAATAAACTACATTCCAATAAACACAAATATTTAAGTAGTTTGAGAGTGCTGGGAGATCGACTTGTTTGCGCCATTTAGTGTATCGTGGGAGTAAGCGGTCACTTACGGTCTTACTTTGCAGGCTTTGTTGGCCATGGTTCTCTGATTGGGGAAGCTTTCTCTGCTGTACCATGGGTAATGTAGTTGTTCAATAGGAATTCCGCTATTAAAGACAATTTTTAAACAATGAAGTTGAAATAACGCAGATGGATAGTTTCATTGGAAGCATATACCATTGATAAACAACCTCGGAGCTCACTGTAGGTCTGTCTCTAAAGGTTTATATGTTAGCGTTGAAAATCAATTAATCTATGGAAGAAATTAATGGGATTTTTACTGCTGGAACCAGACTGTTGAGCTCTATTAGATTGTATCAGTGTAATTAATTTCACTCAAAAAGCCCTCAAAAGAACCACTCTAAATACTTATTGAACAAGTGCTGCATCGCCCCATTAAACTTTTCCTTAATAAGAGAACTACCATGCTTTAGGCTTTAATTTGTATTTTAACATGCCTCCATTACTGGCTAGTTTTATTCCAAGCCATCATTCTTCCTACTCCATTCTGAAATAACCTCACCCATTTCGATTAATCTCTTTTTGTGGCAAATGAAAGATAAAAGAGTGTTTGAAGGAGGAAAAAAAAAAAAAAAAGAGTTAGACCTGAGCTCATGCCCTGGAGATGACTTGTTCTTTCCACCAAACAAGGCCAAACTTATATCCCAGCCTCCTGCTGTTGGCCTGTGCACTCTCTAAAAGGACAAGAACTCTCATGACATTCACAATTAGCCGAAGCAAACAACTCTAATTGACTAGCTTCCACCACAAGAAGCAAGATATGCAGACTTCTCTGGTCTAAGTACTCAAGAATTTTGACTAATTAGATTGTTAGTAGCATGATCTATCGCATCGCATCAAACTGGCAATGGCAAGCAGAATCTCAGACACAGTACTATGAGATCATTTGCATTCATATATATGAACAGCTGAAATGCCTTTTAAAGGCTGAATTTGTGGAGATTATAATAGTGTATGGATGTCTGCATGGATGACAGTGTAAAAGGTTATTTGTTAAAAGTGTCTGTCTACCTCCGCTCTTGTGATAATTATGCGAGAAAAGGCACACTTGTGAGGTTGGGCTAAAAAAAGGTTATGAGCATTCACTCCCTGGCACATTAAAGATGCTTGCCGTCATCACCCTATTATTTCTCGATAATAGCAAATTAAACATGAAAATATGAACTTTATTTGCCTTCTAGAGATTTAATTTGTTTCTCCAGTGTACTAAAATGTCAGTATCCACCTAAGGCATATTCTTACATATTCATAAATAAAAAAATAAAAAAGTCATTTATTGCTTGTTTCTGGTCACAGCAAAATGGTAGTTAAAAGCACATTCCTAGATAGCAATCTCATACTCTTGGAAAGGAAAGTACAGTTGTCCATCAAGCTCCATCTGCAGATCTTCCATTTAGACATGATTGTTTATCTTCCTTATCTCTGCTGTTTGCACACAACTTGGACTTCCCCAGTGATATCTGTTCCAAAGTCCTTTGAATACCTCTACCACCCACTGAGAAAACGGAGTATTAATTTACCTCTTCATACTGCTGTAACATGTTATGTGATATGAAGTGGTTTGTGGGGAAATGTGGGCTGGGAACTGAGGAATAACCAACAAGGAAGTAAAGCAGTTGATGCTTTCCATGGAATAAAGTTCTGTTTGTCTTCATCTAAAATATATTGAATTCTCAACAGGAAAAGCACTTTGATTTAAGCTTTGGTAGAGACCAAGCTTCTTTATCCTCCTAACTTCTAATCTTATTGATTCATAGAGATTGTTGTCAGTCTGAGCTTTGGTCTTTATAGCTGGATGAAGATCCATTTAGATTCGTCTTTCATAGGTATGAAATCTGAGGCTCAGTTATGTACAAATTTATATCTAATAACATACAGAAGAGACATTACAGCTTTCAAATGTAGTAGAGAACTGTTATAATACCGTTCTCTTAAAGGGGTCATGACGTGAGGAATCAAAATTTCCATGCTCTTTCGACATACTGTATAAGAATTCATTGTACTATAAAAACACACTGTAAGCATCAGAACTCAAAACTTCCTTCTCACAGCAAAAAGAGCATTTGTTGAAACCAAGCTGCTGAAATGACTCGTTCTCTACTTCCTCCACATTGTGATGTCAGACTGTTGGAAGACATTTGCATCTGACCACCTCCACAACAACACATCAACGCCTACTTTACCTTATCACTTCAGTAGCCCTGCCCAGTAGTGGTGAGCAGTGAGAGAGCAGATCAGTCAAGAACAGAGAGCCAGTCAGAACAATGGGTGTTTACTGGCAAGTCTTAAAGGAGTAATAGCACCAAAACCAACCATTTCCGACAAAAGGTCAGAATGAGTGTGGAAAATGATCATGTTTTACAAATATATGACTATTTTTTGTGAAAAAACTTTACTAATATTAAACGTTAACCTCAAGTAACATAGTGAAATAATCAAAAAAGGCATGTCATGGACCCTATAAGGAATAAATTGCTTTTTATTAATAGACACATGCTTTGAAATGTCAGGCCACCTAATGAGAGCTCTACTCTGAATTATGTGTGAATCAAGGCTGCTAACAAACACCTAAGGGATCCTAATGTTGGTGAAACAGCTAAACTGAAGGGTTCCAAAGCTGCATTATTATTATAAAATACCTCAAGCACTGCAATTTTAAGTCATCCCAATTGTTCTTCTCTCTCTGCATCCTTTAATATGAGATATGGTCCAGGATTCAGCTCCTATGAGAGGAAGGTGGACTAAGCAGCATTCACAGTAGCAGATTGGGACCACTTTCCTTTAATATCACAATACTGTGTGAGTATTATTGGACTCCCAAGAAACTGGATTAAAGGATTTGAGGGGGAAAAGTGATCTTGCTCCAAGTCCTACAATTTAACCTAGGCTCCCATTAAACACTTGATCAATAAGATAACTGTCATTCAAGGACAAATGTCTGTCATTGATTTGCACCAGAGCTAAAACTATGGGGCAATTTGTGCAGACATGACTTAAAATACCTATTTCAATGATAATATCCACAAAATCCCTTGCGTGGAAGATCTTCACATTATAGGAGTGTCAGAGCTCTGCACTCTGAAATCAATTACATGAAGTTGGAAATTACTTTCTGCCAGTTTCAGCTTATATCTGAATGGCTTGTAAACCCCTTTCTCCTCTTGTCATTGAATAATCTGCCCAGGAGCACACTACAAAACTCCATAAAGTGCACTCTGTTGACCCTGATCATTTACATCTACAATAGCTCTTTTTAAACAGCCCCACTGCAACTTGAAGACTGGGAGGGTGCCGAACCGAGACTCACACCTCAAGGTCTCCTTCATGTCAGGTAATAAAGTGAAATTATGTGTCATGACACCGCTTTCTAACATGTAATTGCTTTAGACCTGCTCACATCATTTCTGATTAAAGTGTCGTACAGGGTGAAGAGGCAAGGGAAAATATGACCGTTTTTCTCTATACACTCACAGTTTCTGTAGAGTACTTTGGAAATGTCCCATTTTACATATTCTTTTCTCTTTTGAAAGAGAGCGGTCATATTATTTAAAGGGATAGTTCACTAAAAAATGAAAAATTCTCTCATCATTTACTCACCCTCATGCCATCCCAGATGTGTATGACTTTCTTTCTTCAGCAGAACACAAATTAAGATTTTAGAAGAATCTTTCCACTCTGTAGGTCCATACAATGCAAGTGAATGGTGATCAGACCTTTGTAGCCCCAAAAATCACATAATGGAAACATAGAAGTAATTCATAAGACTCCAGTAGCTAAATCCATATCTTCAGAAGCAATATAATAGGTATGTGTGAGAAACAGAACAATATTTAAGTCCTTTTTTACCCTAAATCTCAACTTTCACTTTTACTTCTGAAAGTCACGTGGTGCCTGTTTAGTTTCACTTTCACATCTGAAAAAGGACATAAATATTATTCTGTCTCTCACCCACACCTATCATATCACTTCTGAAGATATGGATTTAAACAATGGAGTCATATGGATTACTTTTATGTCTCCTTTATGTGATTTTTGGAGCTACAAAGGTCTGATCACCATCCACTTGTACTGTATGAACCTACAGAGCTGAGATATATATCTAAAAAAAATTGTTTGTGTTCTGCTGAAGAAAGAAAGTCATACACATCTGGGATGGCATGAAAGAATTTTCATTTTTGGGTGAACTATTCCATTAAAGACCACATGAAATGGCTTGATAAGCACATTTTGATTTTCAGTGTTGATGTATTTTCTATTAAAACAGGAAATTTCAATAAGGCGGGACATATCGAAGAGCTCGTCCCCTTTTTTGAAATATCCAATAGCCTTTAGTTTATGTAACAGTCGTGAACCATGATTTGCCACTTGCTGTTGCTAGTCAGAGGCAGGGGCGCATTAATGCACGGGCTTACATGGGCAGAAGCCCAGGGGCCCACAACTCCCAAGGGGGCCCCATTTGTGGCATCAAGCACCCTATTTACATTCGCAGGAGGAGCGCATATAAACACATTCAGCTGGAGATGCTGATATATACACGGAGATGGTACTCAACAGTGAAAGCCATCTGTGTAGCACTTGTTCGTAGAATAACACTCCAGACCCCTCAAACCCCCAGCGTTGGACGACTGACAGGTGACAATGTACCTTAATTCGGCCCTGGTCAGAGGCTGGGAATATTAGCAGGAGAGCATTTAGAGAGCATTTTATAAGACAAACATTTTTTTGATTACGCCTGTGAGTGTAAGATGAGTCATTAATATTTATTTTGATTTTTATTTTTTTTTCAGTTTTCTTGGAAGATAAAGATTAAATTTTGAATGCATATATATCTGCTTAAAATTTGCTTTTAGAAATAACCTAGCATAAATACTGTATGTCCTCAAAGCTAACAGACATGAACTAAAAACCTCAGAAAGCTAATTTCATGGAGTCATTAATTCTCTGAGCTCTTAAAATCAAGCTTTTAAAAGGGTTGAGTTAAATTTTATTGAAGCATATGGTCCTTCAAAGTAGTAACTCCCTGAACCTCTGAAGACCCAACTGAACTCTAGTATAAATCTGTGCTGTACAGTTTCATGGTTTGATGCATGTAGTAAAAACCTGACATAAGCCGTTCAGACAACTGTTGTCTTTGTTATTTTTATCCTACCATCAGCTCAAATTGGCAAGATCAGGTAAAAGTACCACATGTGGCTTTTACTCTTCCACTGGGTAAAGCAATTTGCTTTCATATACAGCCTGTTGTTGATAAGTTCTATGTGATTTTCAGTGCTGCTTTTAGTCCCTCTGGTTTTAGGTTAGAATAGGGCTGCTTTTCACAGGGAGATGTGATTTGTGATCTGTGCCGTCCCGAGAGAGGCAGTCTGAGCAGGTTAGAGTGCATGCTACTGTCACAATCTTCCACCTCACTTCTCTAATGCCCACTGTGGTCCCCTGTCAGCTTGTTTCATCTGGAACAATGGATCATCAATATTTCAGAGCTCTGACATGCAGAATGGAGCACTGATTAAAGTCAGCCTGGAAGTTCTTATTGTTTGTAGTATTCTCTGCTTGGAAGGAAGACAAAGCTTCTTTGCTCTGAGCCCTCTCTCATGCAGTTTTTGATGTTTTCCATTTTTCTTTACTTCCTACGGTCTGGAATGAATCTAGCTAAGTGGGTTATGGCTTGACCCAAGGTATGGAGATGTACAGTATTGCTGGAACCAATATATATATATATATAAGTATATTCTCCGATAAGAAAATCAGAATTGTTTAAAATTAAAACAACCTGCTTTCAATGGAACACACGTGTGAGGAGCTGTAAGGAAATCTATATCTGGCAGAGATATCTCACACTGATGTGGGCAAGACATGTGCTGTCTATTAAAGGTCGGTGGAAACATGTTTGCCTGAGTTTCCTCTCATTCTCTCCAGAGCACTTCCTTTCTCTTTGGTATATCATGACTGTTAAAGAGCACTTTCCTGAATATATTTGGCTATGACAGAGTCTGTCAGTTACTATAAGAATGTAGTCTGTTCCCTCGCCCACCCAATTCCCAGACAGAGAAAGAATATAACACGATTATAACATGACCTTGAAGAAAAAAAATGACACTAGGTTTTTGAAGATCAGTGATATTTTATGCAAACAAAGCTAATAGCTGTAAGACCAAGGTGTAAACAAACCTCAATGAATGTTAACACTTTCAGACACTTTATGCTGTTTAACCTATTGATGCTAATGCAGCCCCCTCTAAATATATTTAGCTAAGTATTAACAGCTGTTGAAGCTCATTTAACCCACCCACAAGTCTAGTAAAAAAAAAAGGTTAATAATGCTGACAAATTATACAGATGTATAAGTTGTCAACATTATTAACAATTTTGGACAGTAGACTATATAGCAAATGTGAACGCATTTAAGCAAAGTGAAGTCAGGCCCGTGGGTGGGTTAAATGAGCTTCAACAGCTGTTAATTCTTAGCTAAATACATTTCTTTATTTCTCTGCCTTTGAACAATTTTATAAAATATTTATTATAATACTCTAATTGGTAACGCTTTACAGTAAGGCTCTTTCTATTACTTAATCATGACCTAATAACGAACAATATTTTTTACAGTAATTATTAATCTTGGTTAATGCTAATTTCTAAATATACTATTTCACTGTTACTTTACGTTAGTTCATAATGCATTAATTAATGTTAACATATATAACTTATTTGTATGTTGTATTAATAAATGCTGCAAAACTATTGTTTGTTTTTAGTTCATGTTAACTTAAGCTGGCGTCACACTAGCAGACTCAATACAACTTGATTTTGAGCATCAGTGAGCAGGGGTGGGGGTTGGGGGCAGTTTTCCTCTGGCTTAAAAGCATGTATATAATACCATATTAGTTATCTATTTGTAATACAAGTCATGGTTTAAATCAGTTAACTGAGTAGATGTCGGTAGCTAATGTTTAAACTAAAGGATTTTGTATGAACTGTAAGGTTAATGACAAAGTCTTTGAAGTCCATCTGGAATTGACTGCGGAAGTGCATGTAGATGCGGTGTCCTGATTAAGTCTTTAGTTGACAATTAATTTCTTGTTTATTCCATATTCCATCACAAAGTCTTAATTTCTATGTAAATATGACTTTGACAGATGTGATCAAAGAATTGAATGCCATTTTATACAGTTTAGACAGTACAACCTTGATTTGAGCATGTACAAATCTCATTTGACTATTGGTGAAAACATGCAGACTGTTACATGCATGAAGTAAAATATAACAAGGACACATCAACGATAGCGAAACAAAACAATCAAATAAACAAAGACAATTAAACTTTTCATATTTCATAAACTTTTTTCTGTTCTCCAAATCAAATGCATAACAGAAACTCCCACTTCTAAAAAGAATCTTAATAAGGATCCTAACCTCATTTCTGAATGATTTTTAAACAATAAAAGCAAGGAGAAAAGCGCATTTGAGCTGAAGGATGGTTCACTCATGCAGAGATCAATCAATAATGCATCAAACCACCAAAGAAACAAGTGACAAGCTTTTCCAGTTGCTAGCTATGGATGAAATATTGACAGGTTTAAAGTGAAAGACTATAGAGGTGATTGCTACTTAAAGCAGTTTCAGGCCTGCATGTGTCTATTCTGGTCTCTCATCCACTCATCCAAATGCATAGAGGGATAAATAAAGCAACAAACGCAATCCATCAGGCTTATGGAAATTATTAAAGCTCTATCCTGAATGGGTCCTCAGCAAGTGTTTTACTCTCTCCCACCAGAATGTAACCTGGAAAAAGAGCTGTATTTTGTGGGATTGAATGTAAATTTTTAATGTTCAGTGTTGTTTTCCTTTTTAGTGGCAACCTACTCTATCTTAAATTCAAGTGAAGTACCGTTTTTGAGGTTTGTTCTATGAGACTTCATATCTGGCTTGAAGTATTATACATCTCTTTATTGCACTCTGTCTAGAAAACAATCAGACTGGTTGTGAAACCAACATGGCCAGCTGTGGATTTTGGGGTCACAGTTTGTTCTTTAATTTCACAAACAGCCTATATGTATACCTATGGAACAATTTGAACAAAAACAATTTGAGACTAAAACAAACATTAAACATTTAGACACTAAAACAAAAGGTGAAGATCATTTAAAAAATATTTTCTGTAATGGGGTAGAACTATTGCCTTTAGGTAGTTTCTCGTTTTTATTTACATTATACTAAGATAAATGATGCCTCAAGATAAATGATGCAGATTTCCATGTAAATGCTCACTTGATTATTGAACACACTTTTCTCTGGAGGTAGATTGTGAACATTCTTAAATGCAATATAATACGAGTCTCATTCGTACAGTTATGCATGGCAAGCTGACTAATTTCCTGTTGGAATAATCTGGACAAGTTTGAGGGAAAATGCCTTGTGTAGAACAGAACAGTGGCTCTGGCCCCTAAATTGATAAATTCAGTAAATGTGTTCTGATTCCTGTTTTACATTTCAATTGGGGGGTAAAAACAGCAGAAAATCAATCCTGTGTTCACATGATATTGTCAACATTGTGCTTTCACACTCACAGGCATTGTTTAATGATATGTTGAATGATTATTTGTGAATAAAGCAGAGAATTGGGTTAACTCTTTTAAAATTAATTCAATTGGGTGCAATATAGTTAATTTGTGTATTCACTATATAGTGAACTTGAAAGGTGGCAGTTCTTATAGTCAGGTCCCTACGATCTGACTAATGGTGCCATGATGGGAAACCATGAACCAAACCAAAACCATTTTCTGAACTGGCATGTACAACCAAAACACACATTTTCTAACTATAGAGTGTCACCTACTGGTTATAAAAGGAAACACTTTCAATAGAGTGCTGAATGAACACTGACTCTAAATGCTCAGTGCAAAAGAAGATTTTGTAAATGATAAATATCCGTAAGAGCACACTATAACACCATAATCACAATTATAATTAATGTATGATTAAATATATTACAACATGTTGATTTCATACTCAGTATACTACAATTCCAGTATTTGCTGAGGCTGTTATAGAACTGCCTGATCTATAAATGACTCTTAATATATGGAAAATTAATTTCACTAAATCGAACATGCATTATTTAGCATGTGGTCTCTTGGTCAATGTTAAATATGAGGTAACAGGTCTCAAGATGGTCTGTCCCGATCATGTGGTGAAACTGTGGCTGCAGATCTTCTGGTGTAAGGCCATTCAAAAAGTGCTCACTGATTTCCTCAAAGACTGAGGCTCCAACATCTTCTATAAATACAGATAGGAAAACAGTATTAATTAAGGGAATACATAATTTTGGGAATACAGGGTTTTACCGCATTATGTTGTCATGGCATTGAAGTTGAAAAACTGGACATAACATTACAAAGAAAAGGTTTAAGCAATTTTATCACACTAAAATCATGTTAGCACGCATATTGTTTAGGTCTTGTGGCTATACTTTTGTAATAGTGAGTATTTTAATGTTTACAGATTGGCCTCATTCACTTCCATTGTAAGTGCCTCACTGTAACCCAGATGTTTGCTCTTTTTTTGTTTTTTAAGAAAAGGAGGGACGAGTCTAAATTATTTTTGTGGTAATCAACATTATACCACAAATGCTGTTGAATAAGCTGGTATTGAACCCGGAATAGTCCTTTAAGTTGTGATAAGAGAAAGTATTTTAATATAGAAAAAAATCACAACAAAATGTACAGTATATATGTGCATGTTTACCCATGTATTTCTCTCTCAGCACTTTCATTGTGACTGAGAAACCGTCAGCATCTTTGAGCTCCAGTTCAAAGGAATCATTCTCTGAGACATAGTTCATGACTTCTCTGGCACAGCTGACCACTTCTGCCAGGTCATCATCCTCAGCTTCTTCAAAGTCATCTGGATAGTCAGAGATGTCCTCATCATCAGACACAACTGTCAAAAGAAAATAATCCTTATTACATTTCTCAAAAGCACTGGAAGAGCCAGCAATAATATGAGATCATGTTTACGTCACAGTCCAACTTTGCATATTCCCTTGCAATTAAAATTGCAAATATGGGGCCTGGGTAGCTCAGCGAGTATTGACGCTGACTACCACCCCTGAAGTCGTGAGTTTGAATCCAGGGTGTGCTGAGTGATTCCAGCTAGGTCTCCAAAGTACCCAAATTGGCCCGGTTACTAGGGAGAGCAGAGTCACATGGGGTAACCTCCTCGTGGTCACGATTAGTGGTTCTCGCTCTCAATGGGGCACATGGTAAATTGTGCGTGGATCACGGAGAGTAGCATGAGCCTCCACATGCGGAGTCTCCACGGTGTCATGCACAACGAGCCACGTGATAAGATGCGCGGACTGACATCTCAGAAGCGGAGGCAACTGAGACTTGTCCTCAACCACCCGGATTGAGGTGAGTAACCGTGCCACCACGAGGACCTACTAAGTAGTGGGAATTGGGCATTCCAAATTGGGAGCAAATGGGATAAAAAAAAAATAATAATAATAAACAAATTTGATATTAATAAATATTATTTTTAATGCCATTAAACCACTCTCTTACCACAAGACTCCTCAGACATCTCTTCAACCACATTTGCAGGGCTGGAGGAGACATCTTCCCTTGAAACATCCTCAGAGGATATCAAGCTATCATGTTCGTCAAAGTCCTCTGAATAATCAGACTCTGTTCTTTCATGGGCCACTTCCTCCTCAGTATTGCATGTTCCCTGTGTTTTGTCAGAGATTGCTGCGGCACTGTCTGTTCTGCTTTCCATAGATGACATTTCACTGTTAAAGTCTTCTTTTGTTTGAGGTCTGGATTCAGCATTAACTTTTGTCAGTTCTTTTTCTTGATGTGCGATGAAGTTCCCCAGATGTTCTTGCACATAGGTCATGCTAAGAATGCTGCTTGCACTCGGTCTGTTCTCCGGAACCAAGGAAAGCATTTTCTCAATCAATGTATGCATGTCTTCTGAATACCTCTCAGGAGCCTTTGTGTATTCACCTTTTATGATCTTGTAAAACAGACTTAAGAGATTTTTGGCTTCAAAAGCTGGTTTGAGGGCACAGAGCTCATACAGTAAGCAGCCAACAGCCCATATGTCAGATTTGGTGCTGTATGGGATATCCTGGCAGAGTTCTGGACTCAGGTAACTGGGGGTTCCCACACAGGTGGAGGCCATGTCAAGCGTGTGGTTCATGACCTTTGATATTCCAAAATCCCCCAGTTTAATCACACCTCTCTTGGTTAACATCACATTTGAAGGCTTGATATCTCTGTGCAGGATTTTTATCGAGTGTATGTAACTGACTGCCATGACAACTTGCACAAACCAGTTCATGATCTTGCATTCTGCAAAGAATTGTCCACCCTTCTGCTCTTTAATGTGGTCATCAAGTGTTCCACCATCACAATAATCCATAATGATGTAAATATGGTCATTAGTTGAGTCAAAGAAAGTGTCAATCCATGTTATAATATGAGGGTGCTTCAGGCTCCTGAGAATATCTGCTTCTTGCTGCACAACCTCTTTGGTCTTTCGAGAACTGTCCACATGTATTCTCTTGACAGCACATAATTTCTTTGAATCCACATGTTTCATCAACAACACAACACCTGCTCCTCCTCTGCCAAGTGTAAGGACTGTGGCATATTTCTCCATGTCTTTACACTCTCGGTTAACCAAACATCCTCTTTATTTCTGTATTAGTAGCAGGAACTCTTTAGAACCCTTGAGAATTATGATTATGGCCACTTGTTCGCTAGATAAGTACTGCTTTCTCCCGAAGAAACACCAAACATGTAGGCAAACACATTATATGAGCTTCCAATAAATCAACTTAACTATGTAAACTACTGAACTGACAGATGGAGCAACGTTTTCGAAAACAAACATATTTAAAATCTTTATTACCTTTGGGTCATCGTGCCTTATGGACAAAACGAAACTAAATCATTTATTTTAAGATAAAGCTGTCATTTGGCGTGCTGTCGGTCGTTGTGTCAAAAACAGAAGACAGCTATGTTGTCGTCGTGTTGCCATGGCAACAGCTGCTTCATTCAAACGGGAATCCGATTCGAAACACGTCTGATAACATTACTTGCCTAATTAAACTGAAGAATGTAAAATTTACGACAATAAATCGCACAGAATACGTAAGTGATTTCCATACTACATTTTTCACAAAAGTAAGTTAGAGGGACAGGCATGATGACGGGTCTCTGTCTATAAGGTAACCCTCGGCAGCCAAAGTCTCGCGAGGCAGTAGGCAAGAGTAGGTTATCAGGAGGGAGAAGGAGAAAAGATAATATAATAACAAGACTAAGGTTGGGTCATACAGGGCTGAACAATACATTATACTTAATAGGCAAACATCCAACAGGATTTTGTGAAGTGTGTGGAGTCAGTGAGTCGGTGGCGCATGTAATTATTCATTGTTGGAAATATAGAGTGGAAAGAAAGTGTAATAGAAGAGTTAAGCAGAAACAGAGAACAGCTTACGTTAAAGTATTTGTTAAATCCACAAATAGGAAGTGATAAAAGATCTATAGTGATGAAACATCTGAAAAGTTCTGGGCAAGTTAATCGAATATAAGGTGAAAGGATTTATTTATTTATTTATTTTTAATTATTTTTTTATAGGGGGCTGCATGTGGAAGCTGGAGGAGCTGAACACGCAGCGCCAGCTGAAGTTGCAGTCTGACGGGGTTAGAAAATTAGGTGTGAAGGTAGATAGGGTGGTGTAGGTATTTTATTTGTAAATAGAGTGTCGATGGTCCAAATGGGCGATAGGTGGCGGTAATGCACCAATGGGTTTGCGAACCGCCGTTAAACAGCAAGAAGAAGAAGAAAGTCGTGAAAGTCTTAGACGCTGTTAATATGGTTAGGTTTACGGTAGGGTCTTTAGCGTTGTTGGGGGTGGGAAGATGTATGGTATGATTAATCTTGACTACAAAGCAATAAATTAAATAATTAATTGTTGACATGTGTAATTTTCAGGTTTGCCGCGTGGGAATATGTGTACTGATCTCTGACTGAAGTGAGTTAGCTCGTGTGTGCTAGCTAACATTTAAGAGGAATCATCCTACACGAGGTACAAAATGATTGGGAGTATGAGTACTCTCAGTTGGAAAGCTTTGGTTGGACTGCAGGTGAAGAGGCTCAGCGTATGGGAAACTTTGTGTTGATTTTAGTCCAACAACAGTGGCTATTTTCAGTATATATATATCAAATTTAAGTCCTGGAAAACCCTTGAAAATAGCCCTTTTTACCAAGAGGTGCTTAAAAAGTGCTTAAATTGTAGAAAATCTTAAAATATGTTGCTTAAATCATTTAATAAATGAAATTTATTTATTTATTTTTGGAAAAACATGACGACAGACCACTGCTGAAGCAGACAGTACATAGTTGGTTCTGACACTTGGCACCTGTTACTTTTGGCAGCGCTGTTTAGAATGGGCCAATCACAATCAATTGTTACTGGAGGATTTAAAATACATATTTTATAGATACCGCTGTGGCGGATTTAACAAGTATGAATCCTTACAACTATCAGTTTTAATTAAAAATTACTCTCCAGAGTGAAAAAATAAGATGAGATGTAAAACGTTCTGAGATTTGAATGCAGATAAATGGAGGATTCAGTTTTGTGAGCAGTCTAGCGCCCCCTTGTGTAAAGAAAGCATTGTCTCTCACAAAATAGGTTATTTCTGACAACATTTGGGTCAATATCAAAATATGTTGACAAACATTTCCCTTGACCTTTTTTTAATCATGAAAAAGCTTTCAAATAGCAAATAAAAAATAAAAGGTATCATTCTATAACCCAACCTTTAATGATATGAAATGGCTTGACTCTGTTTTGCAATTTTTTTGAAAATATATTTGAAATTGTTGATTGCCTGAAAGAAAATCCTTGTCCCCTTCACCTGGTGTACCACTTCTATGACATGTAAAGTTATTTATGTATTTATTTTGTACTTATTTTTAACACAAGCATTAGTGCAAGGCCGAACAAGTGTACAAAAAAATCATTGTTAATTTTATTTATTTTTTTTTTTAAACAAATTTAAATACAAAAAGTTGTGGAAAATAATTTTTAAGGTCAAAGTTCAGAGGCTGCTTAAATATGCATATAGTGATTTTTCCCAGCATGTTAAAAAGTTATTAATTCACATTTTAACATTTTCACACAAAATATTTGGTGGTGTACCCCATTTAACCCTCATTAGTGTTCACTTGCTCTGTTCATGAAACAAAATTAAATAATAAAAGAACAACAGCCAAGTTTTTGTTTATGAATAAAAATGTATGTCAACATGTTAAAAAATGTTTACCATCAGCATTAATAGACAAAAACTGAATTGAATGGAAAATTTCATTATTTTGTATGTTAGAAAGTCAACATTTTTTGAGAATGACCCATTTTTAATTTCGTTAGCAAACATGGAACATAGCACATGAGTCATTTGGACTACAGTTTACAGACCCAGTGATTCACTTTTGTCGGAAAGCGAAGTGCATTTTAAGGAGCACACTACAGTTGCACATCAGTTTCATCATGAATGAACCAAGAATTGTTACTGTGAGAATATGTAGTTAAAGATGCACATTGAGATATGTTGTACTTGTAATAAGTGGTGTTTAATCAAAATAAATTAAATTAAAAAAAAAACAATATATATATATATATATATATATATATTTAAAATTAACAAATAAAGAATTAGTTTTAATGAAAACTCGAGCATAGTCCTTGAAAACAAATAAAAATGTGCTTGAAAAGTCTTTGAATTTAACTTCATAGCATCTGCACGAACCCTTAATGATAAACAAAGGTGTATATCAAAGCAGCAGGTATTGAAACAATATTTAGACCAGAAGTATTTCCATTGTTTACAAATATACACAGATGGTTCAAAAGACCCTGATTGTGGGTGTACAGCTGCTGCAGTGGTCATTCCCCAATTCAAACATAAGATAAACAAAAGGACACCAAATTATCTATAAGTTTACACATCAGAAATTATAGCAATTCAGTTGGCTCTTCATTGGGTGGAAGAAGTTCATCCAATAAATGTGGTGATCTGTTCTGATTCTTTTTCTGCACTCATAAATTTATTGAATGGGAAATCTTCATCAAGACAAGACATTCTGTTGGAAATTCTTCAGATTTTATTCAGGTTACACCAACAGAGAATAGGAATGATTTTTGTGTGGGTACCTGCTCATGTAGGGTTGGAAGACTAGGAAGAAGTGGATGTTATGGCCAAGAAGGCTTTAAAATATCCAGAAATAGATAAAGGTGCACCATTAAGTAAATCAGAAATTAAAGAGTTAATTAAAGGGGCTGTAAAGGGAATGTGGGACAGGGAGGGAAATGGAAGACATCTTAACAGTATTCAAAGGGTTGTAGGTCATGAGAGAGCGGTTTATGGCAATCAAAGGGATGATACTGTTATTTCACATCTTTGTATAGGGCACAATGTATTGAATTTGTTACTAAATATTATTGGCAAATACGACACTGGTTTGTGTAACACATGTAGACTACCAGAGACAGTAGAGCATGTGCTGTTACAGTGCATTGGATACAGTTGAAGTCAGAATTTTACATACACCATAGCCAAATACATTTAAACTCCCTGCCTTATGTCAGTTAGAATCACTACTTTATTTTAAGAATGTGAAATGTCAAAATAATAGAGAGAATGATTTTTTTTATCTTTCATCACATTCCCAGTGGGTCAGAAGTTTACATACACGTTGTTAGTATTGTTGTGGAGCGTGGAAAACTTTTCTGTAAGAGAACTCTCGAAGTGAGTAAACTTTTTTTAAATTATTATTATTAGTCAGCTTCACCTTTTTCTCTCTCTCTCTCTTTCCCATTTCTTTTAAGATTTTATTAATAAATTTTTTACACAGTGGATTTCTAGATGTTAGTATTTCCACTGGAGTGTTTGCCATAATTATACCTTATTGTAATGTGACCACTTATCTTCAATACAACTTTTGTTTAAAATCAAATTATTTAGTTGACTTTAGTTTAAAGAAATACACTAGACTCAAAACGTTATTGTTTGTCCAGATAATGTGATACAAACCTTAACTTTAAGCACAGATATAACACTTGCTCTTTCTCAGTTTAGTTAATCTTATATTACACTTCCTTCATGGCATGAAAAGAACAGTGCAAGGCTGAATCTTATCCGGCCATCCTAAGAGTTGACTTTTTGCTTTCATTCACACTTTTACAAACAGTCGCTCTTTGCAGTCACTTCTCACACACTTTCAGACACAGACACAAACATTCTCACAAACACAGAAATGTTCACACTTTTTACAAACATAAGGCCTTTGTAAACACAGAGCTCTCAATAAATAAATAAAATTCTAAAACAAAACTATGACATCAGCCCCTCCCTTCGCTCTCCTTCTCTCAGTCACACACTCTCAATCCTGTACTCATTTACTCCCACTGTGGAAGAGAGAAACAGGTGCTTTTTCTTAACTTTAATTTAGTTTCTTTATTAATAATTGTGTTTCTTTATCTGGATCACACCAACTACAATTTGGATGATGTCCAAATAGTCGGCAAAGCCCACATCTTGGAACATTTGTAGTTCTTGGAATGATTTTTCTAACTTCTTTTCACAATTTTTAGCATTCATTTTATAACTATCAAATACTAGGCCTAATATCTCTGTTTCTCTACAGCACATTTCTCATGAGAAAAACAATTACATGGACACATATCAGTACACTCAACCACACACTCACAGCCTGATCTCACACACATACAGCATAGCACATTGCACAATACAGTCATCATAAACACTTCAACCACCGCAGCCAACATACAACAGCAATGCAATTACTTTTGTACACAACACCACCAAAATACTTATTTACATCAACTTATTCAACATATTAACATATTTACACTATTCAGCATGTCATTTTAAATATCAAAACATCTTAACTATCACTATGCCCCTCTTGGGCGACCACACCTCTTGAGCGCCTGCCAATTTCCCTAAATGCATTGCTATTTTGAGAACAAGGCCAACCATCCAATGTAGGCCCCTTGTTTCTCAGCCAGTTCAAAGGCCAACCATCCATGTGGGCTCCTTATCCTCACTGGTGTCACTGCATTCAGCGTTATTCTCAGAATTCAAGACACCCCTCTTCTGGGTGACCTACCAGAGCTGCTCACTTCCGCACTGCCTAGAAGTGCAGTATACATAGGATTTGCACACCTCTTGTGTGACCTACCAGAGCTGCTCACTTCCACGCTGCCTAGAGGTGCAGTATCCGTAGGATTTGCGCGCTTCAGCTTATTTACAAGACATATATACATTTGTATGCACAGTTTTTGAAACCTGGAACCCAGTTCTCTATTTCATCCAATTAGTCATTTAATTCACTTCGAGACTGGAAAGGCCTTTTTTAGAGTTACCACCTGGGCCAAACCTTGCAACAGACCTCACAAAAACACCATTTAAGCCAAATTGCTTACCTCAGTTTTTGGCGCCAGTGAGTTTGTGCAGTCAGTGCAAGTAAGCCCACAGCGGCTCCCCTTGGCCCTGTGGCAGTCCCTTCGTGGTCGCCAATTTTATGTTGTGGAGCGTGGAAAACTTTTCTCCCCTCTCTGTAAGAAAACTCTCGAAGTCAGGAGTTCCAGGTGTCAAAGGTTAGAGTTTATTGAGCAAACCAACAAACCCGAGATGTCTGACTCTCTTGATCAAACCCTCCTTTTTTATACAGTTTGTTATCTAGCATTACCTCATGTCTACGCCCTCTTAATATTTTTTGTATCCAATGGATTCTGTTTCCCACCATTATTTCACAGAGCCTCTGACCTCTTTTTTATTGGTGGGAACCTGGCTTTGAATCCAAGAAAAAATTAAATTTTAAATTCATTTATCATGAAAATATACATTCTGAGTAAATAATACATCACAATCTGAGCATAATATAGTTACTTTTGATTATTGATTGTGTTAATCTTTAGCTTTGCTGTGCTTCCCAGAGTTTTCTTGTATCATTGTATCATTGTCTCTGCTACAGCTGAGTGCACAGTGTGTTTCTTGCAGCATAAGCACTTTTAGTTATCTCATATGCCCTCTCCTGGGTCACACAAAATGCAGGCTATTCTATATTAGTACTTTTCTACATTTGATATATAAAAATCTACTATAGTATTTGGTAGCATTGCCTTTAAATTGTTTAACTTTTTTGCCCATTCTTTGGCCCATTCCTCCAGACAGAATTGGTGTAACTGAGTCAGGTTTTAGGCCTCCTTGCTCATACATGCTTTTTCAGTTCTGCCCACAACCTTTTATTCGGATTGAGGTCAGGGCTTTGTGATGGCCACTCCAATACCTTGACTTTGTTGTCCTTTAGCCATTTTGCCACAACTTTGGAGGTAAGCTTGGGGTCATTGTCCATTTGGAAGACCCATTTGCGGCCAAGCTTTAACTTCCTTGCTGATGTCTTGAGATGTTGCTTTAATATATCAATAATTTTCCTTCCATATGATGCCATCTATTTTGTGAAGTGCACCAGTCCCTCCTGCAGCAAAGCACCCCCACAACATGATGCTGCAACCCCCATGCTTCACGGTTGGGATGGTGTTCTACAATGGTCATTATGGTCAAACAGTTACATTTTTGTCTCATTAGACCAGAGGACATTTCTCCAAAAAGTAAGATCTTTGTCCCTATGTGCACTTGCATACTGTAGTCTGACTTTTATGGCAGTTTCGGGGCAGTGAATTCTTCCTTGCTGAGCAGCCTTTCAGGTTATGTCGATATAGGGCTCATTTTACTGTGGATATAGATACTTGTCTGTCTGTTTCCTCCAGCATCTTCACAAGGTCCTTTGCTGTTGTTCTGGGATTGATTTACAAGAGGCACTGAGTTTGAAGGTAGGCCTTAAAATACATCCACAGGTACACCTCCAGTTCAGTACACCTCCTATCAGAAGCTAATTGTCTAAAGGCTTGACATCATTTTCTGGAATTTTCCAAGTTGCTTAAAGGTGCAGTATGTAAGATTCAGAAACACTTGTTATTAATGACACCTTTGGCTGTTAAGTGAACTGCAGCCAGCTACCTGTTGCTTGTGCACACACTCCATAGGGATGCTAGCGAGCATCGGCCAAAACAATGACGTAACGTACAAAGAGACTGGACGTGACCCACCGGCATCATGCTAGCATAATTAAAATTACACAGTTATGATTGTTTTACTACAAACTTTGAGACTAAACTAAAACTACTTATCAGCTAACATAGCATACTGATACACACATACAGCTACATACTACCGAACTATACCAGACAGTTTACTGTTGCCCTGCCCTGTTATGTTGCATTATTGTATGTTTTGTATGTCATATGTTGTACTATGATCAAGAAACCAGCGTATTTGCTTAAATCTATCCTGTATCCCTTACTTTTAGTATAAAGAGAAGATCATTGAAATTATTTGAAAGTTACGAAGCAAGGTAGCTTGCAATTCATCAGCGTTAGCAGGCAAGATCAAGTTATCTAAAATTACACAGATCAATCCTTATGGCACTATATTTCACATGTGTTGCAGTTATGTAAGCTTACCTGTCCAATAAGAAGAATGTCAATTCAGGGTAGGTTTTGATCCCCAAAACCTAACGAAAGTATCCAATGCCCTGCCGATGTTCACTCTAGTTTTCGCTCGACCATTCAGTAGAAGGCTCTTGGAAGCGCGCATAAATGTCACATCCTTTGTGTTTTCCCGGCAAAACCGACCTGCTCCCTCTGCATGAAAATCAGTCTTCAGGCTTTAATAGGCAACCTAGGAAGTCCGGGAAGGGCTCATTTTTAAAGTTGCGTTACAAGCCGTTCACACATTGGCAAAAAAAAAAAAAAAAAAAAAGGCGAATATTACATGAAAATTGTTACATACTGCACCTTTAACTTTTGATCCACTGGAATTGTGATATAGTCAATCAAAAGTGAAACAATCTGTCTCTGAACAATTGTTGGGAAAAATTACTCGTGTCATGCACAAAGTAGATGTCTAACGACTTGCCAAAACTATAGTTTGGTAATATTAAATCTGTGGAGTGGTTACAAAATGTATTTTAATGACTTCAACCTAAGTGTATGTAAACTTCTGACTTCAACTGTATGATAATGAAAGAGCCCAGCTCGAAGAAGTGAAGTCCTTAGGTTTAAGTGGTATGACAGTTCAGAACTTGTTATGGAATATTTCAATAGTATCTAAGGCTCTGTTAGACTATTTAAAAGCAACAGATCTGATTAATAGAATTTAGTTTTTTTTAATCAATCTCTATCTTTATTTTCATTAAACATCAATGCGCCACACTCCTTCCAATAGGTGGCAGAAATGCACCAAAGTTTGTGTGCCAACCGCAAAACCCAAAGAAGAAGAAGAAGACGAGCTCGAAAATGCCACCTAAAGGAAAGGGTGGCAAAGGTGCTAAAGGTAAAACACAAGTATATGATGGTGAATAAACACTGCGTCTAATGTACCAGATAACACCATATTTTAATTTACAGTTTAAAGTTTGTATGTACCAATGGCTTGTGCACATGCTGGCTTGCAATGTTTGCAGCTAACATATTGCTAACACGTTGGTCTGCTTTATTTTAGCTAATTTTGTCGTGTTTTACACGCTTGAGTCCAATTAAATACTGTTCGTGATAAATTTTAGGTCAGTGTTTATTTACAATATGAGCTTAAGTCTGAAGCGTGACGAATTCGCTACTTGTAGTCATCTGAAAATGTCTAAAGCTAGCAAATGTACACATGCACTGAGTATCTATCTTTGTTGCGTAGTTGTACGTTTTAGATCATAAACTAAATGCATATTACAGGAGGGGCTGCTGCCTCATGCAGTGGGGACAGTGATAAGAAGGAGAAGGCTCAGAAAGGAGGGACAGCAGTGAAGGTAAATAAACAACCAATTTAAGCAGTTAAGGTTCAACGAATGACACCAGTTACACTGATTCTAAGTCATCTTAAACACTCTTTTACTGAAAGATCCTAAGACACATTGCCACTCTTAAGCGGTCATTCAGATTAAAATATTTCTGTTATAACTTGACATTTAAATTATTGGTGAAAATACATGAACGTAGTCTCAGGTCAGTCCCCCTTTTTTTTTTCCACACTCTTCATTCTTGTGTTAGGTTCGGCATATTCTTTGTGAAAAACATAGCAAGTGTATGGAGGCAATGGAGAAACTCAAGGCTGGCATGCGCTTCAGTGAGGTGGCAACACAATACAGTGAGGACAAAGCCAGACAAGGAGTAAGTTTTTGATGTAAACAGTGGATCAGTAGCAAATGATATGAAGCTTGCATGATGCGAAAACAGCCAATAGAAATGGATTATACAATGTTCATCCTATGGGTACTACTAGCTCCTTACCAGCAGATGGCAGTCAAGACTCTATACATGCAGGAGTTAGTTCACCCAAAAATGAAAATCCTCTCTTGATTTACTTACCTTTAAAGGAGCAATATGTAATAATTTTATGCTTTAGTACAGTAAATATATCATAACATGTTACCAGAGATTTAAGAAACAGGCTAAGTTGAAATACTGGCTTCTCTGAAAACAATCCTACAGCCAGTATATTCTACTTTGAAATGTCCGTTCCGGGCTAGAATTTCTATTTGTGTTTTGGCCTGTGTGATCCCGCCCACTGCCCATTTCCCAATAGTACTTCGACACCCCGGGTTCCCAGATTTGAAACAAGTTAGCGGGCAAACACAGCGCGCTGCAGCCATGGAAGCCAGCAATACATCTAGCTAACATTGACAGCGTTATAAAAAATCCACATGAGCTGGTTTATAATTTGCAAACATTAAAAACATTGCAAACATATACATTAGCTGATCAACTTACAGTGTAAAGCTCATCGCTTGCCATTGCCAGTTTGCACGTTCCTGTTGCGTGTCATCAACCTGGCAACCCACGTGAGCTTCCAGTCTGGGGAGGAGGGGGCAGGGGAGACAACTCTCTCCAATATTTTGAATTTGGACTGCAATACCCATTTTAAATGCTTGATGTCAATGTTACATATTGCTCCTTTAAGCCAACCCATATGTGTATGACTTTTCTTCTTCAGAAAAAAAACCAAAGTGAAGAATTTCATAAGTAGATTTCAGCTCAGTTTGTCCATACAATGCATGTAAATGAGTACTATCAGGCTGCTGACAGTTTGATGGTCCAAAAGGCATGTTTAGGCAGCATAAAAGTAATCCACATGACTCCAGTCGATCAACCAATGTCTTCTGAAGCAAATTGTTAGGCTTGTGTAAAAAATAAATCGATAATTAAAAATGTATTAACTTTAAAAAGTCGCTTCCTGCCAGCAGTCGACGCATCAGTGATGAAAGCGCAATGGCGTGTTCACGCGAGAAGTCAGAAGTGCGCACTTTTACGCAACAGAGGAACAAACGTCACGTGAGAGTTAGTTCATTTCAAACAGAAATACAACGCTGGGCGGAATCAATGGTTTCAAGTTAAAAACTTTTTAATTATGGATTTGTTTCTTACACCAACCTATCAGTTTGCTACAGAAGACTTTATTTGATCGACTGGAGTCATGTGGATTACTTCTATACTGCCTAAATATGCCTTTTGGACCGTCAAACAGCCAGCAGCCTGATAGTACCCATTTACATGCATTGTATGGACAAACTGAGCTGAAATTTACTTATAAAAATCTTCACATCGGTTCTGCTGAAAAAGGATGGCATAAAGGTAAGTAAATCATGAGAGAATTTTCATTTTTTTGGTGAACTAACCATTTAAATGTATAGTACAGTTTATAGTACTTTTTCATTAAGTTTCATCACTTGAATTGTACTTTGAAGTTGAAAATAAAAATACACTGATGACCCTGTAGACATTCTTTAAAACCTGGTTTTACAATTTTTGTCAATTTATGTTTACCCTGCTATTTATTCCTTTTTCTAAATCTGAAGACTGTTTAATAATTAGTTGATTTCATTTTATCATGGCTTGTACAGTTTAAAGTTTTGGTTTGCATATGGCAGGGTGACCTTGGCTGGATGACAAGAGGATCAATGGTGGGACCATTTCAGGAAGCAGCGTTTGCACTATCCGTCAGCACTATGGACAAACCTGTGTACACGGATCCTCCAATCAAAACAAAGTTTGGCTACCACATCATCATGGTTGAAGGCAAAAAGTGATCCCTCTTAAATGGACTGAACACCTTGACATTGCGTTACAATGGCATTTCATTAACCAACAACACACCAAAACACAGTATAATGCATTTTCAAGATAGCTTGCTGTCATGGAAGATCTCAGAACATTTTTTTTTATTGTCTTGTAAATAGTAGCCAATAAAATTGATCTTAATAAGCAAACTGTGTTGATGAATTTCTCTGTTTGGTGAATGTGTTCTCATCACGATTTTTATTGTAACATCATATTTTGAGTGAGTCGTCTGTCTGATGCTGACATATGTGACGCTTTCCACCAATGGAAGATATAATCAGAGTGTATGTAGCAGAGACGTGTCACTTCTATTAAAAAGAATTGGAGAAATTGGAACGCCCAAGCTAGAAGCTCTAGTGCCCAACGGTCAACGGATGTAGTACGAAGGAAAGAGCCAATCATCTTTTAGATACAGATATAACCTGTCAATCATCTCGAGAATGCGCATGCGCATTAGTTATACAAGCCTGTAAATTTTTATTTATTTAGTTATTTTTGAAATATGTTATTTGATCGTAATCTTGACCAACTGTTTTTGATATTTTGGTGTTCCCCCATTCAAGTAGATAGGAGCTGCACTGGCATGACCGGAAATAGTCTCCTGGGAGCGTTCCAAAGATGGCCACCAGTGGACTGACTTGCTAGAAATACTTTGAAATAATGTAGCGGTTTATTCAAGAAACAAAAGAACTAGAATTTTGTGTTGACATGAAAGGTTAACATTCCTGAGTAACATTAGTATCTTGAAATACTAACCATATGATGTTTGTGATGGTGTTATTTTCACCATCTACAATTTTGGAATTTTGTAACAATTTGATTTCCACAGTGAAACGATAAACTTAAATGTTTTGTTTTGGAAACTACAAGAGAATGTTGTGCTTATGAGCATGATTATTACTACTAGTGGAAAACGCAACATTCTTGTTTTATAGTTAAAAATGTAGTTTAAATTATATATTATCATTTGTCAGCCTGCAGGCAGGCCCCTCTCAACCACATCGGAAGTTTCCTCAACTGCAGGAAGTCAAATTAGTCTAGAGACGACTATTGGCTGAAAAATATGGAGTCAGATGACGCAACATTTCCGGGTGTCGCAGTACGCGCTGGAGGTAACTGTCGGTCATTCAGCTTGCCAGCAGCAACAGACTGGCGTACACGATACGGCTCTGGAGGTAAGAGACTAAACGAGCATCATATTCTAATCAGTTACTCATACACTATTATAATCTAACAAACTCGGTTATGTTTAATCAGGATATATATATTTGTGTTATTTAACGACTTTGTAAATGGCTGAAAGAGGAAAGGGAAGGGTAGCTGGCTAACCTAAGGCTGTTTTATAGACATATAACCTACATTATCAGCAAATCTCAATATGGGACGTATATGTTGGATATGAATTACATTTAAGGTTTTTAAATGGTGTTTTAGTCGACAGTGATTGATATCAGGATAGGTGATGGGAAAGCATGTCTTGGCATCCCCTCGTGATGATGCTGCGTGTGACGTTTTTCATCAGACGCGCCATCATCAATGACTTTAAACCATCAGAATAAAAAGCTTTAACGAATTCCGTAAACATGTTTGTTTAAATAAACCGAGCTGTTTCCACTTTGTGATTGATGGACAACACGTGTTGGCTGTGGCTCAAAATCTAGCGCTGCCTACCTAGAAAGCATTTGGGGCATCATAGGCACGCCCCCAAAATAATCCCGAAAATGCTGTCTAGTCGTGATGTGACTCAGAAGAACGAGTAGTCTCAGAGAGTGATTTGTTCATTTTGTGTTGGCCGCGCACGTGCATTGCGCAACCTCTGATCGTTTGTTACGTGAAAACCGCATAGGCGCTGTACAAGAAACAGAAATTATTAGATTCAAGTAAGATTCAAGTCAGTAAAATGATCCGATCTTCCCATCACTACTGTCTAGGTAGACAGCTCACTAGGTTTTGAGACAGACTGTATTGGCTGCACCTTGGATGATTTCAAGACCTTTAAAGGAATATTCCAGGTTGGTTCAATACAAATTAAGGACAGCATATGTGGCATAATGTTGATTACCACAAAAACTTCATTTCGATTTGTCCCACCTTTTTTATTATAATTTTTTTAAAGCAAAAATCTGGGTGACAGTGTGGCACTTAAAATGGAAGTGAATGGGGCCAATTGGTAAACATTAAAATACTCTTTCAAAAGTATAGCCGCAACACGTAAACAATATGCATGTTAACATGATTTTAGTGTGATAAAATCTCTTACTAACCTTTTCTCTGTAAAGTTATAGATAATTGTACAACTTCGTTGCCTTGACAACGTAACGTCATAAACACTAACCCAAAAACGGCCGTAAAAATTATGATTTAAAAATGTTTGAAGCTCAAATAACACATGCGTTTTAACAGAAGAATTAATGGAATTGCTTTAATAAAATTATAAGCTTCACATTTCTGCTTTTAAACCCTCCAAATAATGGGCCACATTCACTTCCATTGCAAGTGCCTCTCTGTAACCCAGATTTTATTTTTTAAAGAAAAGGAGGCACGTGTCAAAATAATTTTTCTGTGGTACTCAACATTATGCCACAGATGCTGTCAACTGAGATTAATGTGTTGAACCTGGAATGTTCCTTCAAAAGGCCCCTTTAGATCTTTTTAAAATAATTATCACCTTATTTGACCTCAGAATCCTTTAATAATTCTTGACAAATTGTTTTGTTTTCTTACTTTGAAAGCGCAGTTGACATGACAAACCTCATCATTGTATTATGCCAATATCTGAAATTGTAATCATGGCCACACAATAACACTTAGTTGTTATACTGATTGTGGAAACAAAGTGTACTTTTGAAGTGTACACTTAGGTCAGCTTGTCATTAAGTCCACTCTCTTAGTAATCAGAGGTTGGTTTAGATCAAATAAACCTAATAATGAATGCTACCAAGATAATGGGATCAGATCCAGGATCCAATCATTCCATTCCAGTTTGCAGTGTGTCCACCTGCTGATGATATGGCTCGTGAGTGGGGAGAGCTGGAGAGATTATCTTTGGCTGTCTCTGCCTACTAACCAATCTGACTAGGATATAAGGGTTCAGGTGGAGTGCAATCTTTGTACAGGGTTACACTCCAAACTCATCAGGGCAGATTTAAAAAGTGCACCAGTCGGCATCAATGCTTGTTTCATCATAAGTTTATTTGTGGATACTTATTATTACATTTCTATGTACGTGATTGTGCTTCAGGTATTTCCGGCCTGATGTTCTCTCTCTTTCCTGAATAATGATCCAGATACAAAGGTGTGTGAACAACAGTTTTAATATAGTCCTGATTTATTGTAGGGAAATTATATTATAGGGCATTTGTTCTCAATTGTTTTTGTTTTAGGACCTAGATTTTACATTGGACATCAAGTGGCAAACCAACACAGTACAAAACGTAACCTGGAATTAATATCGCCTGGGTCACATTTTCTTTTATCTTGCATAGTTTGGTTCATGGTTTTCAAATAAAAGGGCATGTATCAAGTGACATTATGTGTGTTGATGTACTGTTGACAACAATTGATACAAGAAGTTTTCTCTCCTCCCTTTTAAAAGTTGATGAGCCTATTTATTTATATAAGTCTATTATATTTAATATTCAGTTTATTTCCTAATATCAAACATCTTTCAAACCCAACATATATTACACAGAAGAAAAACTTTGTCCATACTTTGTCCATAAGTTTTAATAAAAAATGAGGTCCAATTGATTCCACCTAATAGATTATTAACTATAACATTTTTGTCATAGTACCACAGTTACTGTTACTATTGTAAAATCATGATGCATTTTAGTAAGGGTGATTATATGTCATTTGAAAAACCTTTAATTTGGCTCATGCACAATGTTATCTTTTTTCCTAAACAGTGCTGTTTATGTCAGGGCTGTCTAGCTGTTTGAGAGGTTTGAACTCCTTTATAGCATTTTCAGATGAGAAGCATATTTATTGCATATAAAGCACCAAACTTGAGATGAATATAATTAAATTTGCCTTGGTGGCCTCAAATCTTGCTTGAGCTGTGTAAAAATTTAAATGGAGGAAGAACACTGCTATTGTTCTTTCCATGCTGTCCCTGACCCAATCCGAGCAGACCTGCAACTCATTTTTGGGTCATGACCCACCAGTTGAGAAACACTGTTACTGGTAAAACCAATTAGTTATTTAGATTTGTATTTTATGTCTAAAACAGCTTGCAGTTTGTTCATGCTATACATTCTAACATGTACTCCCTGGGAATCAAACCCATGGCCTTGGTGTTGCTAGTGTTATGCTCTTCCAGTTGAGCTACAGGAACACCTTGTGTAATATTAATAATTTGGAAAGGTGTCTTGGGAATTAATGGCCTTTTTTACATTTGAGTAGCATAAACTTGTTTGTCTCAAGTCATGAATAATGGTTAATCTGTGTCAACATCACATGCTGCTCCACCAGGATTGATCATGATTTGGTTACAACAGTTTCTGTGTATCACAATGTTGTCAGGCTAAACAAACAGAGGGTGATAACTAACTGCCATTGTTGGGTTCTGGTTATCTGCTACTCATGGGTCGGTGTCTGGCCTAGCCAGTGCACGATGACCTACATTTAACTTTTGCCATTAGCTGTTTGGTCTTTGATATACTTTCGCAACCCCCAGGCCAGCTGGTCACAGCTGTCTTCACTGTCAGTTAGGATTTGCACTTAGACTGGCATCTAATTTAATAAACCATGTGCTGCTTGTTACCACAGTTACAGTTAGATGCAAAATAATGTACATTTCCAAGGTCTTTGTGTACAGGTTTTATAGTAGTGTTAATGCTGAAGAAACTTCTGATGTGTGGACAACAGTCCTTTTTACTTCCTCAATACGATTCATGTGATTAAGAGATACTGATCATCCTGAGATAAGATCTCATTTTTAGCACAAGTTAACATATTTGACTGATGATGGAAGTAAAATAAAATATCCTTCAAACTCAGATTTGTTTTTAAACCATTATTTACTTCAGTACAGATGCTTTTAACAACTTAATGTTTTCAAGTTATACATTGAACAGTATGCTTGTGTTCCCTGGAAATTTAATCCATGACCTTGGCATTGTTAGCACCATGCTCTGCCAGTAGAGGTTCTGTTACACTACATATAAATAAATATATCCACTTTTTAATTTGTATTTGTTCTTGACAAACATTAATCTTCAATAAGCTAGGAAACTGACATAATCTTTTATATTGTGTTAGTGGCTTTTGTTCATCAATCTGCCCTCTCTTGCAGGCAGGGCATCCCTGCAGGATGTTTATGATTTCATAGTGGTGTTAAATGAGAACCAGTGAGGCACTTTTCATTGGCTTTCAACACATGTGACCGTCCCATAATAAGCCTTGGTTGTCTCATTTATGTAGCTTAATGAGTGCACTTTTCCATTCAACAAAACCCACAGGAAGTCTCAAACCTGTTCTTTTTTATATAAAGCCACATACACTTCATTTGGGGGACTGTATTTTATTAATTTTTGTCTGTTTATTACACTTTAACATTGTTACATTTCCTCTTTGTTACTGTCATCCACATCAGGTTACACATTTTGGAGCCAATAAGACATCCCTAAGTCTTCCTGAACTTTGACCCCAGGATCCTCATTTGGACCCTGAACAACAGATTCCCTCTATATCAGGCTTGGCCTGATCCCTTCATCTCACAGTTTTTTTCACAGCAGACGTGCGTCTAAACATGGACCGGAGCACCATTCTACTGTTTCCCGTACATGCACTTGTGTGGCTATACTCCCTCCTGAGCTTTCTGCCATGGTACTTCCTCACGGGAGCACAGGAAAAGAAAGCCCTGGCAAAGAGGCTGAAATCCAAGTCTACCACAGGCCAATCGGATGGACCTTACCGTTCCGTTGATCACTTTGAATCTCTGGTGAGGGTGGATTTCCCTGGAAAAGACACCCTTGACAAGCTGTTTGACTATGCGGTGCAGCGTTTCGGTGAAGCAGACTGCCTGGGTACCCGAGAAGTTCTCAGTGAAGAAAATGAGACCCAACCGAGTGGGAAAGTCTTTAAAAAGGTACATCTTGTAGCACCTAAGATCAAACATCCAAACTCTATGGCTACATTCACAACCGAAGCCAAAGTGCCTAATTCATATTTTCTGCTCAAATCCAATTTATTTAGTGACCTTTTAAATGTGGCCCAGACACTGGTCTAAACAGGCAAAGCTTCTGAACTGGACTGTATGCAAAATACCCTACCTTGGCATCGTCAACAAATTTAATTTTAAAATTAGCAAAATACTGTATATGAAATTAGAAGAACTTTGGTTTTCCAGTTTACATTTTTTCATCAGCTCGTCAGACCTGAATGTACACACCAAAGGCACAATGCAAAAAAATCTGATTCTTATCCCATTCATTTCCACCTATGGAAGTGGCCCAGATCTGCATAAAAATGTCAGATTCTGGGAAATATTTGCTGTTCACACTGTCATCCAAAGAAACCGATCTGTATCACATGTGAGGGGAATAAAAAATGGATTTGGTCCACAGTCAAATGCTCTGTGCTCTTGAGAACTCGTGAGTAAAGCAAATATTTATCAATACAAAGGTGTTTGACAAAGGTGTTTTGACTTGTTTTGTATTGGCAGTTAATTCTTGGTGATTATAAGTGGAAGTCCTATAAGGATCTGGATGTTGAGATCAGTCAGTTTGGGAGTGGGCTGGCAGCACTAGGCCAACAGCCAAAAAGCACCATTGCCATTTTCTGTGAGACACGTGCGGAGTGGATGATTACTGCTCAGACCTGCTTCAGACGCAATTTCCCATGTAAGGACACAAATTATTTTTACTCCCACTTACCACACTTTCCTTTTTCTTTTCCAAAAAGGAAAGAATAATGTTATGCAAACACATTTTCAGGCTTTAACCCTTAGTCCTGTGATGTTTCATAAGTATTTTGTGATGACTCTAAACTAAACAATGTGTTGCTTTTATTTTCATCTTTTGTTCAACTGTGTCTTTCATGTTTTTTTCTTTTGTTTTGTTGTAGTGGTGACCTTTTATGCGACTCTTGGAGAAGAGGCAGTGGTTTTTGGATTGAATGAATGTGGAGTTACCCACCTCGTCACCAGTGTAGAACTGCTGGAAACCAAGCTGAAAGTGAGCTTTTTTTATTATTATTTGGATTAGGGCTGTCAATTTAATATTCAAACATGCCCCCTATTCATACGTAAGTTGCGCAGTAAGAATGTTCTTACCATCAGAACAATTCAAGCCTGATGTACCTACCACCTTGATGTTTTTACAAATGTGTGGCAGTAGGGGGCAGTCAGCGCTGAAACTGTACAGGCAGCATATGGCCTTTAGTCTTTGAGGTCATCTACACGCTAGTGTACTTCAAACGTGATCAAAAACTTTTAGCAGATATACGTATTTTAAAATGTACAGTTTCTCTCTTTCAGTAAACCAGACCAAAAATATTGATGACACCCATGAGTCCACATTGTTTCCTATAAAAAGCTCTCTACAACAAGAATGTCTCTTCCCCCTAATACCACTTGCCATTGATTAGTAATAGCAAGTAGAAAATCATCGTTAATAATGGCTATGACTAAACATAAACTAAAGCCTATTGGCTATTTAAAAAAAGTGGTGGGGAGGCACAAGCCCTTTGATATGTCCCTCTCCAACTTCCACAGCATATAACAATTTACTTTAAAACCCTTTCCATACAGAGCGTTCTTCCTCAAATCCCCAATCTGAAACACATCATCTGTGTGGACAGGAAGGGTATCAACACTGCAGGATATCCACAGGGCATACAGATCCACAGCATGCATTCTGTGGAGGAGCTAGGAGCCAAGCCAGAAAACTGTAAGCACACTTTAATGTGGATGTTTATTACATTTTATAAATATCACAAACCTTTGTTGACATTTCTATATTATTAATTAGACTTTTCAGTGATTGCCTGTAGTATGCCCTCAGTACACCCACGCATTATTGATCTGAATAGAGACTTGTGCTGTAGCTAAATAGAACCATCTCAGAGGTAAACAGTATGTATTTTGTGTTGTAGTGAGCAGAGAAATAGTGAAGCCTGTTCCATCAGACCTTGCTGTTATTATGTACACCAGCGGTTCTACTGGCAGACCTAAAGGAGTAATGATTATCCATAGTAACCTCATTGGTGGCATGGCAGGCCAGTGTGAAAGGATACCTGGCTTGGGGTATGTACAATGACCATTAATGAATCAGAGTATATAAATTGAACAGAATTGTTTTACTAATTAAAATGCAGCATGGTAGTTTTGCTTTAATGTGCCTGGATGCTTCTACAGCCCAAAGGACACATACATTGCTTATCTTCCTTTGGCTCATGTGTTGGAAATGACAGCTGAGATCTCATGTGTGACCTATGGCTGCAGGATAGGCTATTCCTCCCCACAAACTCTGTCTGATCAGGTACAGCACTCTAATTCATTACAGGATCAGATAAATCTCATCCAGATTTGTGAGCTTTTTACAAAATAATAAAATGCTTGTTAATCTTTCACTCATTTGATTCAACGGCTTGTTTTTGCCTTGTAGTCAACCAAGATTAAGAAGGGAAGTAAAGGTGACTGCACTGTGCTAAGACCTTCCTTAATGGCTGCTGTACCTGTAAGTTGGACTCTATAAACATCTTAAGTCTTGTTTCATTCACACAATCCTAAAATCTCACACTTCTCTTCTATCAGGAAATAATGGACCGAATCAATAAGAATGTCATGAGTAAAGTGCAGGAAATGAGCTGTGTGCAGAGGACCCTGTTCAAACTGGCTTACGACTACAAGCTCGAGCAGATCAAGAAGGGTTACGATGCGCCGCTTTGCAATATGTAAGTACAGCTCAAAATGGGCATTTATTTCATCGCATTTGCTCTTTTCAATTGACCTGGAATACTGATTGTATTGTTTCCTGATGTTTAGTGTGTTTAAGAAAGTGAGAGCGCTGCTGGGTGGGAATGTACGTATGATGCTGTCCGGAGGAGCTCCTCTGTCTCCTGCCACTCAACGCTTCATGAACATCTGTTTCTGCTGTCCTGTTGGTCAGGGATATGGTCTTACAGAGACCTGTGGAGCAGGCACTATAACTGAGGGTGAGGAACCTTACTACATCTGAAGAGGCTTTTAAAAATTACATTTTCTGTCTTTTCCTGCACTATAAATTCTTTTTTTGTTGTTGTTGAAACATCTTCACAGCTTCCATGGGTACTGTGTAAGGGCTGTAAAGTGTTTTAACATAATTACAAGCAACTAACTTAAATTGGAAGAACTGATGTCAAAGTCCTGGTCCATTGGACATTCTTTAGGACACCAATTCCTCTACTATGCAACATAATCTGGTCATGTTCAAATAGCCTAATTCAAAATTTTAGCTGTATTGATGACGGTTGTTTCATTGTTGTGCAGTTGCAGACTACAGCACTGGACGAGTAGGAGCTCCTCTGATCTGTTGTGAGATCAAACTAAAAGACTGGGCAGAAGGTTAGTGAATATTACCAACACAATCTATTCTATTTAACAACTTATTCATATGAACTCTGCTGTACTTCACTCTTGCATTCATAATATTCTTGCGAATAAGAAATTGTGTCCTTTCCTTCAGGTGGCTATACAAAGCACGACAACCCTCATCCTCGTGGTGAGATCCTCATTGGAGGTCCTAATGTGACCATGGGCTACTACAGGAGTGACATCTCTAACAATGAGGACTTCTATGTGGATCAGAATGGACAGCGATGGTTTTGCACTGGTGATATCGGGGAGATGCACCCTGATGGCTGTCTTCAGATTGTTGGTATGACTACAATGAAGTCCTGTTTCTTTTGTGTAAAATCATTTTTCGCTTCTATCTGTATTCTATTGTTATATTTGTGTTTTGTAATGCCTAGATCGCAAGAAGGACCTTGTGAAACTTCAGGCCGGGGACTACGTCTCTTTAGGCAAAGTTGAGTCAGCATTGAAGAACTGTTCTCTCATTGACAACATCTGCGCATACGCAAACAGGTTTGTCACACTCAGCCTTGCCTGACAAATATGGAATGTTATTGATCCTAACAAAGGATCCTCTCTTTGGAACGGCTGATGTAGTGTATACAGACCTCTCTCTCTTCTCGCTCTGCCCACCAGTGACCAGAACTACGTCATCAGCTTTGTTGTTCCTAATCAGAAGAAGCTCACAGCTCTTGCCAATCAGAAGGGTATCGAGGGCACGTGGGAAGAGATCTGCAACCATCCACTTATGGAGAGGGAAGTTCTGAGAGAAATTAAGGAAGTTGCAACTTCAAGTGAGTATAACTTCCGGTATTAGAAGTATACAGCAGCAGTGAGAATGGTTCAAAAGTAAAGGCCTGTTCAGACCAAGTCTTAAATTTTTGGCATGAAAATGTTAATGTAAAAAATAGCTGATCTTGCCCTCATGGGTGTATCCAATTTATTGTCTAACCAAATGCTTTCTAGAATGATTTCGTCCCCTGACTAGCAATAGTAAGAAGCAAATTGTGGTTCATGACTGTGACACAAACTAAAGGTCATTTAAGTTTTTAAAAGGTTCCTGCTTCAAAAAGTGGAAACACAGGAAAGAAGAAACCTTTGAAAAAGAAGCCTTTATTTTTTGTCACACATTTTACATTTTGAACATATACAGTGAAATTATTTTTTTGCATAGCACAGGGTTAGCCATGATACAGCGCCCCTGGAGCAGATAAGGTCAAGGGCCTTGCTTACGGGCCCAACAGTGGCATCTTGGCGGTGCTAGGCTTGGACACCTGACCTTCTGGTCAGTAACCCAGAGCCTTAACTGCTGAGCCACCACTGCCCCCAAAAACTGTACTTTTCAAACCAATTGATAAGTTCTTTAGTACACCTCAAAAGATTAATATCAAAATGAATTGTAAGAAACCTTTTAGGCTCAGAACATGTCTTGATCATTTTTGCGTGATTCCAGTTAAACTACAGCGCTTCGAGATACCAGTCATGGTCCATTTGAGTCCGGAGCCATGGACCCCTGAGACAGGCCTAGTGACTGATGCATTCAAACTGAAGAGGAAGGAACTGAAGAACCACTATCTTAATGACATCGAAAGAATGTATGGCCACAAGTAGGACCTCTTATCACAGCCAAAGACACCTTCATCAGATCCTCGCAGTGTACAATTGCTGTATATCAATAAATGTTTAAAAAAAAAAAAAAAAGTTTGCCACAACCTCACCACTGCCCATTGCTTAGTGATGTGCACCAATTTTTGAAGACAAACAGTGTTGATGAGCTGTTGGTCTGTGCATTTTTTATTCTGGATAACAAGCAGAGCTATGTGGTCTTTTCATTCAAAGAACTGTAGTCTCTTTGCTATAAAGTAGTTTACAATAAAATGAGTCATAGCTGAGTAGACCTGTTGGGTAGTGGACAATATTCAGCTTATCCAACATAAAACATCCACTAATTTCTCCCTGTAGTATGCAGGAGTCTATTGTAAAAAAAAAAAAAAAAAAGATTTCAACCATTGAACAGCGATATACTGCCATCACTTTTTGTTGTTGTATGAAAATGTATCTTTGTAAAAAAAAAAAAAGTTTTTTGTTTGTTTGCATGGTTTAAAAGAATTTGAAAAATTAATTGCTAGCTGAGGTTGTCATTGCACTGCGAAACTCTGCCTCCTTTTGGAGGAAAGTAATATATACAGTGGTGATGTTTCTGTGCCTTCTGATTGTTTGTTATTTTCAATGTTGATTCCCTATTGGTGGTAAATTCCTGTGCTTCATCCACTCAGTACATCAGGAGCTAGCGGCTCCTTGATGGTTACAAACCACTGTTATTTCACTTGAGTTTATTTTATGTTGAAAATGTATCTAGTGGAGTTAGTTCTGAGTTCTTTTGTTCCATATGCTCATGGAATGACTTGGGATTTGTTGAGATGACTTGCAAGTGGTTTGTTGCTGATTTGTACTGTTAGACAACTGAAATGAAGGGAAATTTTTTTAGGAATAATATCTTCCCATCTTAAGCCACAGAGGTAATGGTTGTAGTACAGCCGTATCATCATTTTTTATACTGACATAAATCACTGATTCTAGTGTTGACCATGTCTGGAGAAAGTGATTTGTTTATAGAGCTCTTTAGGTTGAAGTCCACAAACTCGGAAGAGAATTCGCCTTGGGTTCCCTGTGGACTTTCCTATTGGTTTTTTAAAAATGATAGTTTTGGATTTATGAGAAATATAAGGACTGGGGTAAATATTACTTGACAATATATGGATGTTTTGTTGTACTCGTATATCAAACAGGAATTTTCAAGCTGCATTGAACTGCAGACTTTTTAAAAATAAATTTGTAATTAATGTTGTAGAACAAAACGTCCAAGCATCTTCAAGTAATGTTAACCATAGACCTTATTTTACTCAAAAGTTGAAACACCCCATCATCAAAACCCATAGTAAATCCTTATTGAACCATGGCGAATTACATTTCCGAGTTCGCCTAAGAATTGACATCACAGCTGAACAGCTCTATTGTCACAAGCTCTATTATCTGATTATTTATATATATATATATATATCATCAGATTTTAATACATTTGGTAATGTTATCACCTCTGTTCTAAAATAAGTTTTCTGAGATCATTGAAAAAAAAAAAAAAAACAAATTCAAATCCACATTAACTTTACCCTCCACAATGTTTGACAAACCCTTATCTGCCCGTTAATATTGTACTTCATATTGTAATTTATTAGGTCAAATATGCATTTCAATAGTTTTTACCCTTTTTAATTTATTTTTTATTTAAGTTTTTATTGTACAGACACTGTAGTATCTTGGTTTAACAAATGTTTCTCTCTGGAGAAAAGTGTAGTTTTATTTATGTTATTTGCACTTATGTTTTCAGGGATTTTTAGCCATTATTTATATCTGTTAATTCAACAAATCTAGCAGTTATTTCATTTGTTATGGAATGTTGTCTCCCTTCCTCCCCCCAGCCCTCAGGGTTCTCTAAAAGCAGGACTACATGGTAAAATGTTTGCATTTGAAAAATTGTGAATTTGCTTGTAGAATGTTCTATGATTATGTATTTTTATTGTAGGTCACTGTATGTAATATGCTGCATAAAAGTAAATGTTTTCTACTAAATATGTGGTGTTATGTATTAGAAATAGTTGCCATAATTTAATGTGCATACATAAAACAAGGTTTTTGTGTACAAAAAAAAAAAAAAAAACAACAAAAGATTGGAGATATAATTCAGTTTGCCCAATCCTGAAAGCGGAAACAGTCACTTGCAATCTTCCATACTGGCTGGTCACTGTTAGGGGAGGCTTGGGCAGTTAATAAGAAATTCTGGTTGAAGTATCTCTGTTTGTTTCCATCAAACTTCACCGAGCCCGCTGTAACCACCAACAAAGTGGTTTGGCCTTGAGTTGCTTGTTCTGATAAAAGATATGACACACAATTAAATGCTTCTCATTTACTGTTTTTAGCTCTACATCGAAAACGTACAAAACGGGCCACAGCAACATATGTAAAAATGTGGATTAGAATGGTGGTTCTCAACAGGTCTCTGCTGATAGGATTGTGGACAACAGGCTTCCCATATATTTTTGTTGTTTATGTTAATGGATGTGTCCAAACTCAATTAATCTGTCACTTGGTAGTAAGGCTAATACTAATACAATATTTTGACAAATGTCTATTCCATTATAAATCTGGTAAATCACACTAAATCACTTATGCATTTACAAAATTTTCTATTTCATATTGCTGGGTATATGCAGTGTTTGGTAATATTAATACATTTCTTGTTTGATTACAGACATTTTTGTTTCTTGCATGATGATTAGGGGGGTAAGTATGGTGTTGTTGGGTCACCACTTGATGCCTAAAGTAAAATCTGGGTTCAGAAGCAAATCCAGTTGAGAACCACAATATTGGTATATTGCAATGGGTGCACTCGTATCTTACATACCATGTACAGGCTGACAGTCAAGAGTGTGCACTTGAAATTCACTGGAGGGGAGGGACTCAAAGAAATCACTGAGAGCATCTAGACCTGTGACAGCATTGCCATTCCACACCAGCGTTGCTTTATCCAGATATAGCCTTATCAAATTCTAAAAGCAATCTTTCATTACAATTTTTTTTAAAGCAAAAATAATTCACATAATGAATCAAATGTTCAACCAAAAACATGAGCTGTGCATACCCGTCTTTTCTTGTCCATGCAGTCATAATAAATATTGACGAATTCCTCTGAGTATCGACACGACTGATCAACGTGAGTCCTGAAGTCCTGATCGATATCAAAGTGAGAAATTACATGTACCATTTTGAAAACGGTTACGTATAAATATTTACATAAATTGTCATCGATGAACAGACTTACCACCGCTGAACCCATGCTATTAATCGCCGCACAAACTTCACCGATCTCCTGCTGAATACGTTTGATAATCAGTGCTTCTCAGTGGCTAATATCAAAAGTACAATTAAAACAAAGAGCCTTTAGTCATTTAAAATGCAGGCACGAGCCTGTTGACAATAAAGCTGTCCCACGTGAAATGGCAGTTTCTAAGACAATGAAGCGAATGTGTAGTTTATATCAAGTATGAAAAGAATGACATACCGTCAAAAAACTGAATTATGTAAGTTTAGTCTTTTAAAAAATAGACGCAACCACACAGAAAACGCTCAAATGCACGTGTTCACAAATATTGTTCCGTTGGAAACATGCACTCATTTTTAGTTCTCAACAACGACTATTTCATATCACAATGTTTTTAAGTATTCTAGATTAAAATGTAAATAAAGTGGGATTAAAAAAAAATACGATTATGCTGGGTGTTAAAAGTATAAATATTATAATTATAATTTTATCCTTTAACTAACTGAATGGCTGACTTAGCCTTTATAAAAAATGTTTTTATTATAACAGGGATTATTGTAAATTATAAACCATTGCGAACCATACAAATTAAACAATTTAACAATTAAAACACTGGATGCAAATTTTATTTAGGTGACAAATTCTGTAATTTTTTTTTTATCAGGCAAATTTGGCGACACCTTACGGAAGCTCTGAACCGCACGGTGAAAAAAAAAATAAAAAATAGTGTCTCAGTTCCTTCCTGAACCTAAGTCTTAATTTTTTTTCTCTCTTCCTAAAATTTTTTTTCTCTTCCAAAATTTTTTCTTCTTTCTTCAAAAAAGTTTTTTTTTTCTCTCTTAAAATTTGTTTTTTTCTCTCTCTTCAAATTTTTTTTTCAAAATTCTCTTCAAAAAAATGCATGCGGTACCAACCTTGGCCACCAGGTGCCACTATCAGTAAACATGTAATCTTATGCTTTTAATGCTTTCGCTGTTGCTATGTAGCTGAAAAATACATTTATTATTTATTTAAGGGTTTGCAAACCTTAATCAAGACAAAATCAGGTTACATATGTTTGATATGGCATTCGTTTTCGTGTAACAACTGGAGTTATTTATTTTTTTGTTTGAAATTGTTGGTCTTTCTAAACCATCTATGTCGTTTGCTCAGTGTTACATGGTGGAAGCGAAGGAATGTATTGAGGAAAACGGGAAACATGGGGAAATTATTATTATGTCTGTCCTTTTGAAGTGTTAGGGGTACATCTGGTAATGTTAATATTGTTGTAAGTAATCTAATTTCTAAACGAAATGATCATTTATAAATTAAATCCTCGCGACTGAACGGGGATGTCATGTGCAGACTTTCATGGTGGAATTTAATTATAATAATATATTTTAATATAACAAGTTGTCTATGCTTTTGAAACACACTGTCTACTGCAGAAGTGAAGAGTTCCAGATGAAGAATGTCAAATAAATATCCAAATATGGTTGGTCTGTCTAAACATGAGCTAGACAGTTACGCCGATGTAAAATGCTGACCCCAAACAAATTGGTGAGGGGTGAGGAATCATCTATATTATCGCTCCCCGTGTTCCACTGGGGGGAAGAATAGTAGGCTACACTCACCTTAGTATTAGCAGTATGGGTGTGAAGCTATAAAAGTATAATGATTTCAAGCCCCCCCCCCCGCGCCAAACACTCACTCACTCACTCACTCACTCACTCACTCACTCACTCACATGAGTGCAGAGAAATGGCAGCTCATTGAGCTCATGGGCATATGACAGACACCAGCTGCTAGCTTGTCAGCGAAAGTCCTACTGGTTATAGGGAAGTGGTGAAGATGACTGCCAGATATTATGGTCCTTCTGCTTGTGTAGCAACCACAATTGCACAAATGGTGCAATTTAAGCAATATGTCATGAAAGATCAGTCTGATTGTCCCTAAGCTTTGAGTAGCTATGAAAAGTTGTTGGGTGGAAACTTCCAGTTACACAATTGAAACAGAATGTTTACCATAAAGGTGAAATGTGAATGGCCATGAAAACTATCATGCTGACAGTGAGGACGGTGTGTAGTAGCAGCATTTTATTGAATGAAAGTAGTGCTATGTATAAAATATAAATAGTATAAAATACATTTTAAATACACAGATAAAAGCCTACAGATAATTTAGTATTTTTACATCATTATAAATAATTCAAATATTACATAGGTCTTCTCTCCCCAGTGACCTGGTTAACTATTGTCATGATTAAGAGTTTAAGATCACCCTAAATTTTGACCTTTAATTCAATAAGAGTACATTAACACTTAATACGGTACTATCACTTAGTACCGAGATATGGAAATGCAACCTTAGTCGAGTCATTTTTATTTGTAGGCTATAGCGCTTTTCACAATACACAGTTTCAATGAAGCTTCACAGAAAAGTATGCTGTAATATCTGAAATGTCTTGAGAGTCCTCGTTGAGCAGTTTCATTTGTAAAACGTAATTGAAAATCATGCCTAAAAATTATTTGTCTGTAGGCCCCTAAAGAGCAAGCCAAAGGCAACTGTGGCAAGGAACTCAAAACTCCATAAGATGTTAGTTAATGGAGAAAAAAAAAAAAATACTTGGGAAAAACCAGGCTCAGCTGTGGGAGCCAGTTCCCCTCTGGCTATACAGCATTAATATATTACGCAAATATCAGTTAGATACATGTAATACAAGTAATGGATTAAGTAACTGAGTATATTTTTGGTGGGCAATGTTTGATATTGACTAAACTGTAAGATGAATGATTAAATGTCTTTGAAGTCCATCCCGAATTGACTGCGGAAGTGCACGTGGATGCAGTGTTCTTAGTTATTTGGCTGATAAAGGCTTTAGTTGGCAGTAATTTATTGTATTCCATCTTAAGAAAAGTGATGCAAGCAGTGGTCATAGGAGTGTTACTTGCTGTTTGATTGGTTTGTATTTCAAAGCAGTTTATTCACTGTGTTGTCCATCCTAAGAACAACATGATGAAGACTGGGGTCAGTGAGGTGTGCCTTGCAGTCCGGCTGGAAGTTTGTGGCAGTTCATTTTCATTGAAATCCATCCTATGACCAAGGTGCAGGCAGTGGCCAGTGAACATGTAGGTAGGGAACATGGTGAATTATAGCGCGATAGAAGGTTGCTTAAGTACTTAGGAGCTAGACCATTCAAAGATTTGTAACTAGTCAGCAGAATTTTAAATTGATATGAAAGCTAACAGGCAGCCAAAGTAGTGACAATAAAATTTGGCTGATATGATTATATTTCTTAGTTCTAGTAAGTACTCTAGCTGCTGCATTTTGAACCAACTGAAGCTTATTTATTAAGCCTGAAGGACATCCACCCAGTAGTGCATTACAGTAATCTAGTCTTGAGGACTTGAACGCATTCATTAGCTTTTCGCCATCAGAAACAGAGAGCATGTGCCGTAATTAAGCGACATTTCTAAGGATGAAAAAATGCATTTCTACAAACACTGGAAATGTGATTTTCAAAGGACAGATGGCTATCAAACATAACACTCAAGTTCTTAACTGAAGATGATGTAACCATATCCATCAAGAGACAAATTTTATTCTAGCATCTTATTTTTAGATGTCAAATAATTAATATCTCTATTTTGCCTGAATTGAGTAGAAGGAAATTTCTAGCCATACAATTTTTGACGTCACTGATGCACTCTGCTAACATGGATAATTGGAAAATTTTGAAACAAAAAACAAAAAACACTGTATTCGTGAAAAAAGTCGACATATTTTAATACGAGACGTGTACAATTAATGTGTTTGATAAAAATACAATAAAGTTATATTAAATAGGGTAAAAGCTCTTTAGTGTCCTAAGTTTTTATAAATGTGACCTTAATTGCCTACCGTCTGTAAGCTGTTAGTGTCTTAACGACCGTTCCACAGGTGCATGTTCATTAATTGTTTATGGTTCATTGAACAAGTATGGAAAACATTGTTTAAACCCTTTACAATAAAGAACTGTAAAGTTATTTGGATTTTTACAAAATTATCTTTAAAATACAGTGTCCTGAAAAAGGGACATTTCTTTTTTTGCTGAGTTTATATATATATATTTAATTCTATATATTATTATTCTATATTCTTTCCCAAGCTCAAGGTTGTTTTTAGAAGGGAAAAAAAATACATTGAATGGTCAAATTTTATATCTGGTATCCGGTTTTATGGGCAAAACGCAGTGGTTATATTCTTGTAAAACAATCTGAAAATACCTGGAAGCAAATACGGGAAACGAAATTAGAGGGCATCATGCCATATTTTCCAACCACTTTCATGATGTCCCAAACTCTACTTCCACTAAAAAGTACAAAGTACAAAAAGTACAAAGCTGAGTTAATGAATATTAATATTATCATCTGACATTACTCTGAAATCCTACTGGAACAACTTTCCTTTTTGTATCTAATTAAACTGATGTAACTTTTTCTGTGTTAAAATTCCTTCTCATATTTCAGCTTAATATGCAGAGACAACTATAACTAGGCCATTAATAAATTAATTTTCTTGGAAACTGCAAGCACTGTCTTTCTGTGGCTCTTTGAAAATTACTCTGTTTTGAGCGACCCGCTTAGACCTGCCCCAACAATAGTACTCAACCAATGGCGTGAGTTGGGGTCGGAACTATCTCTTTGTTTGACCAATAGCAGATGGGGGCTTATTCGGAAAACTGTTTTGAAAACATTGTTTATTGGTGGCGCAGAAATTCAGCTTTAATCTTTACTGAGCAAGGCATAAACGGCACTCATTTACCAATAGGTGTGTTCGACTTCATGCAGCGCTGCGCAGACCGCTCAGTGTTTGACTTAAAGCAGTGCATGTCGGTTAGAAATGTTGGCCGAATTGAGACGGCGCCAGCACCGCATCACCGTGATGTATGACATTAAAGTACCGGCGAGAGCAATTCGAGAGCAGCCGGCTGGCGCAGCCAGCACAGCTTCTCTTTTTATTTTATTTTTTTATTGATGCTCAAAACAGTACATAAGTAATAACAGTCAACAACAAAATACATACAAAAAAAGAGAAAGAGAGAAAAAAAACTAAAAGCTGGGGGTGGGACATAATATAAATTGAACATATTGACAAATTATGAGAATTACATGACATTGAAAAAAGGAAAAGAATTGCAAACAGATAATGTTTTTAAGGCTTTTTTGTTCTTTCATAAAAACAAGAAAGAGAGGTTTAGCATTTAGATATTTAGATTTATGAATGTGGAACTTGGCGAGTAACAAGATCAGATTAATTACATCAAATTGACCTTTTTTAGATTGATCATAATCAACAAAGCCTAGTGCCACATCCTTCCAATACAACACATATTCATAATAAATTTAATTCCTAATAAATCCTAAAACATCTTGCCAGAACATTTTAGTAAAAGGACAATACCAAAAAAGATGAACTACAGTTTCGTCAGAGTTGTCACAGAAAGAACAAATGGAGGAAAGATCCTTTTTGAACTTTTTTTAAGTAGTGGTTTGCAGGATAGCACTTATGAATTATTTTAAAAGAAATCTCTTTTACTTTATTGGTTAAAAAAAAGAGATGTGGAAGCATCCACACTTTTTTCCAACAGATATTACCTACTGCATTATTCCAGTAAGCAGTCACAGGTGGTAAAGTAAGTGTCCTGCTGGAATAGTGAACGGACTGATCTGTTATTATTTTTGTAGGGTGAAGCAAAACACAATTTACCAACAGCAGTATTAACCAAACTCAAAGAGACTGGAAGTAGAGATTGAGCATCTCTCAATAAAACAAGAACACCTGATGGGATTGAACCCATAACTATTGAAAATTCTTTGGGAGAAACAGGAAACTGAAAATGATCTAGAAATTCCTTATATGAAAACAACAACCCTTGAGAATTGATTAATTGACTGACTAACAAAATATTTTTATCAAACCAATTCTGAAAAAATAGAGATTTATTCTCATATAAAACATTACAATTATTCCAAATAAAATATTTATGGGGTGAAAAATTGTGCTTGAATATCAAAGACCAAGCCAAAAGAGCCTGTTTAGGAAAAGCAGATAATGTTGCTGGTAATTTTTCAATTTTGTAGTTACATAACAAAAGAAAATCAAGGCCACCAAACTGAGAAAAAATATAATTGGGAATAAAGTTACAAAAAGACCCTGGGTTCTTTCTAAACTGTTTCAACCAATTAATTTTAAAGGTATAATTTAAAGCACTAAAATCCAAAAAATTAAGACCACCCTTTTCATTAATGTTCATTACAATGGATTTTCTAATATAATGAATTGAATTTTTGCACAAAAAATTAAAGAGTATCTGGTCAATAACTTTACCAAACTTTGGCTCCAAATGAACAGATGAGCAGCATAAATAAGCCTTGAGAGGCCTTCAGCCTTTGTAAGAAGTACCCTACCTCTCAAATAAAGATCTCTTTGTAGCCACTGGTTAAATCTCTTCTGAATTTTATCCGAAAGGGGTTGAAAATTAAAAATACATCTTTCTTTTTGATCCTTCACTACATGAACTCCTAAATAACAAACCTTTTCTTTCACAGGAATATCATGAATAAAGGGGTCATTGCAGTTTTTTATGGCCAAAAGCTCACATTTTTGAATATTTAAACACAGGCCCGAGGCTTTGGAGAAAAACTCAATAAAATGTATTGCCAAAGGGATCTGCATAGCATCCCTAAGAAAGAGGGTGGTGTCATCAGCAAGCTGACTGATGATCACCTCTCCTTCAGCAATAGCTACTCCTTTCAGATTGCTAGTTTTTATGTGAGTACAAAGAAGCTGAGCAGTGAGAAGGAAAAGGTAAAGTGAAATGGGGCAGCCCTGCCTAATTCCCCTTGAAATTTCAAAATTGTGGGTTGCACCATGTTTTAGGACAACAGAACTACTGCCATTCGTGTTTAAAGTTTTTATGGCACTACAGAAGAAATCTCCAAATCCAAACTTTTCAAGACACTGAAAAATAAATATATGATCCAAAGTGTCGAAAGGTTTATAAAAATCCCCCCATCATCAGAAACTAGGCTAGAATAATCTAAAATATCTAAAACTAAACAAATATTATTTGAAATATGTCTATTATTAATGAATCCAGATTGAGCCTCATCTATTATAGAATTGAGCACATTTTTAATTCTTTTGGAAAGTATGTGAGCCAAAATCTTATAATCATTATTTAATAAACTTATTGGGCGAGTTCTATCTTGATCTCTATAGGTCCATGTCTTCATCCACTGATGAAGATATTAGGAACTCTGTGGAACCATTAGAACTTCCTAAACTGACGGCTGAGCAAAAAAATTCTCTTGATTCTGAGATAACCTTGGAGGAGCTTGTTGAGGTAATTAAAGCCTTCTGGGGCCTGACAGCTTTGCCACTGGGTTTTTCAAATCTTATGCTACAGAACTGGCTCCACTTTTGTTAGAAGTTTATACTGATTCATTAAAGAATGGAAAGCTTCCGCCAACCATGACACAAGCCAGGATCAGTCTGATTCTAAAAAAGGACAAAGATCCAAGCGAGTGTAAAAGTTACTGCCAAATTTCCCTGATCCAGTTAGATGTAAAAATTTTGTCCAAAATTCTGGCTAATCGATTAAGTAAAGTTATTACATCACTTATACATATAGATCAGGTGGGGTTTATTCGAAGCCATAGTTCTTCTGATAATATTAGGCATTTCATCAATATCATGTGGTCAATATCGAATGATCAATCTCCGGTTGCTGCCATCTCTCTTGACGCCGAAAAGGCGTTTGATATGGTAGAATGGGATTATCTTTTTAAGATTTTGGAAAGGTATGGGTTCGGGAATACATTTATTGGTTGGATTAAGTTACTTTATAGACACCCTGTAGCAGCGGTACAAACAAATGGGTTAATTTCAGATTATTTTGCTCTGGATAGGGGCACACAGCAGGGTTGCCCTCTTTCCCCATTATTGTTCTGTCTTGCCCTGGAACCATTAACAGCGCGATAAGAAAGGAGGATGATTTTCCAGGGGTGATGGTGGGAGGTGTAGCGCATAAGCTTCTGCTTTACGCAGATGATATTTTATTATTCGTCTCCGACCCCACTAGATCCATGCCTTGCCTCCACAGAATTATTAACTCCTTTTCCAAATTCTCAGGATACAAAGTCAATTGGTCTAAATCCGAAGCTTTGGCTTTGACAGCGTACTGTCCAGTAACGGCCTTCCAGCCTGGTGCCTTCCAGTGGCCCAAACAGGGAATTAAGTATTTGGGAATTTTATTCCCAGCAAATTTGTCTGATTTAGTCAGAGTTAATTTTGATCCCTTAATAAAAAGGTTTTCGAATGATGTGGGCAGGTGGGCTTCATTACACTTATCGATGATTGGGAAGGTTAATGTTATTAAAATGAATTGCATTCCAAAATTTAACTACCTGCTACAATCTCTCCCTGTAGATGTCCCTCTCTCTTATTTTAAGCAATTTGATAGCATAGTGAAGTCCTTCATTTGGAATGGTAAACGTCCCAGGTTAAATTTCAGTAAGTTACATAGGCCGATTGACAAAGGTGGGTTAGGCCTACCCAAGATTTTATTTTATTATTATGCATTCAGTCTTAGACATTTGGTTCATTGGACGCTTCCACCTGAGAGAGCTCCTCCCTGGTTTTGTATTGAAAAGGAAGTTCTTGCCCCTATCTCGCCACTGCAAAGCCTTTCGATTAAACTAGCTGGAGAGGTTAAGTCGCACCCCTTTATTTTGCATTTGCACTCGATATGGACAAAAGTGTCCAGAGTGTTTAATTCTGATATTTATTTAAACGTAGCCTCGAGCATATGGCTGAACCCTAAACTATGTATTAATAAGTCCCCTTTCTGTTGGTCAGATTGGATTGAGAGGGGGGTTAATACACTTGGTGACCTGTATGAGGGTGGAGTATTGAGATCCTTTGAAAATTTGATTCAACATTTTGGGATTCCCAGATCTCAATTTTATAAGTATTTACAGCTGCACCACCTGCTCTGCTCTGTTTCTGGGAGTAGCATACACCCCCCTAGAGCGGCAGATACTCTGGAAGTGGTGATTGCTGCTTTTGGGAAGGGTCATGAGGCATCAGTATATTACTCCTTGTTAATTCAGAGTCTGGGGGACAGAGCTTTAAATTCTCTTAAAAGATTATGGGAGAAAGATTTAAACTTGGTATTGGAGGAGGGAGTGTGGCAAGGATTCTAAACAACATAAAGTCTGCATCTAGAGATGCAAGGGTTCGCCTTATGCAATTTAAGATTTTACATAGATTTTATTGGACCCCCTCTAGATTATATAGGCTTGGTCTTAAGGACACACCCATCTGCTGGCGATGCCACACTGAAGATGGAGACACCATCCATGTTTTTTGGGGGTGCCTTAAGATCCAAGAATTTTGGCTGAAGGTGCAAAGTTTTGTGTGTGATGTGTTGGGCACTCAGGTCTCGTTCTGCCCCAGACTCTGTATTTTGGGAGATAGGGAGGTCATGGATTTGGTAGATAAGTACATGAAGGACTGGGTTTTGACCGGTGTGATGATTGGTAGGCAGGTTATTTTGAGGAGTTGGAAGTCGGATGGAGCACCCTCGTTCCCGGAGTGGTGTGCGGAGATGGGGAGGGTGGCTGCCTTCGAGGAGGGGTCGAGCATTAGGATGGGGGTTAGGGAAACTTACAATAAGAAATGGGGCAATTATTTAGCATTTTTGAGGGAATCTCGAGGTGGGGCGGTGGAGGGAGTAATTTAGAGTTTTTTTTTATTTTTAATTTTATTTAATTTTATTTTTTTAAATTATTATTATACTTGATTATTGTATGTTATTTTATGTTGTTGTTTTAGTTTTCTGTGTGTGTGTGTGTCTATATTCTATTGAGCACAGGGGTGTTCGTGGGGGGGTCAGGGTGGGTTGAGAGTTTGGTAGGGGGAGGGGATATAGTGGGGGTTTAATGTTTAAAGTTTTTGATTCATTATATAGATGTTGTTGTATTTCTTGTGTTAATTTATGAATCAATAAAAAAAAAAATTCATAGGAAAAAAAAAACTTATTGGGCGCCAGTTGTCAGTAAAAAGCAAATCTTGTTCTGTTTAGGAATGAGGGAAATTATTCCTTGAGTCTTATTGGGAGGAAGTTTGTGGTTTTTAATGCATTCAATAAATACTTTCAAAAGAAATGGGGCAAGAATATCTGAGAATTGTTTAGAATTCTGTTGTAATGCCATCATTGCCAGGTGACTTGTTACATTTGAGATATTTTATAGCATCAGCTACCTCTTCTAAGAGTATATCCTGATCACAAAAATATTTTTCTATAGCACTAATTGAATTTATACTTTCTAAGGAATCTAAAAAGGAAGTGGCAGTATCAGCGCAATAGTTTAGTTCAATCTTTAAAGATAGAAGAAATATGAGGAATTTTGTTCACCTTTTTCTAACCACTTAACTCTCGACCTGACAAAGGCCCCTTTTGCTTTATGTTCATAAATCTCATCTAATTTATAATGTAGACCAATCAATTGCAATCTCTCCTCAGGTGAGAGTCTGTCAAGAGACACCATAGAAAGAAAGGTGATTTCAGACACAATTTGCTCCTCTGAAATTCTGTTGAGTTTAGAAAGCAGAACACCATAAGACTTTAGATATTTACCAGCTTCATATTTTAAAAGGTCCCAATATCTAACAAATGCTCCTTCCTTTTGTGCCAAATCCCAATGTAAAGAAATTATTCTTTTAAGTTCTAATTTAACTGAATCATGCCTTAAGTAAGAAATGTTCATTTTCCAAAAAGAACTACGACATGGCGCTACAAAAGAGGATAATCTAATATTTATAAAAATTGCCTTGTGGTCTGTTAGAGGAGTAACAAGAATATTTACTAAAACATTCTCCATTGGAATGCTACCTGCAACCAACCAAAAGTCTATGCGAGACTGCCTCGTGCCATTTTTACTGCTCCAGGTATAAATATTCTGACTATGATGCATCTCCCTCCAAATATCAATCAGATTGTATTTTTGCATAAAAGTTTTCAACATATTACTGGATGAACCCGGCTGCTTAGGAGGCCATCTGTTAACTATGTCATTTAAAGTAATATTAAAATCACCACCCACCAGCAAGAATGCCTGTGGGTACTTCTGAAACCAGAATGAAATTCTATCTTCTAAAGACTCAAAAAGTTTGTCATTCTCTGTATTAAGGTTGTATCCATAAATATTAACCAATATAAAAACTAAATTAGTCCAAGAAATAAGTAAACATAAAAAACGACCAAAAGGATCTGAAAATGCCTCCAAAACATTTCCAGAAAAAGTGTTCTTTAACATTGCTACCCCTGCAGTTCTCTCAGAACCATGAGCAAACCACAAATCGTTATTCCACTGTGATCTCCAGAATTTTGTGTCATCAGCTACAGAGTGTGACTCTTGAAAAAAAAACAAAATCAGTTTTAAGCTGTTTTGCAAACAAAAATAAAGCTTTCCTTTTAACAATATCTCTCAACCCCCTAGTATTAAGAGAAACGAATGATAAACACATAAAAAAGAATAGTACAGAACAAATTATCGTTCAGTATATAAGCAACAACAAAGTATAATATTTGTCCGAGCGACATCACTTGCAACAACAAAACTAGCCCTAAGACAAGTTCTTTGAAATGTCCATAACAAACTCTGTGCACTTCAACCAGCACTTCAAGTAATCAGCAACTTAAAACATCACTGAAGTGTCTATAGTCTAAAGGGAAAAAAACCTGAGAACCATCACCTGTTCAGAGAAAATGGATATTAAAGCCAAACGTGTTTATATCTTGATTTCTCCTTCTCTGTGAATAAATGCACTATAGTTGTCTTGAAGCCAGATTTATCAGACAGCCCTACACATAAACCTGCTGTCTTGGATTTAAATGAGATGACGAAAATAACCACGCTTACATTTAACTGCGGGGTAAAGCCATAGTAACTGATTAAAAGCACCATTATTATTTCTAAAGTGACACTATCAACTAGCTATGAAGACTTGTGCCACATTACACAGCAAAAAAAAATATTTTTTTACCCAGTATTTTGTCCTGTTTTACTGTAAAAATATCTAAACATTCTTAAAACTAATTTTCTTGACAAGAAAAATGGCATAAGATATTAAGTCTTGTTTTCAGAGAAATCTGACTTTATACAACAAGAAAAATAATCTGCCAATGGGTTAAGAAAAATAAACTTGATTTCCCAATGAATTTAAGTTGATTTTTCTTACCTCATTGGCAAATAGTTTTTCATTGTTTTAAACAAATCTTACTAAAATTTAGATTTTCTCTCATAAGACATAATATCTTATGGCATTTTTCTTGTCAAGTAAATTTATGTTGTTATAAGAATGTTTAGGAACGTTTACTTGAAGAAAAATAAAAATTAAGGATCTAATAAAAAAATAAAAATAACAAAATAAATAAAAATAAAGACTTTTGTTGTCTACCACCTCTGGTTGTGCATTGTTTTTTTCCAATAATTCAATGGATCATTATCAATTATTCCTTAAATTACTTAAAGGTTATATTTTAAATATTTTAATGAAAGACTAAGAATATAGACAGGAAAGACATGTTTCCACAGCTTGATTTCCTTATATTTTCCAAGGGTGCTGTAGTTGTTTATAAGCAGAAGTCTTACTAGGAATGAAAGTCAACCTCTCCTCACAGAGGAGCCTCTCCACATCTTCTTTCTTATATTGCAAAGGCACTCCTCAAGAAATCCTGTGGAAGGCCTGTGTTTTCACCCCTGGCTGAACCAGGCCTCCTGAAAGATAATGTTTGTTGTTGTTGTTGTTGTTATATAATGTTTCAAAATCTACATAGTATCATTTGCAACCTTAAATCACCAATGTGCAAAAAACACCAGTAATGGTGGACTCACATAAAAATAAAAATAAATCATAAAAGGGAACGAAAAGTTGACCAGTATAACTCAATATAACAGAAAAGTTCAATGACAGCTGAGATAGATAATGTCGGTCAGCAGAATAAAATAAGATGAATATACTCACAAAGCCATTTCCTTCAGGGTCACGGAGACAGGGAAATGTCTCTACTAGAGACATGGCCATTGCCTTTTTTGGTCTCTGTTGATGGTCTGTATTATGATTGCCAAATAAGAAAGAAAAACATTGTTTCAAAATAGATAGTCTCATTCTGTCTTGATTTGGGTGAAAATACATGCAAATACAACGTATTTATATTCACGTTTCGCCATATTTCTCAATAATCAATCAAAATCAAATCAAATCACTTTATTGTCACACAGCCATATACACAAGTGCAATGGTGTGTGAAATTCTTGGGTGCAGATCTTATACTGTTTCAATAAGATCTTATACTGATCTTATCTTATACTGTTTCAATAAGATAAGAAACAGTAATTCGCACCATTGCACGCCTTTGCTTGGTGGTAATTTTATTACTCTCTAGACTCCCCACAATGGAGGGTCCATGTGGTGCTTTCATCAGAATTGCACAGATATCCTGGTACATAGCAGAGTTGTCAGTAAACTACAGTATCTTACTGAATGCAAATAGGAAATGTTACTTTACAAAAAGGTACTGACAACAAATTAAAAATAGTTGTCAGTAGTCATGCTTTTCCTAGTTGTCAGGAAACATACAAACGTGTCATCTGGAAAAAGATTAAGAACAAATGTTGGCTGTGTATTTTCCGATGCAGTGTTGGGCTGTGCAATTTCAGATGCAATGGTGGCCTGCGCATTTTCATATGCAGTGCTGTGCTGTGGTGGGATACTGTTCTACAGAAAAAGAAAAAAAACAATGTTTAGGCAAATACAATATACAGTATTCTATATAAAAATATAAGTTAACTTAATGCATTTAAAATGAACTGAGAAATTGATAAGTAATACTTGGAAATACAAATCATATTTCATATTGCGCTTTTTGACTCACACAACTGCCAAGCCTGAAATGTGCACAAATTCTATGTCAAAGGTCTACTGGCCTGACCCGTCTCCATAGCTGGCTTGTGGACATAGGCGCCTCTGGTTTCACAGAACTCTATGCATGCTTGGAGCTAGATAATGATGAAGCTTGCCTCCAACAAAAAAAATATCTTCCCCTACCTAGACTGTATTTGTTTGACAAAATGTAAACTGATTTTCTAAATAATTTTTGAAAAGCCTTCAATAACACTAAACACTAAGAAAACTATATTTGGATTAAACCAGATATGGTTAGATTACATGGAATTAAATGACATTATATTTGACCATTTTAAACAATAACTGATTTCAATTTTTTTCAGACCATTACAACACCCTGTATCGGAGAGATACATAAAAACAGTCATCATTCTTTCTGAATGACTGAACTGTATGAACAGGATGATGATCAGTCAGATCAGTGACATCAATACATGTGATGGCACGAGTGTGTTGCACAGCAAAGGCAAATAAATGCCTTTCAAATCCAACAGTGACTAACTTCTCAATCACTAATATGAATTTGGAGTTAAAAGCCAGTGTCTTATACATCCAAATTGTGGGTCATAACTTGAACAGTAAGACACAAACACTGTCATACCTGGCCTATATGTTGTTCCCTTAAGTTTTACCCAGGCTGGCACATACACCTCTGTGTAGGATGGAATATTTTCCAAGCCTCCTTGGATTTCATCACATCTCTCAAGATCAGCGAGAACAGTGCTGTGACCTTGGCCCACTTCAACATTGTGATCAAAGACACCTCCAGAAAAGAAATTGTAACACAACATTACTTGATGTCTAATGGCCATCATCTTACAGATATTCCTGAAGTTGCACGTGATATGGCTTATGCGTTTAAAGAAGCCATGCTTCGCTTCAAATCGCATAGTCCAAAACTGCACCAATGGCCCAAGCTGTCTTATGGCTCTTGGATAATGCAACATGAAGTGGTGTTTAGTTTTCAGATGTTGATGTGGGTACAACTCAAGAAAGAGAGTATGGTGTTCCTCTATTAGCCACTTCAAGTAGATTGTGCTCTCTACAGTGAGAGATGGAGAAAAAAATCAATTCCATGCAGGAAAGAAGGAGAAGCAGTAGCTCCCAGAACCTATTTGACTCTGGGACTAGATCTCCAACCATTAGAGGAAGCAGTCTCAAAAGGCACCACATCTGTGCTGCTGTCTGCTTCATGACCCCATCTTTGTTACGCAGGTAATGCTTTGTAATCAAAGTGGGCTTGTTGTGGACATCACTAAAGCCATAGTCAAAGCTTGTGATCCTGTAATTTAGTGTGTCTACAGTGAAGTGTCCTTCCTCAATCAGAGAGTTTATGATCAGCTTCATCTCATAACTCCCTACACCTTCTAAGATGTCATGCATAATGTCTGGCGCCATGTTTTTGCTGACATCAAAAAAGTGGAGATCATTGAGGGCACTTGCACGTTTTAGGCCAGTGTCTGAGACACTATCAAGCCCAATGTCTCTCTCATTGGACTCAGCAGTTCGGAGAATGCCACGGTCTTCTTTTACCTGTACCCTAAGGACTTCTTTTGGAACACGGCACCACCGGCAAGCATAATTGCTTGCAAAGCTTTCAGTAAATCCAAGAACTGCATTCAGCCCCAAATTATCACCAACAACCTGGCAGATGCTGACTTTTACTGTTCCCCCAAAGGATGATGTTTTGATATCAACACCCTCTTTAATGATTTCATGTCCTCCACTATGGGCTTTAAAATGGCATCAATGCCATAGGTTTTGGCATCATCAGTTTTGTAGACTGCCAGCAAAAATAGTGAGGTAAGGCTGGAAAGCAGCTCTTTCGGTAAACATTTGATAGCAAAATACATAAATCCTAATTTGTGGACAGATGTCTTTGAGCCAAGGGGATTCACAGTCTCTACATCATCAATGTAAAGAAGAAGAGGAATAGAGACTTCATGGGAGAACAGGGCATGGTTTTTGCAGAGCTCACCATCACAAAATTCTTGCAGAGCACCACTGTCTTGCTTCTGCCAACCTTAGACATGATGCCTGGTAGTTCAAGTATCTTTTTTATGAGAGGTCTAAGTAGAATGCGCTGAAACGTGTCACGCACTGAAATTTGCTTAACTGTACCACTGTTGGAATCTGTGTGCTGAACATAGGAAATGCCAGGGAAAGCCTCCTCAACTGGCTGAATGAAGTTGCCAGACTGCATAAAATACTTAATTTGCCTATATTCAGTTTCTAGGCCTTTGAAAGGCTCAGAAGCTACCTCGAATTGACTGTTCAATTCTTGTGCTTCTATGCTTTTGTCTTATCCAAGATCTTTAAGCAAAGACATTGTTCTTTCCTGAAGCTTGGAGACAATATCAGACAACAGACTTGATGTTTCCTGCACTGCAAAATTAACAGCAGTGAAAGTCTGTGAAGACTTCGATTTCAGTTTAGCCAGGAAAAGAGCTACCCGATCTGTCATATCCTCTTCTTCCAAATTATCCAAATCACAAACCCCACTAAAGTCAGACACTTCCTTACAAGAAAGTTCTTGAGCATCAAGTGCCTCAAATATCAAACTGGGAGCCTGGTCAGAATCACACTTAGCTGAGCTGCTGGTGTCATGGTCATTATTGTGTTGAACTAGGTGCCTTCTGTATGATCTCATATAATAAAAAGTCCTTTGACAACCATTCAGATTGCATTCAAAATGTGTAGAAGCACTGTTAATGCTGTGGACTGCCCTTAAATGTGTAAAAAATTGTTTCAAGTCAGCTAGCTGGCTTGGCAACAAAAACAGATATATTGCATGTCTAACTTACTAATTTTAGTTCTTGGAAATGTTTTAAAAATTGTAGTCGGAGGCCAATTTTTGGGATGAGTGCTGCAGTTGTGTTCTCATCCAATAACAAGAAACTGTCATCATCTATCTGCTCATCTGGAAGATAACAAACAGTAAAAGCAGGCATGGATTACATTATATACATTCTATTGAAATTGAAAAAGATGCTTGTGAATGGTTGCCTGCAAAAAACGAAGCACTCAAGATTCCAGTTGGTGAGTTTTTGTTTCACAAAAATGTCCATTGATGTACAAAAACTCAAGGAAACATCTGATTAGCAATATCTTGACTAGGTTAGCTAGCTACTGCTAACCAAACCTAGCTCGCACTGTTGTGTGTCTTGCTAGCTAGTTGTTGTCTTTTAGTCTATTTCAGCTATTCTCAAAGACATGAGGTTGTAATATGCCTAACAATTCAACATTGTAAGGGTTTTTAAGTGTACTATTTTGTGTTTAATAAAACATATTGCACCCCTTTTGTGATGATGATATGACGTGTATGCTGGTCATTGGTTGTTACACAGCAGGTGCCGGGGTTGCTAGGTTACGGGGGAGGGTACTGCACTTTGGTTGTACTGAGTTGTCTGCCTAAACCTTACCTTTCTGAATCCTCTTTCCTTGGTTTACTGAACGGTTTCATTGTGGCCTGATATTTTTTTCATCTTATCATCGTACAAGTTCATCGTTTGATAAGGCTGAAAAACGCAATATGGAAATAACCTGTTTTATACAACCACTAGTGCATTTAAGACGAAAAAATGAATATGTCTAAATAAATAATAAAAAATAAATAAATAAAAAACTACGTCTTGAAACGCAGTAACCATGGATTAAACTGAATAATTGACGCCAGCCTATTGAATTATTGTCATTAACGGGCACCCGAAGAGTAACGGCCACGACGTGATTATAACCTCAGAGTGTTAATAATTTTTAATGGTCACTTTTTCCTTAATTATGTAAATCCCAAAAATATCATATGTCTCACTAGTTGAAATAAAGCTAGTTTTATAGATTTATAGCAAAACAAATATCATCACTCACCTTTACTCATATACTGTCCAACGTCGTCCTCCTCTCGACCGTTAAGTTTTGGCTTTGAACAGCGCGAGGAGACGAGGAGATAACCCAAGCGCTGGGTCAAATATTCCAAGTGCACTTTGTGTCAACCAAGGAACCCAAACGCTGGGTCAATATGAGCCATTACCGAGAATATAACCCAGCAAAATAGGTTAAAATACTTAACCCAGCGAATGAGTAGAAAAAATAACCCAGCATTTTTTAGAGTGTAGATTTAGGTTCGATATTCGCAGGGTTGGGAGGGTTACTTTTGAAATGTATTCCACTACAGATTACAGAATACATGCTGTAAAATGTAATTTGTAACATATTTCGTTAGATTACTCAAGGTCAGTAATGTATTCTAAATACTTTGGATTACTTCTTCAGCATTGGTAGATTTTTTCACTTGTTTTGACTATAAAAACTCTGCCAGTACAGTAGGACAAAATACACGTTAAAAATACATTCTCTGAAAAACCTAAATATCTTATGCAGTGTTGTTTCTAAAACAATATAAATCAAACTGATCTTGTTTTAAGGATTTTTAGATATTTTTACAGGAAAACAATACAAAAATTATTATCAAGAATACGATTTGTGCCCTAATATCAAAGGTCTTACTAGAAAAAAAAGAAATTATGATCCAATGTGAATTTTCTTGTTAAAGAAATATGATCGTGCCTGGTAACGTGCATTTAAAATGGCTAGAAATAGCATTTTAGCTTAGTGTAAAGCTGACAATTTACACAATGTTATTTCTATTTATTCTGCTCCAAACTTACTTCAAACTTACTTCTCTGTCTGCTCGTATGAATGTAACACATCATAAGAAAGTGTTTCACCGCTGTTCAAATGCACTTTGGATCGCATCATTTATATGTTTAAATGTTTTCCATCTGGAAGGACTAAATATTAAAGGAAACAAATGGCAATAAAATGCAAAGTAATCTCTTCAGTAATCAAAATACTTTTTTGAATGTAACTGTATTCTAAATACCAATGATTTAAATTGTAACTGTAGTGGAATACAGTTACTTATATTTTGTATTTAATTACGTAATCCCGTTACATGTATTCCGTTACTATGAATATTCGTTAGAAATTCGCCTATTCGGCCGTAAGGGGCCGTCTGAAAACTCCACCCACAACTAAAACGTCACTGGCATCAGAGCAGTCATTTATTTGACTATTGAGTTGAATGTTCTATCGTAAAAATTGTTATTTAAAAAAAAAAAGTAAAAAAAAAATAAAAAAAAAAAAACATTTCATAGGTTGTAGTAGATCACCAGATGGCTATGCATATGAATGTACAGTATTCACTTATATTATGAAAAACAAAAATCACTCAAATTAACAAAACATTATTTTCACATTCCAAAGGTTGTAGTAAGTTCCCAGTGGGCAGACGGACTTACTACAGGTGAAATTTGTACAGTTTGTCAGTATACCCACTGGGAAGTTACTATAACCTTTGGAATGTGAAAATAATATTTTCAGGAATTTTTATGATGTTTACTCTAAAACAACCTAATACTGTACTCATATTATTGGATTTAATGTAATAATCTCATCTGTCGTAAATCAGTATATCTACTGGGAACTTACTACAACCTTTGGAATGTGAAATAACATTTTGGTGAATTTTAGTTTTGTTTTGAAAATAATCTAATACTGTACGCATTATTGGAATTACTGTAAACATAACATCTGTAGTATGACAGTCTATCCATTGGGAACTTACTACAACCTTTGGAATGTGAAAATAACATTTTTTTTAACTATTCATTTTAAATAATCTATTACTGTATTCATATTATTGACTTACTGTAAAAAATCTCACTTGTAGTAACTCAGTATATTAACTGGCAACCTACTACAACGTTTGGAATGTAAAAGTGTACTTGTAATGTTTTATGTTTTACTTGCACGTCAACTGAATGAGTGATTGGACACCGCCTGTGTTTAATAATGAGGGGAATTTTGAGACGGTCCCTTCAGTACGCTAAGCAATGAAAGCGCTTCGGAGCCTTTTCAGTCATAATTCTGCAGCCACACCTGAGACACCTGACAGTTCTGAGTGCAGTATTTTGTGTCTGCATATTATAGATATATACCATAACATCAAGCCAAGTGTGCGCAATCTTTGCAAACTTGCCGCCGGCGGAGAGCGCGTGTACGAGAATCCGAATATCCAAAAAAATATCGAACCTAAAACTAACTTTACACCGCTCTGGGGGCTAGGCGTGAGGGACTTGCTCATCATGGAAATTATGCTAAAGGAAGCTCATGAATGCTCGTCTCTCAAAAGCTCGACCACTGAATTTAAAATCACATAGCCTTCACATTTGTAATAAAAGGCACACAAAACAGAATACCCATATTCCCATTCAAAAACATGGATGTCGGAATGATCTGAGCTTGAAATTAGCACTCTTCGCTGCCATGTAAATATTTATTGTCTTATATTAAATATTAAATGTAATAATATTTTCCAATGTATTTGTTGTTGTTATTATTATTGTTATTATTATTATTATTATTATTATTTATAATTTGTTATTTACTGTTGTAGCTGTTATAATTCAAAGCGAGGCGTTTAGCATCTCAAACGAGCCTGAGGTGTCCGGTTTGACAGCTCCGTTTTCAACTCCTCCCTCGAATGCAACAGGCAAATCTCGCCGATCGGTAAGGCAAGCCACAGTCGAAGTCGAACACACCTAACGTCTGCTTTTCTGCCAATCAGCTATGCTTACCGTGCAGACGTCATATTACGTCATTAATATTCCTGAGCCATGCCTTCACCATAGTATGTAAATAGCGGTACATTCCAGTATACGTTTGGCAGGTTTCACTCCTGTGTTTGCTTCGTCCAAGTGGAGGACATTGTACAGTCTGCAGCTTCTGAATTATTGACGTGTCCAGTGAATAACACGATTTCCTGACCTAAGGTAAGCAGACTAGATGTCGTGAATGCGTTTACAGCCCCAGGGCCCTTTAAAAAAAACAAAACATGGAAGGCGAGCTAATGCTAGCGCAAGTGAAAGTACTTTACATTCTGATTAAACGTGTAAGGTCAAAGTCCGACTGTCCTGTCAGATCTAGCCTATTTTTATTTTTTTCTTCTTTCCTTCTACCTCTTTTCATCGTGTAATGGGGATAAAAGAAACGCATGTTACCTTGTCGTGCCATGAGATTTATAAGCATGTCTTTGCTGTTAGTAAGTTTATTTTAATGGGATGTTTGTATTTTTAATGTAAGACATGTATAATAGTATTATTGCTTTATTTTCAAGGCATTTATGTTTTTGCCATTTTTACAGGATTCCCATCAGCTGTGCACAGGATGATGCTGTTGTGTAAAATATTTACTGGCTAACTAATATTAATGTTCGTTTTAAGTTGAGCTTAATTTTTTATGTGAGCGCTGTTAATAATGTAGAAATTGCATTATAGACATAGTACTATATAAAATTACATGCATTTATTAATGATATACTTTACATAACAATACGTTTTATACACTTTATAATTTACAGCAATAAAGGTCCATACATGTAATTTACAGTGTATGTCTAAAGGCAGAATGGAATGGAATCGTATTATTGAAGTAATTTTGTGCAGTTTAAGAACTGTGCAAAAAATACAATCACAGAAAAAAAGCTTCTGCAAGTTTTTAAGAATAGTTACAAGTCCTTTTTGGGCAGGACATCTTCTAACTTTAGGAGTGGTATGTTATTATGTGTGTTAAGGCGTGTTCTTTAAATGGGAACATAGTGTCGGTGTTACTAATTGGCATGCACATGCTCGCTCATGATGAAATGAGACACAGTCATTCCATTTAGTTTTAAGAGTTACATAAGGCATCTGAATCATTTTCACAGTCCATAATGTAAAAACTTGTGATGTATCGATGTGCATTATGACATCTAGGGCCTGTGAATGCAAAAGTCTAGATGAATGAAAGTTCAAGGCTCTACTGTAGTCCAGAGTCTTTTTTATTTTCTTCTTTTTTTTCTTCTTGGTGTTCCTTACACCCTTCAGTGTACTGATAAAGTTCAAACTTTAACTGTACAAAATTTGGTATCTTCTTTGACCATCTTCATTTATGAATACAGTATTTACACAAAATAATAAATAAGTTAAGGACATAAATTCTTTTCTAAAAGTTTGCCATAGAAAAATAAAACATTTTTATCCCAGTAATCTCCTTAAAGAAACTTTGGTCACACCAAAACAATTTTGTACAAATACAATCAAAGAAAGATGTGCTATATGTATTATATAATTGTTCAAGCTGCAAAACACAAGTCAAATCAATAATGTGTTTTTTTTTTTTTAACTCCTTATGACCTGGTTCACAGGATAAATACAAATAATCATTTTAAATGAAACCTCTTGGATCTTACTGGTGACACAATATATCCTAGAGACCAGGAAGACTTCCTTCCACTTAATATCTTAAAAGTGGAAGTTCCAAATTGTTTTGCTGTGGATATCCTACATGAGCAGCATGTAGGATGTTATATATCCTGCACAAGCTGGAAGTAGGGATGGGTGATACCACTTATTTTCTTTTTGATCCGATACCAATAATTTCAAGTCCAATATTGTCGATATACCGATACTTCTAATAAATTCTTTTTTTTTTTTTTTTTTTTGCTATTTCTTGGGATAAAATGGGTAATTTTAAAATATTATTTTAAGCCATAATTCAAGTCATTGCCTATACAGAAAATTATTGGACACCTGTTTTCTTTACCTTTACAAAAATTAACCATGGTTTCACTTCAGTAACTATAGTTTAACCATGGAATTTAGTTAAACCATAGTTACCACACAATTAACCGTGGTTACTACTACAATATTACTGTAGTAAACCATGGTTTCAGCCAAAGGAAAAAAAAAAAAACATGGTTACTAAAATATTACTTTAGTAAAACCATGGTCAACTATTTTTTTAATTACTTAACAATTACACACACACTCATTTTAGGAAATGTCACCTTTAAGAAGCTGTCTTTACCTCAAGGCACTGATCCGTCTATTTTGAACAAGTCTTGTGTCTTTCAGCATCCATGTTAAGATGAACAGAAAAAGAAATGGTTCCCATCCTGCACAAGTATTTGATAATATGGCCTAATACTTTTATTCATGGTAACCAAATAATAATATCCCTAGTTTACATTTTTTTAGAATCAATATTTTTGATACAACATCAGTATCGGAAGTATGAATACTTTAGGATCGATCCGCCCATTAGCTGGAAGCACTGTGCACATGTAACAGTCACTGCCTCTGTCTTTTAAAGCCACGTGACTCTGAATGGCTTAGCTTTGTTAGATACTGTAAGATTTTTCAAAAATGTCTTAAAAAGGCTGTCCTTTCCTTTAACTACTATGGTCAAACTACATTTGTAGAATTCTAGTGGGTATCGATATTTGTCAGTGAGGATAAGAGATATGAATCATGCTGCAACAATGAAAACGCACTGCATGATAATTTTCACTGAAGCCCAACTATGGAATGCTTACATTGGTTGCGTCCGAAACCAGGAAAATGATGCCTCTGGAGGCTGTATACAGAGGTAGGAAGGGACCAAGGCACGTCTGAATCCAATGTTCATGTCACATCCTGTCTACTGAGATACTTTCATCTGATCGATTTTTGAAGGCAGCATAGATGTATCCTTCACTGCCTATGAAATACCAAAATCCTGTGCGTGCGGATCCACAGCGGTTGAGCTGAAGAAAAAAAATGGCAGCCGAAGAGGCAGTTGATAGCCAATTTGTGTATAAATGTAAGTTTTTATTCACTTTGTCCAAATTTTGATTCCATTTCTAGTGAGAAAATAGTGTTGTAGTTATTAAATGTGCACTTGGTTATCGCTAAAACTCTCCTGAGTTTGTTCTAGATTATTAGACCATTCAGCCAAACCGAACCACAATGAAGCAGACGCATTACCTTTTGTGGACACCAGATAGCGATAATCAATTGCTGGTATCCTAACAATGATGTGATGTTATGCTGCCTCAATAGCCTGTCCGAAACCAATTTCTGGAGGTACCTTTGTACACGAACGCTGTCTAGGGCAGCTACCTTTGGTTAGCCATTGTTCCTCATGTTCACAGACTGTTCCCAATGACTCAGTTTGATATTGCGCAGTTGTCATGGAAATGACACATGCCCTCATGCCACAGAGGGGAGTTATTCAGCTTTAGCCAGAGACAATGTGTAATCTTCAGAGGGGGAGTGCTGCAGATTGAGATAATTCTGAAAGTGGCAACAGTAATTAGGGGTGCTTTTTCTAAACACCTAACCCTAAGTAATAAACTTAAGCATGCATATTGTCCTGCACTGTTTGTGCAATGGAAATGAATCATATATTATATCTCAAATTGTGCGACTTAATGAACTAGGCCAATAATTAACTAGTTGGTGGTATTACTTTTTGGAGAAATCAAACTTAAAGTCCCTCTCCAGTCACTGGTTTGACCCCTAAAAACTCATCTTTGTTAATAAAAATTACATATTTAAATGTTTATTTTTATTAAAAAAAAATAAATAAATAAATAAAAATAAAAATCACTTCAGTCCTTAAAATGGATTAGATATAACACTACACCTTTGCCTTATTTATTTGCATCTATGACTTTGCAAATTAGTTACCGCCTCCACTGTTCACTGTAAAAGTACTAAACGCTTCACAATGGCAAGTGGTAATATTGGAGTAATTCAGCCATATATGTTTGAACCGATAACTGATTCTGAAGAAGAAGAAGAAGAAGAAGAAGAGCGAATTGTACAGGGTCGCCTACAAGTCGATGTATCACAATGGTAATGTATTTTATGTATGGCTCTCTACAACGTTAGAAACGTAACAGTGATAGATAACACGATCCTTCGGCTTGACTACGTTATCAAACAGCTAATAATGTGTTGCTAATGTTAGACAAACCTTTTTCCCATTCACCACCTCTGACAAGTTAGGTACCTTGTAATGATTAACATCCATATGTGCCATTAAGAAGAAATACTTTGAACACCATAGAAAGTCTCTGGAGAAAGGCATAAAGTTCATCATAACTAACATCGTAATATACAATATGTATATGTTTTGAATAACGTTTGCTGTAACTTTCTTCGTTAACATACCCAAGCCATATAAAATTTCCTGTCAGCATTTGATATGAATCATCATGTAACTTGGCATGCTAACATTGGCTAACTTTATCTAGCACCCTGCAGATTTGTTGGACACAGTCAACGGATAAAACTCAAGAAAAAGAAACTTACCTGTTGACCAACATGTCGGCTCGTACTCGCTCCCCAGGATAAACTGATGGAACCGCGTTGGGCTTCAGTATAAGTTTAGTGGCGAAACCCATCTGTTTTGGGGTAACATTTTCAAAAGTTCTCTGGAAAATGACTACTGCAAACCCGAGTTCTCTGGAAAATTACTACTGCAAACCTAAGTTTTCACTGGAAGTGTTGCAGGGACATTTAAATTTTTCCAAATAAACTGCACCCATTTATCTCGGATTTTCAGATCCTTTGATAATACATGAAGGCTCACCATTTGTCCTTCCACAACTTTGCATCCGAAAACAGAACATGTTTTGCAAAATACCGATACGTAGCTACGCCTGGCTTCTCCTGATACCCTTTAATTTGCCGTAGCCTATGCTATTGATATGGAAAGCCCCACCCCACAAGTTGACGGGATTGGTTCCTTAGGTTTGTGACGTATGAAACCCTGGCTGTCTGAATCCGTGTTTTTGAGACTGTCTTTGGTACACTGCAGTTTCAAGGTGAAAATGCTCAGCCATGGCGTTGGCTGCTGATTTCTCTCATGGTATGTCTTCTAGCATATAAAAAACACCATATGGACATGTAAACGAGGTTAAAACTTGATTTTCACAGGAGGGGGTCGTTAATATTCTCACCTGGCAAATGATAAAATGGGTGGGAAAAATGCCATGGACTAATTTTAAAAAAGGACCTGAACCATATCTAGAAACTAAAATAGGGTTAGAGATACGGCTGCAACTAACGATTATTTTGATAATCAATTAATCTAATGATTATTAGAATGATTATTCATTCATTATTATTATTAATCATTAGCTCTTAACCGATTATTCAGCGTGTGCCCCACTTAAAATGTTGTATTAAACATGCTTACTAACAATAGTGGACAAAATCATCTTTTAAAACTACCTCCAAATGACAGTCACTGAATTAAAGGGAATAAAATACTTTTAACTTGAGAAGCAACATATAAGGTATTTAGAGCAAGTCTAAATATCTTATATGTTGCTTCTCAGGTGAATGCATCTTTTTTTTTTTTTTTAAGAATTTTTAGATATTTTAAAATATTTTTAATATTATATTCAGCATTCTCAGATAACAATTTTTTCTTCTGCAGTATAGCTGCTAAATAAAATGTACATTGTTTTAAAGGAGTTTTAGATATTTATATTAAGCCAAAACAAAAACAAATCAAAAACTTATTTTGTTGCAGTGTATAATGTGGCAAAGGCTACCTCTCTCAACTTTGTTCAGGGTGCAGTTTCAATCTTTCCCCCTTAGATCGGGACATTCACACAACTCATAGAAGAGGCGATGACCGCACGGAGAAATGCCAGTTTCGGAGTTTGCAGTTATTTACATGATCTGATTCCATATTATTTGAACTTATAGCTATAACACATGAAATATAACTGCATTTAAGATGTAACACCGGGGTGTTTCTTTTAAAGACGCTCAACACACAAGTTTTGCTTCAGTGGAGCGGCAGCTCCAGCTCCACATATTCCACAACGAGAGTGCTTCTGTATTTACTTATTTTGTATTTTTGCATTATAATTCCCTCATACTTTGCGATCTACATCACCTGAAGCTGTTTAGAAAGTTTAGAGTGCATCTGGACTGTGAGCTGTGTAATTCTTCCTCTCCTCAGTTAGAATCACTACTTTATTTTAAGAATGTGAAATATCAGAATAATAGTAGAGAGAATTATTTATTTCATCTTTTATTTCTTTCATCACATTCACAGTGGGTCAGAAGTTTACATACACTTTGTTAGTATTTAGTAGCATTGCCTTTAAATTGTTTGTACTTGGGTCAGAACATTTTGGGTAGCCTTCCACAAACTTCTCACAATAAGTTTCTGGAATTTTGGCCCATTCCTCCAGACAGAACTGGTGTAACTGAGTCCGATATGTAGGCCTCCTTGCTCGCACACACCTTTTTCAGTTCTGCCCACAAATGTTCTGTCGGATTGAGGTCAGGGCTTTGTGATGGCCACTCCAATACTTTGAATTTGTTGTCCTTAAGCCATTTTGCCACAACTTTGGAGGTATGCTTGGGGTCATTGTTCATTTGGAAGACCCATTTGCAACTGAGCTTTAACTTCCTGGCTGATGCCTTGAGATGTTGCTTCAATATATAATACATAATTTTCTTTCCTCATGATGCCATCTATTTTGTGAAATGCACCAGTCCTTCTTGCAGCAAAGCACCCCCACAACATGATGCTGGCACCCCCATGCTTCACGTTGGGATGGTGTTCTTTGGCTTGCAAGCCTCACTCTTTTTCCTCCAAACATAACAATGGTCATTATGGCCAAACAGTTACATTTTTGTTTCATCAGACCAGAGGACATTTCTCCAAAAAGTAAGATCTTTGTCCCCATGTGCACTTGTGAACTGTAGTCTGGCTTTTTTATGGCGGTTTTGGAGCAGTGGCTTCTTCCTTGCTGAGCAGCCTTTCAGGTTATGTCGATATAGGACTTGTTTTACTGGGGATATAGATACTTGTCTACCTGTTTCCTCCAGCATCTTCACAAGGTCCTTTGCTATTGTTCGGGGATTGATTTGCACTTTTTGCACCAAACTACGTTCATCTCTAGGAGACAGAATGCGTCTCCTTCCTGAGCGGTATGATGGCTGCGTGGTCCCATGGTGTTTATACTTGTGTACTATTGTTGTACAGATGAACGTGGTACCTTCAGGTGTTTGGAAATTTCATCCAAGGATGAACCAGACTTGTGGAGGTCCACAATATTTTTTCTGAGGTCTTGGCTGATTTCTTTTGATATTCCCATGATGTCAAGCAAAGAGGCACTGAGTTTGAAGGTAGGCCTTAAAATACATCCACAGGTAAACCTCCAATTCAGTACACCTCCTATCAGAAGCTAATTGTCTTAAAGGCTTGACATAATTTTCTGGAATTTTCCAAGCTGCTTAAAGGCACAGTTAACTTAGTGTATGTAAATTTTTGACCCACTGGAATTGTGATATAGTCAATTAAAAGTGAAACAATCTGTTGGAAAAATTATTTGTGCACAAAGTAGATGTCCTAAACAACTTGCCAAAACTATAGTCTGCTAATATTAAATCTGTAGAGTGGTTAAATGAGTTTCAGCCTAAGTGTATGTAAACTTCTGACTCCAACTGTGTGTGTGTGTGTGTGTGTGTATATATATATATACAGGTGCATCTCAATAAATTAGAATGTTGTGGAAAAGTTCATTTATTTCAGTAATTCAACTCAAATTGTGAAACTCGTGTATTAAATAAATTCAATGCACACAGACTGAAGTAGTTTAAGTCTTTGGTTCTTTTAATTGTGATGATTTTGGCTCACATTTAACAAAAACCCACCAATTCACTATCTCAAAAAATTAGAATATGGTGACATGCCAATCAGCTAATTAACTCAAAACACCTGCAAAGGTTTCCTGAGCCTTCAAAATGGTCTCTCAGTTTGGTTCACTAGGCTACACAATCATGGGGAAGACTGCTGATCTGACAGTTGTCCAGAAGACAATCATTGACACCCTTCACAAGGAGGGTAAGCCACAAACTTTCATCACCAAAGAAGCTGGCTGTTCACAGAGTGCTGTTAACAGAAAGCTGAGTGGAAGGAAAAAGTGTGGAAGAAAAAGATGCACAACCAACCGAGAGAACCGCAGCCTTATGAGGATTGTCAAGAAAAATCGATTCAAGAATTTGGGTGAACTTCACAAGGAATGGACTGAGGCTGGGGTCAAGGCATCAAGAGCCACCCCACACAGACGTGTCAAGGAATTTAGCTACAGTTGTCGTATTCCTCTTGTTAAGCCACTCCTGAACCACAGACAACGTCAGAGGCGTCTTACCTGGGCTAAGGAGAAGAAGAACTGGACTGTTGCCCAGTGGTCCAAAGTCCTCTTTTCAGATGAGAGCAAGTTTTGTATTTCATTTGGAAACCAAGGTCCTAGAGTCTGGAGGAAGGGTGGAGAAGCTCATAGCCCAAGTTGCTTGAAGTCCAGTGTTAAGTTTCCACAGTCTGTGATGATTTGGGGTGCAATGTCATCTGCTGGTGTTGGTCCATTGTGTTTTTTGAAAACCAAAGTCACTGCACCCGTTTACCAAGAAATTTTGGAGCACTTCATGCTTCCTTCTGGTGACCAGCTTTTTAAAGATGCTGATTTCATTTTCCAGCAGGATTTGGCACCTGCCCACACTGCCAAAAGCACCAAAAGTTGGTTAAATGACACCAATGGTGTTGGTGTGCTTGACTGGCCAGCAAACTCACCAGACCTGAACCCCATAGAGAATCTATGGGGTATTGTCAAGAGGAAAATTAGAATCAAGAGACCAAAAAATGCAGATGAGCTGAAGGCCACTGTCAAAGAAACCTGGGCTTCCATACCACCTCAGCAGTGCCACAAACTGATCACCTCCATGCCACGCCGAATTGAGGCAGTAATTAAAGCAAAAGGAGCCCCTACCAAGTATTGAGTACATATACAGTAAATGAACATACTTTCCAAAAGGCCAACAATTCACTAAAAATGTTTTTTTTTATTGGTCTTATGATGTATTCTAATTTTTTGAGATAGCGAATTGGTGGGTTTTTGTTAAATGTGAGCCAAAATCATCACAATTAAAAGAACCAAAGACTTAAACTACTTCTGTCTGTGTGCATTGAATTTATTTTATACACGAGTTTCACAATTTGAGTTGAATTACTGAAGTAAATGAACTTTTCCATGACATTCTAATTTATTGAGATGCACCTGTATAAATATATACACACACACACATACAGTATATGCATATATATAATTTAAACATTATATTTTGTTTTAAATTACCCTAAAAAAATAAACAAATAGTTACCACAGCTGTGATGAAGCTTCTAATACAGCTGCTAAGGGAATGAAAGTAAATTTGGCTCCTTTATCTCTTCTGACTGCTGTAGTCTACCTCTCTCTATTCCTCTTTAAGAAAGTTGTGAAAAAAAAAATATATATATATATACATTCTGCCCCGCCTGGATACCTTTTTCCCCTACGGGGTAGTTTGTTTGTTTTTCCCCCTTGTGGGAGTTTATGTTGGTTTTTGTTCTTTATAAATACATCCCCTTTTTAACTCTGCGTTTGGGTCCCGTCAATCTCTGCTAAATCTTTATCTCTTCTGACTGCTGTAGTCTACCTCTCTCTATTCCTCTTTAAGAAAGTTGTGGGGAAAAAAAAAAAAATATCTATCTATATACATATATATATATATATATATATATATATATAGAACACCTTAGTAACTGCATTATGGCAGTGAGCTAACACCACTCACATTTTCTTCATAAAAAATAAAAAAACTATTAATCAGTGTATTGGGGGTATTTAAGGGCCACAGGTGAAATTTGATGTTTTTTTTTTGTTTGTTTTTTTTGGACAGACATTTTGTTGCTGCAATTATGGCGCACTCTACTCATGACAGCGAAAAGAAAGGGGATTATGCTGTCAACTGGTCATTAATGAAAGAGCGGCTGAATTCGTTCCAGTGCTTCCCTCGTTCTCAAGAAGTTTCTGTGGAGCGACTGACCCGGGCAGGGTTTTATTTCACAGGAGAGGCGGACAGGGTGCAGTGTTTTAGTTGCAATGTAACAGTGGAGGACTGGAAAAGAGGAGATGACCCATTGCAGAGGCATAAGCAAGCATCTCCTGCCTGCTCATTTCTCGGATGTGTTCATGGTTTGAATACCCAGAGTCACTTGTCCAGTGTCTCTTCTTATAACGAAGAGGCAGAATCCAGGGAGTTTCTCCTCCGCACGGGAGAGGTGGTGGATGAGACCATATATCCCAAGGTGCCACACATGAAGAGTGAGGAAGCTCGGCTTAATACTTTCAGTAACTGGCCGGCAACCTCTCCGGTCCAGCCCAGTGATCTGGCAGAAGCAGGCCTGTATTACCTTAATGGGGATGACATTGTACAGTGTTTTTGTTGTGGGGGGATGCTTTCAGGATGGCAGCAGGGCGATGATGCCTGGGGTGAACATGCAAAGTACTACCGAAACTGCTTCTTTATCTTGGGCCATGATGTGGGCAATGTGCCACTGGCGACACCCAGATCCGGGATGAATGGTGACAGGGCCTCTCTCGAGACTTTTGAGGGGCGTCTTAATAGCTTCAATGGCAGACAACACCCCATAGACCACAAAAGACTGGCTAGAGCTGGATTCTACAGCACAGGTAGACTAGTATTTTAAATCTCATATAAAATATTACTCTCATATGGCCTTCAAAGATATAGCTATGATTTTACATAGATTGATAAATGTAACAGAGTGTACAAACTGTGCTGGTGTTTGGTCATACAGGAGTCCAAGACAAAGTGATCTGCTTTAAGTGTGGTGGAGGAGTGAAGAACTGGCTACCTGATGAAGATCCTTGGGAGGAGCACGCCAGGCACTATCCAGGGTAAATACATTTTTCATACATACATTGAGGTACTGTTTTATTTTTGAAGGAATATTTCATCCAAAATATATGACATTTCTGTCATCATCTACTCTGCCTCATTTCGCTGTGTGATTATATATTTCGTTATTTAGTGGAACACGTAAAGAGTTATTTAGCATTATGTCCACATGATCTTTTCAATACAATGAAGGTGGATAGTAACTGGGGATATCAAGTTCCAAAAAGGACGAAAAGTACTTTAAAATAGTGCACATCACTAATGCACTAATCTTCTAAAGCCATACATTAGCTTTGTGTGAAGAATGGGCTGAAATGTAAGTCACTGACTGAAAATAATGCTTTGAAAATCTTGCCTTTTTAATTTTTTGGGTGAACTGTTATTGTTTCCTTAGATTTGAACACATAAAAAATATATCATCTTCATATACACTACCGGTCAAAAGTTTTGAAACACTTACTCATTCTTTATTATAAATTTTTTTCACATTTTAGAATAATAGTAAAGTCATCAAAACTATGGAATAACATAAATGGAACTATGGGAATTATGTTGTAACTATAAAAATCCAAAATAAATTCCCATCTATGTTGGGCACTTATTGGCTGCTTTTCTTTATTTGGTCCAAGTCATAATTTTTTTTTTTACAATTAATTTTAGTTTTATAATGAAATAAATTAATATGGTGGCACAATTATATTTTTGTCTACAAAACTAATTTCAAACATTTAAGCATATGCCTTCAGATCAAAAGATTTTTAAGATCATGAGAAACATTTCAGTCAAGTGTTTCAAAACTTTTGACCGGTAGTGTGTGTGTGTGTGTGTGTGTGTAATATATATATATATATATTTTAGGATATAGACCATGTGTGTTACACAGGTAAGTATGAACCATGGGAAATATTTAGATTTATAATTGTGACATTTTTATAATTGCCCCACAGCTGCAGTTTTCTTCTGGCAGAAAAAGGAAAAGAATATGTCAGCAATGTGCAACTGAATTATCCTAAAGGACAACATTCAGTGAGTCATTATCCATCCTTTTAAAGCACTCGTAATGTAGTGATGAAATGCATAGTTGGTATTTATAATGAAAGTAATTTGAAAACACCTTTTATTCCAGTATCAAAAAATCGTTTTGTTGAGTATAAGTTTTATATGTAGTCTACTTGTTGTTTGTCCTTACAGAGGTCAAGTCAAAATGGCTTTTCAAGTCACGAGGGAGGTAAGGTTTTCTGACTTTATTTTACTTACAAATCCAATGCACCCATAACCACCGTTATGTTTAGTTTTATAGCTGCTGCCTGCAATATATTTGGAAACATTGTCATTGTCTGGTTGTCATTTTTGCCTTCCACAGTCAAGCAGTCAGAGGTTGCACAAAAGGCTGTTGAAATGGGTTTTGACCCCATCAAAGTGAAGAGAACCATTCTGCAGAAGTTACGTCAGAACAGCGAGGGTTATACCTCAGTTGAGGCTCTTATTCAAGACCTCAGCACACAGGAGAGTGATGTTGATGTACCTGAAAAACAAGGCAAGTGCTTGTTTTTCTTTCCAATATTTTCTTTCCAATATTTTTTTATTTTTTTTTTGGAAGGTATGCAAGGGATTCATAACTGATTTTTATCAAGTAGCTCCAACATAACATTTCCCCCACATATAATGCCATACTTTACATTGGTAAACAACCGAGTATTTACTTTAATTGCCAATATTGAGTTCATTTATGTTTTTGTACTTCCAAAACATATCTGTTTTTAACTTGCAAATGTAATGCAATTAAGCAAACTTAAAATTAAGTTTAATCCTTGTTCTAAAATAAGATTCCAGGACAGATGGACAACTTTTCAACACATAATAAAAGCAAATCAAATCAAAATCAAATCCCTTTATTGTCACTCAACCTTATACACAAGTGCAACAGTAGGTGAAAGTCTTGGGTGCAGTTCCAAGCAACATAGCAGTATGACAATTACAATAAACATCTGATTTACACAACACAATTTACACATCTTGTTACACAACACAATATACAGTATACACAAAGTAAGAAGACTGTATACAGCAGAAAACCATTATGTTTTCCTTTTTATATTGGGGTTCATCCATCTCCTCCATTACTATTGTTTAACATTGTGTTTGTTTCATATATATATTTTCAGCAGAGGACCCTATGAAGAAACTTGAGAAACTCCAGCGGGAGAAGCTCTGTAAAGTCTGCATGGACAGTGACATTAGCATCGTCTTCATTCCATGCGGACACTTGGTCACTTGTCAAAAGTGCTCAGATCACCTAGACAAGTGTCCCATCTGCTGTGCCACCATCACACAGAAGATAAAGACCTACAATGCCTAAAAAAAAACTTAAGTAACCAACTCCAAATGAAACCCTGATGTTCACTGAATGTGTGGGAATTTAATCATTCCTTAAAACTGCACATAGATGTGTATTTGATTTAAGCTGATCATGTATATATGTATGAAGATATCCATAGATATACTCAAATTTTATTATCTTGTTGTATTTTTACATTTCCATGTGTTTGATTTTGATCAAGGCAGGGGCACACTACATAATTTAACTTGTATTGTATTGCAGGGAAAGAAATCTTTACCTCCTCCCCACTCCCAAAAAGTTACCCTGGGGACAAAATCATTTTCTTTATATAGCTGCTTCGTTCAAATACACAGAAATACTCAGATTGATGTTTAAGGAATATTCCGGGTTCAATACAAGTTGAGCTCAATTGACAGAATTTTTGGCATACTATTGATTACCACAAAAATTCATTTTGACTCTCATTCCCTCCTTTTCTTAAAAAAATAAAATAAAATCAAGGTTGCAGTGAAGCACTTACAATGGGAGTGAATGTGGCCAATTTTTAGAGGGTTTAAAGGCAGAAATGTTAAGCTTATAATTTTATAAAAGCACTGTCATTGATTCTTCTGTTAAAACTCATCTGTTTATTTGAGCTGTAAAGTTGTTTAAATTGTCTTTTTTAGTCATTTTAGGTTTTTATGATTTGTTGACTACATCATTGTAAAATTATCTATAACTTTACACAGAAAAGGTTAGTAAGTGATTTTATCACACTAAAATCATGTTTACACTGATACTGTGTATGTCTTGTGGCTATATTATTGAAAAAGTGAGTATTGTAACGTTCAAAAATTGGCCTCGTTTTTTGCTTTTTTTTAAGAAAAGGAGGAACGAGTCAAAATTAAGTTTTGTGGTAATCAAAATATGCCACAAATGCTGTTGATTGAGCTTAATTTGTATTGGCCCTGGAATATTCTTTTAACTACCATAGTGCCTTTTTGTAGACTAAATTTTATGAATATTTTCATTCTGTTTAATGATTTAACATAATCATGTATTATATTTTATCTAGGCTAATATTTTATCTTTTATTCATTATAACAGGATAATGCTTGACACTTTGTTTTAGGGTTGATTAAACGTTACCAGACAAAACTGGTTTTCTCATGATTACAATTATTTTTTATCATGACTCCTGTAGTATGATTTAAGTTGTTTAAACATGGCAGTGGCAATACATGTAGAATTCCTCACAAATATTTTTACATTTTGGTTTATCTCAAATTGTGAAGTTAAAAATTGATATATTGGCTATGAGAAGCTCAAGAATTTTAGTGGTTCGCATCAATAGAACATTATACTTTGATTACTAATTTTTATTCTATAGATTATAGACCATTTCAAGAATGTAAACAAAAACAAAAGTCCAAACGTATTTCCGGATCCTTTCAACAAAGTCTCTTTTTCAAAGTCAGTCAGTCCACTTGGCGACCGTTTTTGGAAAACTTTTGGGCAGCTATTTTTCTATGTAAACAAGCGTCATGAAAGTGCAGCTCCTATCTACTTGAATGGGGAATGACCGAAATCTCCAAAACGGTTGGTCAATAATAAGCAATAAAGTAAGTTAAGTAATTGCCTTATTGTCTTGGCGATGTGCCCTCATGCCATTCGGGTGTTTCGTTGTCTTGTGAGAGCACGTGGCTTTGTTTTGTTACTGTATCGCCGTGTGTCTCTGTCTTGGGTCATACCCCGCCACCTTGTTTGCCCATTATTAGTCACACCTGCCCTGTCTTGTTAACCGGTTGATTTCTCTCCCTATTTTAGTCTCCTCGTGTGTGCTGTCCAGTGTCAGTTCGTCTTGTTCTAGTCGCTGTTAATTGCCTTTTCTCGTTCTGTCGGTCTAGTGTCCTGAAAATTTACGCCACCTATCAGGATGTCCTACCAATGCTATATTCGCATAGTTGTAGGGTTAGGGCTTAGTACAGCCTCACACCATATCACACTATCTGATTATGCTGGTAGCACAGCCTGATAGGTATTATCTGCCTGACAAGATGTGCTACCTATGTTTTTAACACATTTCATGCTGTTGTAGTACATTCCGACAGGTTCTCCCGTGCCTCCCGACCAGTGTTTTAACTTTACATAACACTGTTTTTTAATGCTGTTAGCACATCCTGAGCAGGGAGCACCGGCCGGGTTCCCCGTTACACTCTGCCCCGCCTGGATACCTTTTTCCCCTACGGGGTAGTTTGTTTGTTTTTCACCCTTGTGGGAGTTTATGTTGGTTTTTGTTCTTTATAAATACATCCCCTTTTTAACTCTGCGTTTGGGTCCCGTCAATCTCTGCTAAATCTTGACACCTGATGAAAGGAGTCCAAACTCAGTCGCACTGTCAGAATAATTCAGCCCCAAATACATTGTGTTAACTTCTCACTTTTTATAGATGTTAGATAACCTTACTGTTGTTAATACCAGTGAATTTACATCTGCATCCCAACTCAAAATCAATGCCTTACTGTCGAATGAGCATGTCACCGAGACAAAACATACAATATTACTGCAAATTGGACTTATTTTGGTAATATAATAATAATAATATTGCTTTTATTTTAATTTCTGTCTTTACATTTTTCATTTGATAGAAACGGTTACACCAGTGCTACCAAATGAGGTGATGGTGCCACCAAGTTCTAGGTAGATGCATGTTTGAAGAAGCACACTTGATTATATTTTGAAGAACAGATGAAAAAGAAAAGCCGTTGATGCATGTGTCTGGTTTGTCGTATGTTCAGAAGTTTAATGGTGCTCACACGCATGAAATTAAAAAAATATTCAATATTGATTTTATAATTTCATACAGACCTATATTAACATTCAAAATTAAGATAGCTATAACATCGATTAACATCGGGCTATGAGGTTAACTAGCGAGCTGTTACTTGTTTGAAAGTAACACTTTTAAATACTAATAAGTTTTGGCAACTCTAAAACCTGTAAATCCACTTCGCTAGCTGATTACACTTTGATATCAACACCACAGAGATATAGCAACCGCTGGAACGGAAGTTCAAAGACAAATATTTCAAGATGGCTGCGCGCTTTGCGCTCTGGCGCAAAATATACCTTTTTTCACACTCGGGGTTTTGGAACGCGGAAGTAAACGTTTGCTGGGTAAACTTCGACAGCGGTGAATGGGAAGATCACAGCAAATCTTATTTTCACATACCCATTTGCTCCAACAGCAATTGAAAAAATCCACTATTACGTTTGAATGACTTTCCAGAAGATGGGGGAAAAAAATAGAGCGGGGTTGATTAAGACAGTCAGATGGGAGAAGATGCCAAATTTACTGTCAGTCTCAGCATCTGTAATAAAACCCCCTCGCAGCTGTGGTAATTTGTTTTTAAAACTAATTCCAGGGTAATATAACACAAAGCATAATTGAGTGTATAAATTTACACTCAATATTTAAAAAAATTATAATTTTTTATAATTGTGAAAAAGGTCTATTGCACTGATCTAATATATATATATATATATATATATATATATAGATCAGTGGTCTATTGACCCCAGCCTAGCTGGGATATGTGAAAAAGAAGAATTTCACTGTATATGTGCAAATGTATAATGTGTGATAAATAAAGAAAATTATTATTATTAATTATTATTGTCTTTAAGGCACCGTCATTTCTGTCCGTTTGCCTTCGATTATCTTTGCAGTCCTTAACTGTATTTACTGAGCACTTGCACTTCAGGCATTCCACCACTAGATGTCGGGCTATAGGAAACTGCAATACCGCCACTGACCACCAGATGGCAGCTCCACACCACTAGTTTCTCTCTCAGTAATCGGAACAACAAACCGAACGGAGCAAGCGGGGTAAGAGTGTCCAAAACCGCCTCTGACCGCCACTTTCAAACTACATCCATGAAATAGCGGCGAATGCGCACTTTTAAGCCACTGGAGTCCATCTAGCTCTTCAAGAAGGCTTAATAAATAATCTGGAGCCGACCCCGACGGTTGGGTAAGTGGTAAAATGGCGGAGAGATTTGTAGAAAATAGTGGCTTTAGGGTTATTTGGATGATGTGTTAGCCTAGCTAGCTTGATAAGCGAGGGACCGGATCTGAGAGAAGAGCCGCTGTGCTTCCGTAGCCGTATTTTTTATAATTAAACCCATCTCGCCTTGCTCCTTGAGAATATAAACACGCTTTTTATTATGTGATTGAATGAATACAGTTTGTGCATTGAATTGTGTTTTACTGGTAAATAGTTAGCTAGCGCGCTAACATTACCCAGCACAGTCAGGAACACAAATTGAGAGTCAAGATGGAGGACGAGGACGCGATGTTTCCCCCCCTCTTTCCGAGATGGAAAAGCTGATGTCGCACCTATTATGATAATTTCAAAGCACATTTTCGATATTAAACGCACGAGCCGCCAACTTCTAGGGTTTACATGTAAACATGCGGTAGGCGCGCGGTGCCCGTTCATAATGAGTGGAAAAGAGAGGAGCCAAAATGGAGAATCCCGAAAACAGCTGTGCTGGATTGACTTCAAGATGGAGATTTTTCCTCCTCCTGATCGTGTTTTTGGTCGTTCCGTTAACGTATCGTGCGATTACAGTGTGCATGTGCACTTTAAAGCTCGTCCTTTAATGTTAATAAATGTTCGTTGTGCGCAAAACACGTCAAGTAATTGAAGTAATACTGTGGTAAGTGCGACGAGGAGTTTGCGAGTGTCCGCCTGATCTCAGCATTCGACTTCACGTACTAGCTCCAAACATTAGCAGATCCCATTGTTTCTCGCCTTATATGCTCTGTTTATAAGATAGAAGGGGAAACCGCTGCAGTTCCGATATATATACTAAATCCAACCTTGTTTAGTATATAAACAAAGTAACGAAACGAACAAAATTAGTTTGCGAGAGAGACCATGCCAGGTGTACAAATGGATATTTGACATACGCCTGCGTCCACACATTTTAGGAGAAAATAAACGGAAAAGCATAGTATCAAATGACGGATTTTGGGATAAGCTGTCACTGTGTTAGCTCTGGCTGCTAGTGTCACAATGGCAATGGATGGAAGCCTCATTTGGCGCCACTTTTCCTTCGAACGCATTGTCGATTATGATGCCATCGCGTTTGAATTCCCGCCTTATCACCGATTATTCTGTAACAAACGGGAGCTTTTCATCGTCAATGCACCGCGCATTATAAATGCAGGTTATTGAATATTACATAACTGTTGTCTCACGTTCTCAGCACAAGCTTTGCCCTGTATTTGCCACCGAGAAAAGAAAAGAAAAAAACATCTGCAATATTTTTTAAATGTGTTCAATATATTTTGCTTTCAAAAATATAACCGATCTGGCTGCTTTTTAAGCCTTGACTTTTCATTAACAGTCATATATGTAGCTAAAAGCACACGTTATTTATAGCTTGTCGCAGTTTAATATTAGTTATTTTTTCTTAGCTTTGAGATAAAAATGTACCTTCTTACTGTCCTTCTTACTGCCTATTATTTTATTCGCACACGTCAAAGTATTTAAAGCCCCACCTATTTATGCAAGCTCATATCTCACAGAAATCAAAGTTGTTGTTGATAATGTTAGGCTATGTAATGAGCTTAAAATAGTTGATTGCTTTTGAACGAAGCAGAGAGTGTATTCGCGATTTTGGCATAATGTACATAAGGAGAACATTCGGCCCGTGTCTAAATGCGTCATTTTTACATCGGCGACCGGGTTCCTTCTCCCTCTTGTTCATGTTTACGTCCGCTAATGTTACTGCCTGCCTCCCTCTGATTGGATGCTGTAAAAATGGAGTGCGGAATTGTTGCTTCCTTATTTGGGCAGAGAAGCATACGCGTAGCTCCTGCTCTCGGAGATGTTTCATGGAAACTGTGGAATCTGGATATCCAATCAGCGTGTCGCGGGATAGACGAGAGACTCGGCGAGACACGCCCCCTTGTTTTCATTCTGGACCGCGTGCATATCTGCAGCCATAGGGCCTTCTACAGTCATACAGTTCAGAGTAGTCTTTTTCTGATTTGCATTATCTTATTTTCATAAATACTCGGCGTTAAAAATTATTACACGTTTTCTATCTTGTCTGACAGAAATTAATGAATGTCCCTTTAATGAAAGCAAAGCAGCCTACTTTTATTAAGCACTTTTCTTGTTAGAATAGACACCACCTGCTTTAAAGCAGGGGTCTCTTTTTGTGAGTTGGAGCTACCTGAAGACCTAAAATAATCTGTAAGGCTGCTTGTTTGATAGATCCAAAGAATATTTATTTGCTTTACCTTATACTTTAGGTAATAACACATTTGCTGTTTTCACTCATATGTCCATGGAATAATAATTACAAATCTCAATTTCATTATTGTTAATGAATTGTCTCCCAAGCAGTATACATATTTTATTTCCAGTCTCTCATTGCCTCTGGTTGTCAAATGTTCCAAGGTGTTGGTTTCATATTATATTATTATAGCTTTTGTTTTTATACAGCAGCAACTAAAACTACTGTAAAGTAGTTCATGGTTCAGTCACTGTGCCACACACACACACAACGTTGTTACTCACATGCAATTGAAAGTGGCACTTTCAAACAAGTAACAGCTCGCTGGTTAACCTCATAGCCCGATGTTAATTGATGATATAGCTATGTTAATTTTGAATGTTAATATAGGTCTGTATGAAATTATAAAATAAATACTAATATTTTTAATTTCATACCATATGTTACAGTAGCTCTTAATTTCATGCGTGTGAGCACCATTAAACTTCTGAACACACGACAAACCAGACACATGCATCAATGGCTTTTCTTTTTCATCTGTTCTTCAAAATATAATCAAGTGTGCTTCTTCAAACATGCAGCTACCTAGAACTTGGTAGCACTGGTGTAACTCTTTCTATCAAATGAAAAATGTAAAGACAGAGATTAAAATAAAAGCAATATTATTATTATTATATTACCAAAATAAGTCCAGTTTGCAGTAATATTGTATGTTTTGTCTCGGTGACATGCTCATTCGTCAGTAAGGCATTGATTTTGAGTTGGGATGCAGATGTAAATTCACTGGTATTAACAACAGTAAGGTTATCTAACATCTATAAAAAGTGAAAAGTTAACACAATGAATTTGGGGCTGAATTATTCTGACAGTGCAACTGAGTTTGGACTCCTTTCATCAGGTGTCAAGATTTAGCAGAGATTGACGGGACCCAAACGCAGAGTTAAAAAGGGGATGTATTTATAAAGAACAAAAACTAACATAAACTCCCACAAGGGGGAAAAACAAACAAACTACCCTGTAGGGGAAAAAGGTATCCAGGCCTGGGCAGAGGGTAACGGGGAAACTGGCCGGACCGACAGAATGAGGAAAGGTAATTCACACCGACTGGAACAAGACACAAGACCGACAGGAAAACAAAATGAACTGGCACTGGACAGCACACACCAGGAGACTAAAATAGGGAGAGAAATCAACAGGTTAACAAGACAGGGCAGGTGTGATTAATAATGGGCAAACAAGGTGGCAGGGTATGACGTAAGACAGAGAGAGATACAGAAACAAAACAAAGCCACGTGCTCTCACGAGACGACAAAAACACCCGAATGGCATGAGCGCACATCGGCAAGACAATAAGGCAATATACGCCCATGCCAACTGACAAACAAGACGAGAGAATGCGTAGCAACTCCAGACAAAGCGATGCCACGCATTCTCGCACTAAACGAAACCTGAGCATACATTGCGAGGCAAACGCCACACGATGCATGCAACAGGTGACAAAAACAAGACAGGACACCTGTGCGAGAGTTCTGCCACACACCAACCTGAAATCTCAGACTGTGACCGAACCTCAGCACAACTTGAAGACAGCTCGTGACCCGGGAGCGCGCCGCGAGGTACACCCGTGTTCGTAAGAGACAGACATAAACCATTGGCGTGAGTGCATGCTGCCAAGATGACATAAGCGCGATGCACCCACGTCAATAACGGACAGACATGGAGCATGAGTGTCTGGATCCTGACACAGACCGAAACCGAACGGCAGGGAATACAACCGAAACCATGCGCTCACACAAAAACAGACGATGAAACACAAGACAGACATAGGACGGTGATGCCACGGTCCTGTCAGACAAAAACCCAGACTGAGGCTCTTAAAAGATAAAAGATAGGAAAAAAGAATAGATAAAAGTTCAGTCATCGCTTTGAAATTTAAAGGCAAATTTCTGACAGCATTAGAAGAGCCACAGACCTTACACAGAAGGAAAATTCACAAAAGTCCAGGCTTTAAAGCCCTATTAAAATTTGTATTTGCCTTTATGAAAATTCACCATGGTAACCACAAGTAAAAACAAGTATGTATAAAAACAAACTATGGCTTTTTTGTATTTAAAAACAGTGCCCTAAATGCATGTAAAGCTATAAATTAGGGCTGGGAAATTTTACGTGTGAATTTCTCGATTAATATTGTTTAACACGTTTTTTTGTTTTGTTTTGTTTCATTTAATGCAGTATCCGTTTTTTTTGTTTTGTTTGTTTTGTTTTTCTTCTGAAACTTCATGCGACAGGAGAAAGGTGTCAGTCTACTCAGCCTTACAGATTTGGATTAGGGTGGGGGCTGGGTCAGAGTATGTGCTGTCTGCCAGGAACAAACCCAGGCACTTTTGTACAATGGGTAAAACTTCACCAGCCCTCTACATAGCATGTAAATCAGTCACATATGTGACCAAATTTCACGCTATGCAACATAAATATAAATTTTATTAACCACTGGCAAGTAAAAATCAGAGCTTGAGTTGTGTAGTGGCGAAGAAGAACTTGAGCGCCACGATCCTTTTACTGAACAAGAAGGTGGCGATTAGGAAGCTGGATTCAGCCTCATCTTTACAGCATGTTGTGTCTCATGTAGAGCCCGACCGATACTGATTTAGAGAGATGACCATTTAAATAAAGAATAAATAAAAATATAATAAATAGCTAAATAAGCATCAGTATTGTTTAGTATGTCAATTGCTGACCATTTAAATAAAGAATAAATTCAAATAAAATAAATAGCTAAATAAAAATCATTACTGTATGTTTAGTATCAGTCAATTGCTGGCCATTTAAATAAAGAATAATTAAAAATAAAATAAATAGCTAAATAAATATCAGTAGTACTGTTTAGTATCAGTCAAATGCTGACTATTTAAATACTGCAAGTCAATTATTGGCAGGTTGTAAAACAAGAAGTATTTACACCTGGCGAGACAAGAAAAACACAGCGGCAGCGGTGTTACACCGTATTCTGTTATACAAGTTCAGGGGAAACTTTCAACGGTGGAAAAACAGACTTTTCAAAATTACATTTTATAAATGCAACAACTGGAAATGTTCAGTTGAAGGGGTACCAAACTGAATCCTGAACAAAACATTTTGGTGAATACATGTTTACACATTAGCTTCCTCTCAGCAATGAAAGTAGCTATGTGATTAGCTAGTTAGCTATAAGCTCGTTGTCATGGAGAGTAAAAGATGGACCAGCACTGCGTCTCACTAACTGGGTAACAATGTAGTGTGAAATCAACACTCAACAGACACAATCCACCACTGCACCACTGTCTACTGAGCTGCAAAAAGATGCTCTGATGTTTACCTTTCAATCTGTTACATTACTTGATAAACTATAGCTGGCTAACACAGCAAACGGATGTGATAAATATGAGTGACATGGTTGTCAGGGACAGGGTTAACATTTTATTAGTTATATTGAAAAGGGAAAATGATGGGGTCATTGTTTATTAACTTTCCAGTATGTATTTCAAAACTAGTTAGCAACTTACAGAGAAGACACCATTTAACTCCGCCCTGTCTGCTGAGCCACTGCCAGTTCCGAGTCAGAGCACGCTCTGCTGGACAAACTACGTTATGACACCAATTCTAAAGCATTGTTTTCTGCATTATATGTTCTGAAAAAAGTTTTCATATCTACGCATATCGGTAAACATATACGCCGATACCGATATATCGGTGAAAGTCTAATATCGGCCGACCGATATATCGGCACTAGTCTCATGAGTGCGCGCCCTGAAGGAAATTGACTTTTGGCTGCAGTGGGTTCGATCTGTCGTGATCCTGCTGTCTCCATCACTTTAGTTGAGCCTTGGAATGTCACTAACATTGCATTTAACAACGTCAGCTCTGATTAAACTGTTCCACGGACTGTTCATTCTCAACATTCTTCGTTTTAAAGCAAGCCTGCAGACCGGTTACATGCCTGTTGGACTTGAGTTAGAATGTTAAAGTGTTACAAAACTCGAGAGCTTGTAGATTTGAATTTGAGAACGTGTACAATAAATATTTGTACAAGCAAGTCATTATACAAGTCAAAGTTTCCTTTTTGCTTCGTTCCATGTATTTTGTATCCAAAGACGTGACCCAGACACCCCATTTTCATTTCATGTCTCTTAAAATCCTTTGTTATTTACAGTCAATTGGTGATCAAAAAGTTAAAAAGAAACATTTCTAATCAAACATTTCACGGATGAAGGAAAAACAACTGTGCATCTTCTTTCTCGTTAATGTGCGCTGCACTTATTCAACCGTAAACACTTCTCTTAAAGAGACAGTACCAATTTAGCACTTGTTATCCACCTTTTTCCTGGGGGTCTTACTGGAGAAATGAATGTGGGTGGGACTTCCGCCGAAAGCCGTTCTACAGCATTCCCTAAATCTGGCTGCAGTCATTTTAGACCCTGTTTACAGCTGGTAATAAGACACATTTTGTATGATCCGATTGCAAATGGTCAGCGCTAAAGATAGTTGTAAATGGGGTGTAAAATGTTTTGTGTTTGGATCACAAAAATAACATCAGAGGTAGTCGAAAACCACATCGCATTTGAGGTTTTAAATGCCATCCTGATGCATCCCAGATGGTAGCGAAGCACCACCTCTCACCAATCAATCACCCGCCAAACAAATGTTTAAACTTATGTGCGGATTAAAAGGAAATAACCGTCCAATTGGAAAACTTGAAAAAGCAATTACATAACCAAGTATGAGAACTTCACAGCTTTTCCTTAGTGTGTCTGTCTGATTTGAACGTGCGCACGGTGACGAGTTGACAAGCACACACATCTGAAGCTGAACTAACACAGGTACTCCACTAAAAACAGCCGATAATTTTGCTCAATGTTGCGTTTGTGCGTAGATTTGGACTTTGGTTCTTCAATAGCACACTGAAAACCGGACTTTAAATACTTCAGTGCCGACCTGCTGTTTTCAAACACGACAGCAGAGCCCTTTGTCTGGGCTACCCGGCCATGGAAACGCAGCCGGAAAAGACTAAGACGTTGTGCAGGTCGACCCCCGCTAACCAGCATTCTACTGGCAAACGTTCAGTCTCTGGACAACAAGCTCTGCGAGCTGAGAGCGTGGATCTCTTTCCAACGAGAGATGAGGGACTGCTGCATTATCTGCCTTACAGAAACTTGGATGTCTGCGGAGTATCATGGGATGTCGGAAAAAGGTGGATGCGTATCAATGTAAACTCAATGTAAATCGCACAAGTGCATATAAAAACATTCAACAAAATGTAGTAATGTAGTAAGTGTAATACGTGTAGAAACATGAATATTTAAAGGTAAAATCATACATTGTGAAATATTTTAACTTCAGAAAACACTAAATATGAAAGAATTTCACAAATACAAATCTTTAACAAATCTATGCAAGGGTTTGGTTAAAAAAAGTTTTTGTTGTTGTTGCATAGTATTTTTGATATAGTTGCACTTAAATTATTACTTTTAAAATATAATTATTTCTATTTTCATTAGGTTCCAACTTTTTTCCCAACCTTTCAGTTTGTATGAAATTTAAAATAGTGACAACCACTTATATAATTAAAAATGCAAATTCATGACATCACATAAATTGATAGAATGTAAAATTTGTACACAAGCTAAAATGTGATTAAAAGGATCAGAAGCGAAATATGAAAATAAAATGTACAGTCTTGCATACTATATTGCTTGAAATCACATAGGCCTATATGAAAACATATACATATATATATATATATATACACACACACACACACACACACACAGCTCTGGAAAAAATGTCAGAGACAAAATTATCAGTTTCTCTGGATTTACTCTTTATAGGTGTGTTTGAGTAAAATTAACATTTTTGTTTTATTCTATAAGTTACTGACAACATTGCTCCCAAATTCCAAATAAAAATATTGTCATTTAGAGGATATATTTGCAGAAAATGGCAACTGGTCAAAATAACAAAAAATATGCTGTGTTTTCAGACCTCGAATAATGCAAAGAAAACAAGTTCATTATTCATTTTTAAATGACACAATACTAATGTTTTAATGTAGGATGAGTTCAGAAATAAATATTTGGTTGGAATAACCCTGATTTTCAATCACAGCTTTCATGCGTCTTGGCATGCTCTCCATCAGTCTTTCACATTGCTGTTGGGTGACTTTATGCCACTCCTGGTGCAAAAATTTAAGCAGCTCAGCTTTGTTTAATGGCTTGTGGCCATCCACCTCCTAAATAAATTTGACCGCTCAAACTCTGGAAAAAAATTTAATACATAACATTTCAAAATTACAACATACACAAACACCAGTAATCTAAAACACAAAATGCAAACACTCCAAATACTGTGTCCTACATTTCATTTGTCAGACTCAAAGGACAGTGTAAACAGATGAGATTTCAGACATGACTTAAAGTGGCCCTATTATGCTTTTTGGGATTTTACATTTTCTTTAGTGTGTAATATAGCTATTTATGTAAAAGATCTGCAAAGATACAAAGCACAAAGTCCACATCAAAGGGAGTTACTCTCTCCCACAGAAAACACTGCTCCTGAACTGCCTGAAGCTTCTGGTTTGCAGTCTAGCCATTACTTCCGTGACTTAGCTATGTTACTGTCTAACACATTTGCATAATGCCCGCCTAAGGGCTACTTTAAGCTGAAACTCGGTTATGGTAAGGGGTGTTACATTTCCGATACACAATCTAAGAAGTTGACCAGTCACAACAGACTGGGCCAGCTGACCAATCAGCGCAGATTAGGCTTTTTGGAAAGGGGGGCTTTAAAGAGACGGGAGCTAAAACAGAGCATTTCAGACAGAGGGTGAAAAGAGGTGCTGCAGCAATGTACAGTAAGAGAAAATGTGTTTTTTAACATTAAAGCATGTAAACCTATTCTAGTAGACCCCCAAAATAAAATTATGAACCTGTAAATGAGCATAATATGGGCTCTTTAAAAGTGTCGCAGTCTGTTTATCTGGGAAAGTGAAGCTTCAGGCAACACGTAATAAAAGCACGATTCATAATAAAATCTAGATGCTTGAAATGGAAGAAATTGAAAAAATATATTACAACTGTACAGTAAAATGTAATATTCTTTGTAGTAATAATAATTATAACAATTAATCTATTTATCACAAGCAGTACAGCTGTTGAATAAAAGTTTGGCAAAAAAATGCAATGACATGGTAAAAAGTTCTATTTCCACTTATTAAAAGTTTTAAGAATTAATTGAATAGACACGATTTTAATGATTAAATTAATTTGTAAACATATATACATTTTAACGAGGTACTCGCTTGACTCAACTGCACATACTGCACAGAAACTGATTTTATGAAGCAGCGCATGCTTATTCATTGTGTGCGACGCATGTCCCGGGCATAATAAACACAGGAGAAGATTTGCTGTACGGAGAATGAAGACTTCATCCGCAAGCGGGCAAATGAGATGGGAAAAATACCGGCTTATTTCTTCGCATCGCGCGGAAATGCTCACTGACTTTCATCTGAAGCCGTTTAAAAGCAAAACTGCCTGAGAGAGACCCAGCGTGTGCCCTCTAGAGACTGACAAGGATGTAGCCATTCAGCAAGCTGCAGCAGGTATACTTGAAGTGACTGAAAGGGTTAGTCCACCTAAAAATGAAAAGTTTCTCATGATTTACTTATCTTTAAGCCATCCCAGATGTGTAGGACTTTCCTTCTTCAGCAGAACCGAAGTGAAGGTTTTTATAAGTAGATTTCAGCTCAGTTTGTCCATACAATGCATGTAAATGGTTACTATCAGGCTGCTGGCTGTTTGACTGTCCAAAAGACATATTTAGGCATAAAAGTAATCCACACGACTCCAGTTGATCAAATAATGTCTGTCTTCTGTAGCAAACCGATAGGTTGATATAAGAAACAGATCGATAATTGAAACATTTTAACTTTAATCTGTTGCTTCCGCCCAAGCACTGTATTTCTGTTTGAAATGAACTAACTCTTGTGTGATGTTTGTTCCTCTGTTGTGTACAAAGCGCGTGCTTCCGACTTCTCACATGGACGCACCATTGCGTTTTCATCACTGATGCGTCGACTGCTGGCAGGAAGCTACTTTTTATTTTAAGTTAATCAAGTTTTAATAATCGATTTATTTTTTTACACAAACCTATCAATTTGCTTAAGAAGACATTAACTGATTGACTGGAGTTGTGTGGATTACTTTTATGCTGCCTAAATATGTCTGCAGCAGCCTGATGGCAGCCATTAACATGCTTGTATGGACAAAAATCTTAATTTCGTTTCTGCTGAAGAAGGAAATTCATACACATCTGGGATTAGGGCTGGGTATTGATACAGATTTCCAGATTCAATTCGATTCCGATTCACCAGCTCTCGGTTCGATTTCGATTCAATATCGATTCATATGTAATAATTTCAGTAATAATTTCCTTTTTGCTTACAGTATAAAATAAATGATCTCCCAGCTAATGCTGTTAATTATACAAGGAAACCTTTAACTATGTAAATTAGGAAAATATACATTTTAAGAATTATATTTTAATACTTTTCATTTTGGTCACATTTTGGCTTTTTAAAAATGAACAAAAATGTATTCAATCAATAAATAAGATATTATATTTAATATATTACATAAATAAGTATTTACATTGATTTGTTGAACACGTGCAAAAACCGGTACTGTCTCTTTAACAAAAAAACAGCATTTCCATAAACAGCGCCTTTAAATGAGTGCATGTTAACATTTTTTTGTTGTAGTTTTTGATCAACAACTGACTGTAAAGAACAGAAAGGCGATTAAAAGAGACATTATTCAATATCAAATGGATTGCGTGGATCTTGGCTTGGACACACTTTACACCGGCCAACTTTTACTCTCAACACACTGTGAAAGGATCTCGCTGCTGAACATTTCATGATTAAACTACACAATTTCTGTTGAGTGAAATCTAAACATTACCAGCCAGCTGACAAATATATTCACTTTAGTCGCATAGTGTGAAATTTGGTTGCAAATGCTAGTGATTTCCTCATTGTGGTAGAGGGTTGTGCATTAAGTGAAAGATTGATCTTGGGATTTAAGAATCGATATCGAGATTGTTCAAATGAAGATCGCGATTAATCAGAAAAACAATATTTTTACCCACCCCTATCTGGAATGGTTTAAAGGGAAGTAAATCATGAGAGGATTTTCATTTATGGATGAACTAACCCTTTAACAGCAGTCAGAGAAAATAATAGTTTTGAGATTTTAAACTTCAGCAAATTAGACTTTCAGCATTCAGTGTTTTATATCTGTATGTACAGTGCATTCAGAAAGTATTCAGACCTGTTAAATTTTTTCACATTTTGTTATGTTGCAGCCTTATGCTAAAATGCCATAATTTAATCACAATTGATCACATAAATATTTGTGATTTAATTAATTAAAATGTTTTAACCGATTAACAGCCCTACTATAAATATTTAGAAAGTGCCGTAGTGGTAACAAAAATGTATGATATTCCCTCATTCCCCTAACGGAGAATATTATAAATTTAATAAAGCTATAGTAGTAATATAATATTTATTATGAATATATTTTTTGCCTAAAGTATTAGTTAAAGCAGTTAGTGCTGCGTTAGTAAATACATGATCATTTTGTTAGGGGGGTGATGTGTGAAAAGTGTTCCAATTTATATGCATAACTTTGTTTTCTCCTGTTTATCTGGTTAATGCTGTTTAGAATGTCAGGCCATTTATTGTGCTTTTAAACTGATTTACTCACCGAGGGTTTTAATGAAAGTTTGTACCACAGGATTCTGTGCCAATTTTCAAATGGATTCTGTGACTCCCGTTCTCACTGATTCTCGCAGTGCTGTAATGATTTGACCCAGGAAAAACCCTGCTGGCTGAATTTTTTATTTTTAATTCATCAGTGTTTCTCTGTGGCTAAAACCCTTCACCTGGTGAATATATAGGCTAAAAAAGCTTGATTTGGTGAATATTTAAGTGTAGAGCATTGTAATGGAGCAAAGACTCTGTCACCATCACTTTTTATAATTTTTTTTATAATAAAGACATGACAAGTGATCATTGATGATCTACTATTGATTGTTTACTGCTCATACAGTATTTATTAGCCCATATGACAATGTTTACTTTATAGTGATTTTATGCTAATACATTGAAGATGATTGTATAAGTTTTTTTCCCCCACATTTTTTTGTACTGATTTTGGGTTAAAATCTGCAGAATTCTGTGTTTGAGCTTAGAATACTATGCTCTTACTGGTAGCTTAAAGCATGATCATCATCAAATTTGACAAAATATGTAAGAAGTAAACTCTCATGTGGTGGGGGTTGTATAGAAGTTTGTGATTGAGTTCTGTGGGCGCAGATTCCATGTGGGCCTTAAGATTTATTGTGCTGTGTTTCTATCATCTGCAGTGGCAACTTGAAGGAGTGGTTGTCACTTCAAGCATGTGTCACTGTAGAGGTGTGGTCCACACATGGACCGATAATTTCACATTGTTGCATGAACACCTGCTGTGCACATTCTTTCATGTCTCTCCTGCAGTTTAGGGAGACAAAAAGCTGTTAGAGAAGCTTGTGTATAGAATGCAAAATTATACTATGACTGTCATTGCATTCTTAAGCAAATTATAGTGTTGTGATAAATGTAGTTAAAGGGATATTTCACCTAAAAATAAAAATTCTCTCATCATTTGCCCACCCTCATGCCATCCCAGATTCATATGACTTTCTTTCTTCAGCAGAACACAAAGATTTTTTGAAGAATATCCCAGCTCTGTAGGTCCATACAATGCAAGTGAATGTTGCCCAGGCCTTTGAAGCTCAAAATCATATAGCCTATAGGCAGCATAAAAAGTAGTCCATACAACTCCAGTGGGTTAATCAGTGTCTTCTGAAGTGATCCAATTGGTTTTGGGTGAGAACAGACCAAAATAAAACTCCTTTTTCACAATAAATTTTGACAGCAGTCTTCTTGGAAATCGTGATATCTCGATTACACTTCCTATAGCGCCATTTAGGGCTCTGCCCATGCGTCAAGCTCTAGGAAGTGTAATCGAGCTTGAAATACTGACCGTGCCTAGAGACTTCAATGGAAAGATGTACAGTGAAAAAGGAGTTTCATTTTTGTCTTCTCACCAAAACCAACTGGATCACTTCAGAAGACATTGATTAAAACCACTGGAGTCATGTGGATGACTTTTATGCTGACTTTATCTCCTTTTTGGAGCTTAAAAGGCCTGGCCACCATTTTTATGCAGTATATGGACCTACGGAGCAGAGATATTTAAAAAAAAAAGAAATCTTTTGTGTTCAGCAGAAGAAAGTCTCGGATGGCATGAGGGTGAGTAAATGATGAGTGAATTTCCATTTTTGGGCGAACTATCCCTTTAATGTGATCCAGTGGTTGCACACATGCTCAAGAGTTTTGGTGCTCCCATGGGGATGCAGATTTGAGGAAAGTCTGTCATTTCATGATTCCATTTCCACTTTCCCCCACTTTCCTTCCTATCTCAACTCAAATGAATTAAAAATGTGTTTTAATGAGCCTTTTGCTGTTTCAATTTGAAATGCAGATACTAGATCGAAATTGTTTTGTTTTTCCATTGGACATGCATGGGTTCTGGTGTATAGCTTAGCTCAAGCTTATGTGCATCGTTGTTAGTTCTGAAGACTTTGGGGTTGTTTTTTTGGAATTTTGAATTTGGGAAATTTAAATGGGAAAATATGTATTTGTTTTGACTTATTTTTGAAGAAGTACTATTAGCTCCTAGAATTATTTGCTTAATCAGGCTGTGGTCATTTTCAATGAAAGAGGTGCAGCGGCTTGCAGCTTTCACTCGGGTTCACAGACAGAAGTCTGAAGAATCTTTTTCTCAGAGCAGTCGTCAGCTCAGGAATACTGATACAGAGCCATAGTTCCCCCTAGTGGCTTGGCCAGCCACTGTATGACTGCATTGTACCAATCTTTCCTGTTAAATGATCCTACTTGCCTATAATATAGTGAAAATAGTGTAATGGCTGTTTTTGAGCAATTTTAATATTATGAGCTCTTCAGGTACTTCAGAACAAAATAGGAATCAAACGAGCTACTGAATGAAATTGTGATAATTATACATTTTCTGTTTAATATAATTTGGAGTACACCTCGATAAATTTGAGCTAACTCTGACTCTGTTTTTAATGTTTGATCACATGAGGGCAAAAGTCTCATCTATGTTTTCCCCCATTTTGTTTTCTCATTGTGTTTTAGGTGTATGAGACAGAAATACCCACTCTTGTTTAATGTATATGAAGACAAAGACATTGATCAGTTGAAGTGGACCAGAAGATGTTAAAGAAATGATAGCTGCACGGGAATTACAAGCAGAGTTTCATTACCCTCAGTGAGTGCAATGCGCACAAACACAAACGTGTGAATAATGAATATGGCTTATGATACATTTGCACAACCCACACTCAAAAAAAAAATGTAATCCTATTTTTAAGATGTACACAATACACATTTCTATTTCATAACAAAATTCCTTCAAATTGAATTGTGTAATGTTTAACAAAATGAATTTAATCAACTTGATATTCAGGTTTTAGTGCATATTGTTAGAGATTAATAAAATACATTTGATGGAATTTTGGTGTGAAACTCAAATGCATAAATCATAAAATAGTTTTTCTGAGTGCAAGTTCTTTCCCTTTAGAAATGCAAACTGTGTTGACATTGATCTGTTTGTGTTAACAGGGACACTGACACCCACTTCTCATCAGACACTGATTTTGATGATCTTGATGGAAGGAATGTCTTCTCTGGGAAAGGGAAGGTACGAGTGGACTCTTGACATTATCAATCATCATTGTTTTTCACAACATTTCACAAGGTTCTTTTAAATTGCCTTTGGTACTTGCATTGCTAAATTACTTAGTAACATGTTTAAAAACTACAAAGACTGCAAAACAGAATCTAGGAGAGCGTTTCTGTATTCTGTGTATACTGCCTTGAGTATGTTGTTTCAGTAGTATGTGTCCCAGCAACAGCTTTTTAGCATTTTTTGTGGATAATTTCTCCATCCAAACACATTTGCATTAGAAAAGAGCAAAACCTTTTTGGATATAGATGAGGCAACAGTTGCTAATGGTGAATTTATTATTAACGTTTTAAGACAGGGCTTAGTGAAGTGTCAATTCCTGCATGCAAATGGTGTGATCCAGCTCATTACTGTTGAACTTGTAATGTCCCTCTGCTACAGGCGAAAAAAGGCAAGAAAGGCCCTGGAGAGAAGGGGAAAGGAGTGGGTAAAGGAGCTGGACGCATGAACGGTCACCACCAGGAGAACGGCATGGAAAATGTTATGCTTTTTGAAGTGGTCAGGCTGGGGAAGAGTGCCATGCAGGTCAGTGAGCATATTACCGGCTCTCACGGTGCCCTCTGTCTTGCTCTGGCATTCATATCTTGAATTCCCTCATGTGGGTTTTGTGACTTCTGGAGGGATTTGAGTTCTGGCAGAATATGTAGACAGATGAACCGCTGTGAAGCCGAGCAGATTTTGACCTTTGTGAGATTTTATTTTCTGCTCTCCTTTTGCAGTCGGTCGTTGATGACTGGATCGAGTCATATAAACATGACAGAGACGTTGCACTCCTCGACTTGATCAATTTCTTCATCCAGTGTTCTGGATGCAAAGGTTTGAATGTCATTTCTCATGTCATCTTGTTCCGAATTTATAGACAGTCTGGATCAGACTGAAGGGATTTATTTTGCTAGGATGACTGGCAGTCATTATTCAAGAATATTTAAACCCAGAATGCAGTGATTGACCAATCAGAATAAAGGTTTCCAGAGTGCCATGTATTGAATAAAAATTATGAAAGTAAAAATTTCAATATTAAGTCCTGTGCTAAATGTAACTTTTTGTTCTTATAAGACATTTTGAGACTTTTTCTTGGATGTTTTTGCAGGTGTTGTTACTAGTGAGATGTTCCGGAACATGCAAAACTCTGAAATAATCAGGAAGATGACAGAAGAGTTTGATGAGGTAAACTTCATTCTCGAAACCTGACATAACTCTCTAGTATAGTGCTTCTTCAGTTACCACGTGTTGTGTTTTATGAATCCTTTTTTCCACAATCTGTACACAAAAACTCACCTGCAATTGTGGTGTTGATGTTATTGCAGGACAGCGGTGATTACCCACTCACCATGGCCGGGCCACAGTGGAAGAAGTTCAAGTCCAGTTTCTGCGAGTTTATCGGTGTGTTGGTGCGGCAGTGTCAGTACAGCATTATCTATGATGAGTACATGATGGACACAGTCATCTCACTGCTCACCGGCCTCTCTGATTCTCAAGTCCGAGCCTTCAGACACACCAGCACACTGGCAGGTCAGGACCATTATCCTCTTGTATGAGTTCTACTAATCTATTATCCGTGGTACAAATAGATGCCAATATATTAATATCTCCATGCTTGGATTTTTTTCTTTTCCCATAGCCATGAAGCTTATGACAGCCCTCGTGAATGTAGCATTGAACCTCAGCATCAACATGGACAACACCCAAAGGCAGTATGAAGCAGAGAGGAACAAGATGATCGGCAAGCGGGCCAATGACAGACTAGAGCTTCTGCTTCAGAAACGCAAAGAGGTGAGTGTCCTCCAAAACCTCAAGGCTCCAGACTATAAAATACTAGGGCGCCACTCACTCCTAAAATAAAACATTTAGGAGCCAAAAGACTTTTGCTACCAAATGAAAGAATCACTTGAAATCGATAGTTGTTCAGAAGTTATCCCTGCTCACGTTCTCTCACAATCTGTTGCAGTGATCTTTTGCAACATGTTGCCCACCTAACAGTTTTACTCCAGAACAAAGCTCTCCCATACAGTTAATCACAGTAAAGCCCTGTTGACACCGTGGGCAGCATTGCCGCTTGGTGTCAGTAGACTTTACGATCTGTGTTGCTGGTTGGCGTTCCCACTGCTGCCGCCATTCTAACTTTATTGGTGGACTGCACAACTGGCCATAGTAGCATTTGAAATTCTGATTAGAGATGATATTGCCAATAAAACTAAGATATCATTCTAATTTGACAAGGAATCAGTTCTTTTGCCTTTAAAAATGCACAGTCTGCTGGGGAGAGCATTTTATATAACCTGCAGCAGTGCTTAATGCATCATATCATTAAACAAGACGAACGTTTTATCAATATATGAATCAAACTCACTCAATGCATCACGTATCATTTTATTAGCCCATATTCATGTATGCGGTTATAGAAAAATTATATAGAACAGTGAAATCGCTCACAGAAACTTTTAACTTCTCCTTGCCTGCACTCGAATCGACTCCAGTATCTCACACTCACCCTACCTGGAGATAGATGACTTGAGTTCCTCTGTCTTCACTCTCATTGGTAGTCCCTTGCGAATGTCTCTCGTCATTTGCATAAAGCAAACATTTTCTCAACTTGTCTTGTTGCTCCGCACTGCGATCTCTACAGCCAACGGTCACGACAGCTCTTGTCGCCATAAGTCGCTGTGCTTTCATTGAAAATGAATGGGATTGTGTCGCTTCCTCGTGCGATGCCGCTGGTTGTGTGAACGGGGCTTAATTGTCAGATTTAATCTTAGAATTAGGTCTAACAATGCTATGAAATTCTAATAGTAATTTTTTTGAATAATGATTCTGGGTTTTTTTATTTGAATACCAATATCTTATTACTGTCTTAATACGCCGTTGTGAATGTGTATCTTTAACTACCGTGTCAAATCAACAACCAGTTGGTAAATTAACTGATGTAAATCTCAAGATTGCAAAGTTTACAAAAGAGTAATAGTGAAAAGAACATTTTTTAAATGGACATGGCCAAAAATCACTCTGTCACGATTCGATTTTAAATTGCCGCAACATTTGTTTTTAGTCACAGTCTAGAACTCTGGATCTCCAGACACAGTCTAGGTCATTTTAGCATATTTTTACAGAGGCCATTATTCCAGAGCAATTCTGTTAAATGGGCAGAGTTAAATGAAACTTTCAGAGAAACAGGGGATTTGTGACACTCTTCCCTGTGGAGTTTTACTTCCCTTTGTGTGTGGCTGCCAGGTCACTGCAGTGTTTGCTGCTTTCTTTCCAAATGCCTACGCCTCCGATGACCAGCAGCCACAAAGCACACAAGCAACCAAACACCACTTGGTTCAGTAACTCAGTATGTTTTATCTGTTCTTTCCCTCTTTTTAAAATCTGAGTAAGCAAAGTCATTTCAAAAGGGTCAAAGTGTTATTGTGGACTATCAGGTTAGCCACAGTGCTTTCGCTCTGTCAGCACCTGTGGGTTAGAACTTGTTTAAATGGCTGCGAGTAACAAAGCTGTGTTTAACTGCCTCTGTAAAATAACTTGGTTATGTAATAGACCCTGCTGTGTATTAGACCCTGCTGTGACGCCATCTGTTTGTGAGAGTGAGTGAGGTTTTATTGATGCCATGTGGACACAGGCGTTACTCGAGTTGTAATGTTGTTTTCAGAGTAGTTTCTATTCAGCTTGGATGGTTGACTTTTCTTCAAATTGAGAAACCTAGAATCACTCTCACTCAGCGGTTTAGCTTGTCTAGTAACAAGCCACATTTTCCAACATGTACAGGTGTAGTGTGACAATGCTACATCGCTCCTTTTTATGTCATATTGTATCTTGCACGCAGCTATACAGACGAGTGAGCCATGGCAATGAACAAATGATGCTCTTCTTTTTTAAGTGTAGTGGTGGAATGTCCGATTCATCCTAATGAATTGGTTCTTTAGGCGGTTCATAAAAATAAACTGATTCAAAACAATTCACAGATTTCAGTCCCTTTGTGAAATTGTAGGTTTCGTTTATAATGAAATACACTGCTGATGGTTTTGACTTAATAATTTAATTTCAATTAAGTGAAAAACAACAGCAGCATTTAACTATACGTATCTAACTGTATGTCCTTTTTTTGCAGTTGTGTTTAGTGCACAATTATCTGTTCAAGTTTGGTGATCACTCTTTTTGAGATTAATTCATTAAGAAACCTCCATTGTTTAGTATTGATTATAATGAACATTTTCTTTTTGCAGTTGCAAGAAAATCAGGATGAAATTGAAAACATGATGAACGCCATTTTCAAGGGAGTCTTTGTTCACCGATATCGGTAACACTCTCATTATGGCACAAGCTCTTATCAATTGCCACTCAAGTGATTATTCATAATACTCTGATCCTGTGGGTGTTTGCAGATTCATCTTAGGCATTCTGTTGTTTTTTTCTCAGTGATGCAATAGCTGAGATCCGGGCGATCTGCATCGAGGAGATTGGTGTGTGGATGAAAATGTATAGTGATGCATTCCTTAATGATAGCTATCTTAAGTATGTGGGTTGGACCATGCATGACAAGGTATGAATTCTTCTGTATTCCCTGATTTTTGTGTCAGATGGGGTTTGTCATGCCACATTTCTAGACATATCTCTTACACTCTCTCTTCTCTCCCTGTGATCCTCCGGCACACACAGCAAGGTGAGGTGCGTCTGAAGTGCCTCACGGCTCTGCAGGGTCTGTACTATAACCGTGAGCTCAATGCCAAGCTGGAGCTCTTCACCAGCCGCTTCAAGGTGAGACAGCCATCCAAAAGTAGCCCTTTGTGAAATGAAGTAGAATGTAATGAAAATATTGAGTGGATATTTATATACATTTTATTGTTTTAGATGAACTAGATATCGTATCTACCTACCTTGTTTTCTTTTTTTTTTTTTTTTGCTGATGATGTGATGTTTTTAAGGTCAGTTGTTTTATAGTCAGTGCCATGTGACAGAATTGTCTGGTTTGTCTTTTTCAGGACCGAATCGTGTCTATGACGCTGGACAAGGAATATGACGTTGCAGTGCAAGCAATAAAACTGCTCACGCTGGTGTTACAGTATGTGTACAACAGACTTGAAATATCTCTTTCTGAATATCAGTGTGACGGGATGCTAATATGCTGCTGTTGTTTGGTATTACAGCAGTAGTGATGAAGTTCTTACTGCAGAAGACTGCGAGAGCGTGTACCACCTGGTGTACTCGGCCCATCGACCTGTCGCTGTGGCAGCAGGAGAGTTCCTCTTTAAGAAGTGAGTCTCATACTTTCCCCTTACAGTTGGAAAAGACTTAGAAGTTTTTGGTGAATGAAGCCTGATAACACCTAAATGTAGATTTTTTAAAAATTGATCTCTTGAAATGGAGAGTGAGACATGGTGAGGCAAAGAGTATGTTAGATTGTTCTCCGAATAAGGTCAAACATGGACACAAAGTGGACACACCTGCTATCCAGACACTGTGCTGCTTGACAGGCCTTGTAGATTTTTACTTAAACCAGTGTGAGATGCTGAAAGCTATAAAACAACAAAACAGTCCATTTTAGCCATGAGTCTAGATTGAGGCAGCTAGAATTAGAGATGGAAAGAGTTGAGAGATGCATGTATGTATGAATAAATGGAAGTGGTGAACATTCGATTGAGGTAAACTTTTTTGAAGTGCTGTAAATTTTCAACTTTGTTCACAGACTGTTCAGTCATCGAGACCCTGAGGATGACAGTATGCCCAAGAGACGAGGCAGGCAGAGTGTGAATGCCAACCTCATCAAAACCACTGTCTTTTTCTTCCTGGAGAGTGAGGTGAGCTATGATTGGAGGAAGGAAGTGGCCATCTGGCTAGCATGTAAAGTGACCAACCACAATTTGTTTTGCTTTTACAGTACATGTTGTTTAGGGGTGGGTTGATCCGAAATGGATTATACTGCAATAATAGATCAACGTGGACTTATTATTTTGGACCAAGACATTCTAACCATAAATTCAGATTATTATGCAGACATAACTCTTAGTTAAAGGGTTAGTTCACCCAAAAATGAAAATTCTCTCATCATTTACTCAACCTCATGCCATCCCAGATGTGTATGACTTTCTTTCTTCTGCAGAACACAAAGAGTTTTGGAAGAATTCAGAAGAACTCAGCTCTGTAGGTCCATACAATTCAAGTGAATGGTGATCAGACCTTTGTTGCCCCAAAAATCACATAAAGGAAACATAAAAGTAATCCATAAGACTCCAGTGGTTAAATCCATATCTTCAGAAGCAATATGATAGGTGTGGGTGAGAAACAGATCAAAATTTCAAAAACACTTTCACTTTTACATCTGAAAATAAATGTGAAAGTGGAGATTTAGAGTAAAAATGACTCTGTTTCTCACCCACACCTATCATATTGCTTCTGAAGACATGGCTTTAACCACTGGAGTCTTATGGATTACTTTTATGTTTCCTTTATGTGATTTTTGGGGCAACAAAGGTCTGATCACCATTCACTTGAATTGCATGGACCTAAAGAGCTGAGATATTCTTCTAAAAATCTTTGTGTTCTGTATAAGAAAGAAGGTCATACACATCTGGGATGGCATGAGATTGAGTAAATGATGAGAGAATTTTCATTTTTGGGTGAACTATCCCTTTAAACATTGGCAGTTCCAGTGATTAGTTCTTACCCAGAAGTGCTCATTGAATCAACCCAGTACCTTTTTAAAATAGGAATGAAAAGTTGAAAGTTGTGTAAAGCCAGCCAGTCAGTTAAGAACTTGGCAGATCCAGAAAGTGCTTTCCAGTTTTGGGTGCTGTATGCGTCAGACGGTCAGTGAACGGACTGTGGCCATCCGTGGGCGTTGTCTTAGGCTGAGACTAGCACAGCTTATGCTCGCACTCACAACAGCACATATGTCAAAATGCTCATCCTTTCAGATTTTATAGAGGCTTCAGTAATGGCACAATCGTGAATTTATACTTTCTCTTCACATACGTAATTAAGTGCTGTATATGAGATGGTATGTTTTTATTTTTTGGTCCTCAGCTTCACGAGCACGCCGCCTATCTTGTGGACAGCATGTGGGACTGTGCAGCAGAGATACTGAAGGACTGGGAGTGTATGATAAGCCTACTGCTTGATGAACCACTGCCTGGAGAAGAAGGTCTGACACAGTGACATGTCACTAAAACATAAAAAATGTTCTGTACATATTTAGTACAAAACTACCACATACAGTACTGTGCAGATGTTTTAGGCACTTAAGATGTTTCAGAAAAACATTTGTCTTAAGATGGTTATTTATATCTTCAGCTTTAGTGTGTCAATAGGAAAAATACATTTTAGACTCCCAAACATTACTTTTGCAAATAGAAAAGATTAGAATAGAAGAACAGGCCGCTCTGCAAGAGATTGCATTGCCTCCACAGAGCCCCCCACTGAACATCGAGTCAGTCTGGGATTACATGAAGAGACAGAAGCAATTGAGAACATCCTATCTGCCAGCAACCAAGAAAAACTGTGTCCAGGTGTACCTAGGAGAATTGGGGCTGTTTTAAAGGCAAAGGTGGCCACACCAAATATTGATTTTGCTTTTTTATGTTTACTGAACTTTGTATGACATTAAGTGATAAATGAAAACTATTTATGGCATTATTTTTGAAGATATCCCCACTATGCAACATTTTACACAAGTGCCTAAAACTTTTGCACAGTACTGTATGTCTGAATATTTTCCTTAAAAATACACAGACATACAGGAAGAGGTCAGTTCGTTTACTACAGAGCGAGTGATTAATTACCTGTTTGTGCTTTTTCCAGCTCTGACGGACAGGCAGGAGACGGCTCTGATTGAGATCATGCTGTGCACCATCCGTCAGGCTGCAGAGTGCCATCCTCCTGTGGGTAGAGGGACAGGCAAGAGGGTAAGACTTGACACCACACACACACTCATATATATGCCAGCCCTTGATGAAAAATTTCTGCTTTCACACGTTAACCATTAAATACTGTTCCCAATTCTCACTTGATCTCATTTCAGGTTCTGACGGCGAAGGAGAAGAAGACTCAGCTTGATGACCGGACCAGAATGACGGAGCTCTTTGCCATAGCACTGCCACCTTTACTTGCAAAGGTTAAACACTCATGCAAAGAGTTCTAAAAGTTAAATAGGGTTTTAATAAAGGCCATGGAAGGTGCTGTAAGAGATTTTAGCCATTCTGGAACTTCCGCCAGACTAGCCATTGATATAGCCACGCCCTCTTTTTCCAAAACACACTAGAGACCATTTTGAAGGAGCAGATGGAGGGAGAGGGTCTCCCTGAGCATTTCGCTGTCCGACCCTGAGCTTTTCTCAGGAGCAGGACACTGTACCGGCACTTGTACGGTTATATATGGGCTGACCTGTGAATGCACACAATGATTGACAGTCATAAAGTCTACTGATTTGCTAAACATATGATCTGACCGCGACCCCTGCGGTTTACCCTGCTGGTCGGTCGTTGGCTGACTAGTTGACCATACTGGCTGTTACAGAGAGAGGTGAGATATTTTATGGCACTTATTTCTGTGATATCTGACAGGTATCATTGGCCCTTATCAATCATGGCTTCCTAATAATCCCCATCCATTAATTGGCTCCATCACTCCACTCTCTCCTCTCCACCAATAGCTGGTGTGTGGTGAGCGTACTGGCGTACTATGGCTGCTGTTGCATCATCCAGGTGGATGCTGCACACTGTCGGTTGTTGAGGAGGGTCCCCTGTTCACTGTGTAAAGCGGATTGAGTGTAGTGTCAGAAAAGCGCTATATAAATGTAACGTTAAGGTAATAGAAGCGTTTTCTGCATTTTATTTCATATATAAAAAAAATCACTTACAGCACCTTTAAAGGGATAGTTCACCCAAAAAAAAAAAAAAATTCTCAGCCTCATGCCATCCCAGATGTATATGACTTTATTTCTTATGCTGAACACAAACGAAGATACTTAGAAGAATGTCTCAGTTCTGTTGGTCCTCAAAATGCAAGTGAATGGTGACCAGAATTTGAAGCTCAGAAAATAACATAAAGGCAGCATAAAAGTAATCCATAAGACTCCAGAATTTAAATTAATATCTTCAGAAGCGATATGATAGGTATGGGTGAGAAACAGATCAATATTTAAGTCCTTTTTTACTATAAATTCTCTTCCCTGCCCAGTAGGTGGCGATATGCACAAAAAATGAGAAACACGAGAAGAAGAATGTGAAAATGGAGATTGATAGTAAAAAAGGAGTGAAACAAAATATTCAATGAAATATTAATGTAGAGCGGGGCTTGATTTTATCCATCGGGATTTGATTTGAACATAAAAAGTAGGCTTTTTGAGATTATTGGTCAATTGGACATGCTGGTTTGAGTATTTCTGTAACTGCTGATCTCCTGGGATTTTCACACACAACAGTCTCTAGAATTTACTCAGAATGGTGCCAAAAGCAAAAAACATCCAGTGAGGAGCAGTTCTGTGAACAGAAATGCCTTGTTGATGAGAGAGAGTTCAACAGAGAATGGCCAGACTGGTTCGAACTGACAAAGTCTACGGTAACTCAGATAACTGCTCTGTACAATTGTGGTAAGAAGAATATAATCTCAGAATGCTGTTCTGAGATGCGGGTTGGCGCTGTTTTGGCAGCACGAGGGGGACCTACACAATATTAGGCAGGTGGTTTTAATGTTGTGGCTGATCAGTGTATATACAGCTCTGGAACAAATTAAGAGACCACTGCAAAATTATCAGTTTCTCTTACTATTTATAGGTATGTGTTTGAGTAAAATGAAAATTTTCGTTTTATTCTATAAAGTACTGACAACATTTCTCCCAAATTCCAAATAAAAATATTGTCATTTAGAGTATTTATTTGCAGAAAATGACAACTGGTCAAAATAACAAAAAAGATGCTGTGTTTTCAGACCTCGAATAATGCAAAGAAAACAAGTTCATATTCATTTTTAAACAACACAATACTAATGTTTTAACTTAGGAAGAGTTTGGGGCCTGGGTAGCTCAGTGGCAAAATACGCTGGCTACCACCCAGTGTCTCGCACCCACTGTGAAATTTGGTGGAGGATCATGATGATCTGGAGGTGCTTCAGCAAGGCTGGAATCGTGCAGATTCGTCTTTGTGAAGGACGCATGAATCAAGCCTCTAAATGCCAATATTTTTATTTGAAATTTGGGAGAAATGTTGTCAATACTTAATAGAATAAAACAAAAATGTTAATTTTACTCAAACACATACCTTTAAGTAGTAAATCCAGAGAAACTGATAATTTTGCAGTGGTCTAAATTTTTTCCAGAGCTGTGTGTGTGTAAATATATATATAATTATTTTTTTTTTTTTTTTTTTTTTCAGTACTCTATTGATGCAGAGAAAGTGACTAACCTATTGCAGCTGCCCCAGTTCTTTGATCTGGAGATCTATACTACAGGACGTTTGGAAAAGGTCTGAACCGCACATCATTTAAAGAGAAGAAATGCACTGTATGGATCGGTGAATGAGTACTGATTATTCACAATAGGCTGATTGTGTAGCATATGAATGAAAGCTAGTTGTTTCCCCCGCAGCACCTGGATTCATTGTTAAGACAAATCAGAGAAATTGTGGAGAAGCACACGGACACAGATGTGCTGGAGGCTTGCTCCAAAACCTACCACTCTCTGTGCAACGAGGAGTTCACCATCTTTAACCGGGTGGATATCGCCCGCAGCCAGCTCTTAGATGAGTTAGTGGACAAGTTCAACAAGCTTCTGGAGGACTTCCTGCAGGAGGTGAGCACAGCGGGAGTAGCTCAGGTTGGAGCTCCATGAAAGACAAACAGAGCTGTTGGAATTCTTTAATGTTGCTTTTTGTTTGCTGTGGAACAAAGGTTTTGAGAGAGGATTTGTGTACTTCCTTGTACTATGTCGTACTGTATTGTTTGGTTTCGGTGTTCTCTGTAGAGATACAGTAGGTTGGGATGGTCAGCCAACAAACAACCAGTGAGACTGACTAAATCATAAATATCAAGAATAACAGGCTTGATATAAACCCACTGTGAAAGATGTTCTCTTGCTATATGTGCATAATCAGTATTTGGGTTTTTTTGTAAGGACTACAGTATTATAATTTTTTTGTGAAGTTAAGATTGCGTATTTATTTTTTTTGGTTAACGTTTTTTATTGATTTGTAGACATATAACAAAGAAAAAACACAACATATACATTGAATCAACATTTAACATCTCTAGATGCAGACTTGATGTTTTTTAGAATCCTAGCCCACACTCCCTCCTCCAATACCAAGTTTAAATCTTTCTCCCGTAATCTCTTGATAGAAGTTAAACCTCCGAACCCCAGACTCTGAATTAGCAAGGAGTAATACACTGATTCCTCATGACCTTTTCCAAAAGCAGTAATCACCTCTCCAAGAGTATCTGCCCCTTTGGGGGGGGGGGTGTGCTACTCCCAAAAACAGTACACAGCAGGTGGCGCAACTGTAATAGAACTGAGATCTGGGAATCCCAAAATGTTGAACCAAATTTTCAAAATATATCACCACTCTCATATAGGTCACCGAATGTAGTAACCCCCCTCACAATCCACTCTGACCAGCAGAAAGGGGACTTATTAATACATAATTTAGGGTTGAGCCATATGCTTGAGGCAACATTTAAATAAATGTCCGAATTAAACACTCTGGACACTTTTGTCCATACCGAGTGCAAATGTGAGATAACGGGGTGTAACTTAACTTCTCCGATTAGTTTGATAGAAAGGATTTGCAATGGCGAAATAGGGGCAAGAACTTCCTGTTCAATACAAAAACAGGGAGGGGCTCTCTCAGGTGGAAGCGACCAATGAGCCAAATGTCTGAGACCGAATGCATAATAATGAAACAAAATCTTGGGTAGGCCTAGCCCACATTTGTCAATCGGCCTATGTAACTTATTAAAATGTAATCTATGATGCTTACCATTCTAAATGAAGGACTTCACTATGCTATCAAATTGCTTGAAATAAGAGAGGGGGATACCTACAGGGAGAGATTGTAGCAGGTAGTTAAATTTTGGAATACAATTCATTTTAATAACATTAACCTTCCCAATCATCGATAAGTGTAATGAAGCCCACCTGTCCACATCGCTCGAAAACCTTTTTATTAAGGGGTCAAAATTAACTCTAACTAAATCAGACAAATATGCTGGGAATAAAATGCCCAAATGCTTAATGCCCTGTTTGGGCCACTGGAAGATGCTCGGCTGAAAAGCCGTCACAGGGCAGTATGCTGTCAGAGCCAAAACTTCGGATTTAGACCAATTCACCCTGTATCCTGAGAACTTAGAAAAGGAATTCATAATTCTGTGGAGGCAAGGCATAGATCTAGTAGGGTCGGAGTCGAATAATAAAATAACATCTGCGTAAAGCAAAAGCTTATGTGCCATACCTCCCGCCACCACCCCTGGAAAATCATCCTCCTTTCTTATTGCGGCTGCTAATGGTTTCAGGGCAAGACAGAACAATAATGGGGAAAGAGGGCAACCCTGCCGGGTGCCCCTATCCAGAGTAAAATAATCTGAAATTAATCCATTTGTTTGTTCCTCCAGATCCCGATCTGACCCCTGACTTTAAAATAGTCGTATTGTACAGGACTTCCTTAAGATCGACTAGTCAATCAAATCAAACACTGACTAGTCTATATTAACTGTAGTTTTCCACATCCCAAGTTCTCTGTACATTGATACACAATCCAAACATGTTTCCACTGATAACTGCTTCCACAGTGCATCAGAAGCTCGAAATTTTGCAGGGATCTCATATGCAGCCTCTGTTTTCATAGGGTGAAGACCCAGATGAAGATGATGCTTATCAAGTTCTGTCCACACTGAAGAGGATCACTGCTTTTCACAAGTATGGGTTCCTTGTGTCACCTTCCTGCGCATCATACAGATTAATACTTTGTGCAAAGGCTGATGTCATTTATTTCCTTTGCGTCTCCCCTTTTATGCTATAGTGCTCATGACCTCTCCAGATGGGACCTCTTTACCAGCAACTACAAGTTATTGAACACTGGTATTGAAAATGGCGACATGCCTGAGCAGGTATTCATAATATGTATGGAGAATTATTAAAGGTGAAGTACGTAAATTCTGCAAAACTAGTGGCACCAAACGAAATCGCAGCCTACAGTATTTGCGGCCCGAGCGGGCTGGCCATATAAACTTTGGCTCAAAAATTGGTGCGAGTTTAGGGCAAAACTACCTGGGGGTCATTGATCTTGCAATTCTGTTTGGTGACACAGAAATTCTTTGCCTTCAAGTTTGCTTGTGGTTTGCTTGTACTTCAAGTTTGTCATGATTCTAGGGTAACTTTCTCTCTGGACTCTTTCAGATTGTCATTCATGCTCTGCAGTGCACACATTACGTCATTCTTTGGCATTTAGCCAAGGTCTCAGAGGGTATGTCTAAAAGGGTAAGTCACATTTTTTGTTAACCTGTTGCTATGACTTGTATGCACTCATACTTCCTCTTTATTGGCTGTAGTTTGTCAGATGATAACAATGCCTTTGGTCTCTATAGGAGGACATGGTGACTCTGAGGAAGCAAATGAGGGCATTTTGTCTGATGTGCCAGCGTTACCTAACCAGCGTCAGCACCGCCGTCAAAGAGCAGGTTTGCATAATAAATCAGCTGGTCATTATGGCCATCCTCACACTATCAGTCATGCTTAAACCAGGCTGTTCGTAACTGTGTGTTCTCCCTCAGGCCTTCACTATCCTCTGTGACCTACTGTTGATCTTCAGCCATCAGATCATCTCAGGGGGTAGGGAAGCTCTGGAGCCCCTAGTATATAATCCTGAAGCATCCCTGCAGTCCGACCTTCTTAATTTCATCCTGGACCATGTCTTCATTGACCAGGATGAAGACAACAACAGCACAGGTCTATCACTGCTAATGGAATAATCTATTTTAGCTGGAGCTAACAGGCTTTGTTGATAGTTAACAGAAGACAGTGGTTTTGGTGTCTGTCTGAAATGGGCTTTAGAAATGTTCAGTTGATAGAAAGAGATTAGAGCCTCTAGCGACTCTTAATAACATTGTGCACTACGCTTTAATTGAGATCAGTTGACGGGTTTAAAAGGAGAATTTTTTGGATAGATATCAACTTGCCGCTTTTTCATGTGCCATCAAATAACAATGTTCCCAAGTGACCACTAGAGAGCAGAAAGTGCCCTTGCAGTACAAGTCACTTTCCATACACACAGTATAATGAGAATGATATGGACCACTTGTAGAAAAACTACACTAAAAGACAAAAAAACTGTCTTTTATTTACCGTAATAGAACACGTGCTTATTAGCTAGACTAAAAAATCTGAGAACTGTTTTTTGTGTGTGTTTGTGTGTAATTTTGAGCTATAGTTGCAATATATATAATTTTATTGCTGATTTGATATATATTTTATTGACATGTGATACTGACCTACAGTTTTTGAGAATTCTCCATTCAAGTATATTGCTGTAATTGTATGTATTTTGCCTGCATAGAAAATGGCTGTCTTGGGACTTTGCTATGATGGCTTCCAAGTGAAATGACTATGCAACAGTACAGACATTTTTGACCAGTATTTTAACTTCTGATTTCTTTTTGTTTTTTTATTTGAGCAGATGGGCAGCAGGATGATGAAGCAGGAAAAATCGAAGCTTTGCACAAGAGGCGAAACCTGCTGGCAGCATATTGCAAACTCATTATCTACAATGTAGTTGAGATGAACACTGGTGCAGATATATTTAAGCAATATATGAGGGTGAGTTTCTTTGTTCTTGAGCTCCTTTTTGGGTCTTCAATTTATTAACATCCACAGCTCTCACTGAAAAGATGTTTCTGTTGTTTTCTTCATCCAGTATTACAATGATTATGGGGACATCATCAAGGAAACCATGAGCAAGACAAGACAGATCGACAAAATCCAGTGTGCAAAGACACTCATTTTGAGCTTACAGCAGGTATGTGTGAATCATCTTCCACTAGTGTAAGAGAAGCTACTTGGAAATATTAGCTTAATATTTAATATTTTATATATATATATATATATATATATAAATTAGTCTTTCTTTATTGTTACTGGATGGTCCAGACACAGAGACTACAAGAGTGCAAATTGAATTAAATCCCGGATGCAGTTTATTGTGCTTCTCCAATCCCAATCAATAATTACCAGAAGAAAAAAAAGTGGTACACAATACGGGACTTTTATAAAGAAGTCCGAAATACACATGGGACTCTTATTTTGAAATGTCTGCGCTCCCAGTTGCGAGCTTGCGGCTGATTTGCAGAGAAAGTCAATCTGATTCAAACTGCTAACCTGAGCTCCTGAGTTGAAACCCTCAGTTTTTTTGGGTGATTCATGAAAAAGACCCGGTTCAAGAGTCATTTGTTCATGACTCTCTCATGCTGAGTTTGTTGTTGCGTGCGATGCAGCAAGCTCATCACAACAGAAATGGTGAAAAGTGGCGCGAGACACACTGGTGTGCGCTCTAAAATGTATTCAATAACTCACAAGATGATATCTGACGAAACCGCATATGAACGCGCACAACCCGACTGTCGCCAATGGCGACTAGATTTTAAATTATTGTCGCAATCAATTATTTTTGGTCGCATTCGCGACCATTTTAGGTTTGTCTGGAGCTCTGTAAATATATTTAAAGCAACTTGATACTGTAAGCAAGTGCTTTGTTTTAAAAGCCTTAGTTTCGCTACTTTTATTTAGTTACTCCCCAACAACCCCTGGTGTCCAGCATTAAAATCCGTTCACAAATTTCCTGTTTTTAGTTTTTTGCTCAAGCAGGTTGTTGACATGTCTTTTCTCCTCTGCTGTTTGTAGCTGTTCAATGAGATGCTGTCAGATTTGGGTCCGAGCTTTGACCGCTCATCCTCTGCCTTCTGTGGCATTAAAGAGCTTGCTCGCCGTTTCTCTCTGACTTTTGGCCTGGATCAGCTCAAGACCAGAGAGGCTATCGCCATGTTACACAAGTAAGCTTCCATACACTTTCACATGGGAAAAACTGATTGTCAGTGGTATGTTGTGTGTTCACCCCACGTGTTGCTCTCTGTCGAAAGGGATGGTATTGAGTTTGCCTTCAAAGAGCTGAATCCTCAGGGTGAGGGACATCCGCCTCTCAACCTGGCATTTCTGGACATCCTCAGCGAGTTCTCATCCAAACTCATGCGTCAGGACAAGCGGACTGTGTAAGCAAACATTTCACAGTGCTGCTGGTATTTTTCTAGTTACACTTGAGACACTTAAAGACACCTGGTTAATTGAGTTAACTGAGTATTTTACTATGTAATATGCATGGTACATTAAGTCAGGGTTCCACAGTAATGGAAATCCAGGAAACATCAGGGAATTTTCAATTATGTTTACCAGGCCTGGAAAAGTCATGGTAACTAATAAAATCTTGAGTCTTGGAAATTTCTATAACGAATGCACATTTTTCTATAGTCATGCTGTGTCCTAAAACATTTTATATCGCTCTTTTGTAGAGTAAAACTTGCAAACCATAGTGATGTCTGATTTGTGAGCTGTTGGATCTAATATTTGTCCTCTCTGCCCCTTCCATATGTAAAGGCACATGTATTTGGAGCGCTTCATGACGTTTCAGATGGCCTTGCAGAGAGAGGACTGCTGGCTGCCGCTCATCTCCTACAGGAACTCACTGCAAGCAGGGGGTGACGATGACACCATGTCTGTGGTCAGTGGCATAAGCAGCCGTGGCTCCTCTGTCAGGAGCAAGAAAGCAAAACCTGTCACTGGCAAGAGGAAATTACCTGAAGGTAATTCAGCTTGAGTTCAAGAAATCATAGACCAAACATTCATCTGTGATTAATTGGAAATGAAAAGAAAAATCACATTTTAAAAGTGATTTAAATGACATTAATATGACAGTACGACATTGAACATCTTGTATTGTTGTTGCTGATTATAATATATATTTTTTTTATTTTTTATTTTTATGAATATTATTTAAAATTAAATAATACAATATTTATATATATATATATATATATATATATACACACACACACACACTACCGGTCAAAAGTTTTGAAACACTTACACATTCTTTATTATAATTGTTTTTCCTCACATTTTAGAATAATATTAAAGTCATCAAAACTATAGAATAACATAAAAGGAACTATGGGAATTATGTTGTGACTAAACACAATCCAAAATAAACCAAAACTGTGTTATATTTTAGCATCTTCAAAGTAGTCACCCTTTGCCTAGAATTTGCAGACATGTACTCTTGACATTTTCTCAACCATCTTCTTGAGGTATCACCCTGGGATGCTTTTTAAACAGTACTGAAGGAGTTCCCATCTATGTTGGGCAATTATTTGGCTGCTTTTCTGTATTATTTGGTCCAAGTCATCAATTTCAAAAACTTTTTTTTAAATAAAATTTTAGTTTTATAATGAAATAAATTAATATGGTGGCACAATTATATTTTTGTCTACAAAACTAATTTAAAACATTTAAGCAAATGCCTTCAGATCAAAAGATTTTTACGATCATGAGAAACATTTCAGTCAAGTGTAGGGCTGCCACCTGATAGTCGACCAAACCTTAGTCGATGAGAAGAGTCTTGGTCGACCAAGTTTTGATTGGTCGGTTGGTCGCAGAAAATAAAAAAAACTCAGCAGGAAAACGAGGAACACCGGTATTACCGCTGGTTGGACGCGAGGTGGTACTATGGGGTAATTTTCGTTAAGCAGGGTTAGGGTTAAGCCTGCACAATAAAGCAAGACACCTTGATTTCAAACTTTTAACTTTATTTTGTATTTATTTTAATTAAAATTTCAAATGAAACTGGAAAAAAATAAGTGCATTTAAAATGTGTGTTGTTCAACTTTTTGAAAGAGAGTCAGCATCTCTCTGGCAAAGAACCTACTTCATCTGTGCATTCTCTACCGGTCGGGTATTTCATTGTCTGGGAAAATACATCGTGTGTGAATAAATTTGTTTTGTTATATAAATATATAATCCAATTACATCGGAAATCCCTGGGCTGAGGGATCGTGAATATTCTTGCTTTAGTGATTTTTCATTGAAAATTAAATTAATTTATTTAAAAAACACAAAATTTAAATCAAATACATTTCTAAATTCAAATTGCACACCAAACGAAATGAAAAAGCAAATAAATAAATAAATAAAGTGATAAAAGAATAATATATATATATAAGTAACCACCTTTCCATTTACCGTCAGGGAAGTGTCTGTCTAAACATGCAGGTGGAAAATTACTTGCACAAATGAAGATATAAAAACAATTATAAATGTAAAAATAACAATTATAATGATGATAATAATCACGGTTCAGGGTGAACATGTTTTTGTATTATTTTATGTATTTTGTATTATTTTACAAGCTGTAGAGTTGCATTCACAATGAACTGCTCTGTGGAAATAAAGTGAACTGAACTCAAAGCACCTCCTGTGCTGAGATGTCTGAGGTCATTTGCGGCACTCATAGATGATACTGTTCTTGCAAAAAACTAAATAATTCAGAAGACAGAAACAAAGAAAGAGTGAGAACCTTTTACATGTGCGTTACATGTGCACGAGACTGCCCGCCTCTGTAAAAGTGGCATTCAACTGATCACAATGTATAGTCAGGACATGCGCATAGACGCTTTTCTGTCATCTGTTCTTAATATAGTAGTGTTTCTTCAAGCGTGTGTCCATGGGCAAATTATTTGTAATATTAATTTGATAATAATAATAGCCTAATAATAATAATAATTTAATACATGGGAAAACGAGCCAAATATCATGACATCATCAAAGGCTTCAGCTATTGGCGATCACTCTGACCATTGTTGATCCCTGAGATCATCGTCTGTTGGCACAACCATAATGTGCATTTCAGTCTCCTTGCTGGTTTTTCCCACTCATTCAGAATCATTACATTTACATTTACATTTATTCATTTGGCAGACGCTTTTATCCAAAGCGACTTACAAAAGAGGAACACATAAGTGAATCATCTTAGGAGACAGTGGTATGAAAAGTGCTGTATTACAAAGTATCACTAGCATCATAATAGTATTCAAAACAGAATAAAGTGCAACAGGAAATTTTTATTTTTATAATGACTGGTTAAGTGCTCATTGAACATGTGTATTTAGTCATTTTTTGAAGACAGAGAGTGAGTCAGCTTCAAGGATGGAGTTGGGAAGGTTGTTCCACCAACGTGGTACGATGAAGCTGAAAGTCTGGGAAAATGTTTTGGTGCCTCTTTGTGTTGGTACAACAAGGCGACGTTCCTTAGCCGACCGCAGGCTTCTAGTGGGCGCGTAGCTCTGCAGAAATGATTTTAGGTATGCTGGAGCAGACCCAGTGACTGTTCTGTATGCCAGCATCAGAGCCTTGAATTTGATACGTGCATCAACCGGCAGCCAGTGGAGAGAGACAAGGAGTGGTGTAACATGTGCTCTCTTTGGTTCATTAAAGACCAGACGTGCTGCTGCATTCTGGATCATTTGCAGGGGTCTAATTGCACATGCCGGGAGGCCTGCACTGAGAGCGTTACAGTAGTCTAGTCTAGTTATGACAAGTGACTGGACAAGCAGCTGTGTGGCATGTTCAGAGAGGAAGGGTCTTATCTTCCTGATATTGTAGAGTGTAAATCTACATTACCGCTTCATTACCACTTTTGCCAGTGTCACTGTGACTCGCTTCGTGCGTGCGCTTGTAAAATATATATTTTTAAGGCTCATTATTATGGTTTAGTATTTCTATGTAATGTAGAACAGTGTTAGCAATGTTACTTACAACATTCTTTCTCAGCCCTGGAACTCAAACCATTTTCTGATGGCCCCCCAATATATATATATATATATATATATATATATATATATATACACATATACACATAATATAATAAATGTGTGACTAGTCGACTAATGGCTTAAATTAACGACTACTAGTCGACTAGGAAAATCTTTGGTCGGGGGCAGCCCTAGTCAAGTGTTTCAAAACTTTTGACCAGTAGTGTACATACACTGGTGGCATAAAGTTTGGAATAATGTACAGATTTTGCTCTTATGGAAAGAAATTGGTACTTTTATTCAACTGTGGCATTCAACTGATCACAATGTATAGTCAAGACATTAATAACGTGAAAAATTGCTATTACAGTTTGAAAGAAAATTTCAGAACTTCTCATAAAAAAATCCTCCACATGAAGCAATGACAGCTTTGCAGATCCTTGCCATTCTAGCTGTCAGTTTGTCCAGATACTCCGGTGATATTTCACCCCACGCTTCCTGTAGCACTTGCCATAGATGTGGCTGTCTTGTCGGGCACTTCTCATGCACCTCACAGTCTAGCTGATCCCCAAAAACCTCAATGGGGTTAAGATCCATAACACTCTTTTCCAATTATCTGTTGTCCAATGTCTGTGTTTCTTTGCCCACTCTATCCTTTTCTTTTTGGATTTTATGTTTCAAAAGTGGCTTTTCTTTGCAATTCTTCCCATAAGGCCTGCACCCCTGAGTCTTCTCTTTACTGTTGTACATGAAACTGGTGTTGAGTGGGTAGAATTCAATGAAGGTGTCAGTTGAGGACATGTGAGGCTTCTATTTCTCAAACTAGAGACTCTGATGTACTTATCCTCTTGTTTAGTTGTATCTGGGCGTTCCACATCTCTTTCTTTCCTTGTTAGAGCCAGTCGTTCTTTGTCTTTGAAGACTGTAGTATACACCTTTGTATGAAATCTTCAGTTTTTTTGTCAATTTCAAGCATTGTATAACCTTTATTCCTCAAAACAACGATTGACTGATGGGTTTCTAGAGAAAGCTGTTTCTTTTTTGCCATTTTTGACCTAATATTAACTAAGACATGCCAGTCTATTGCATACTGTGGCAACTCAAAAACAAAGACAATGTTAAGTTTCATTTAATGAACCAAATAGCTTTCAGCTGTGTTTGGTATAATGGGAAGTGATTTTCTATTGCTATTTCAAGTGCTGTTTTTTAACAACAGTAATGTCCTGACTATACTTTGTGATCAGTTGAATGCCACAGTTGAATAAAAGTACCAATTTCTTTCCATAAGAGCAAAATCTGTATATTATTCCAAACTTTTGGCCGTGTGTGTGTGTGTGTGTGTATGTAAAATACACACACACACACACAGGGTTGGGAGGGTTACTTTTTAAATGTATTCCACTACAGAATACATGCTGTAAAATATAATTTGTAACATATTCCGTTAGATTACTCAAGGTCAGAAATGTATTGTAAATACTTTGGATTACTTCTTTAGCACTGGTAGGTTTCACTTGTTTTGACTATAAAAACTCTGCCAGTACAGTATGACAAAATACACGTTAAAAATACATTCTCTGAAAAACTTAAATATCTTATGCAGTGTTGTTTCTAAAACAAGATAAATCAAATTTATCTTGTTTTAAGGATTTTTGGATATTTTTAGGAAAAACAATAAAAACAAATTATTATTAAGAATACGATTTTTGCCGTAATATCAAAGGTCTTACTAGAAAAAAGAAATTATGATCCAACGTATGATTAAAAAAAATATGATCGTGTCTGGTAATGTGCATGTAAAATGGTTAGAAATAGCATTTTAGCTTAGCGTAAAGCTGACAATTTACACAAGGTTTATTTCTATTTCTTCTGCTCCAAACTTACTTCAAACTGTACTTCTCTGTCTGCTCGTATGAATGTAACACATCATAAGAAAGTGTTTCACCGCTGTTCAAATGCACTTTGGATCGCATCATTTATATGTATAAATGTTTTCCATCTGAAAGGACTAAATATTAAATGAAACAAATTACTATAAAATGCAAAATAATCTCTTCAGTAATCAAAATACTTTTTGAATGTAACTGTATTCTAATTACCAATGATTTAAATTGTAACTGTATTGGAATACAGTTACTTACATTATGTATTTTAAATATCTAATCCCGTTACATGTATTTTGTTACTACCCAACCCTGTATATTTAATGTATTATTTTATTTTAAATAATATATAGTTACAAAATATATATATATTATAATCAGCAACATTATAAAACATATATAAAACAGTGCAATGCTTGCAAAAGCATGGGTGGTTATTTTAAATGGGCCTTGGCAGCCATGTGATTATCATATTGATCTCTATGCTGTTTTAGATGTTCGTGTAAATTGCCTGTGTTGCCATATGAAGTATCAGATATTGTACAGTATGTCATTTAACATTGCCTGAGTTTGATCAATATTATTTGGCTTAATTTGAAAGTATTATAAAATGACCAAAGTTGTGATTCAAATGTGCCAAGCAATAGCCTACGTTCATCATCAAGCATATGATAAACTGTCAAGCAATAACAAATCATAATCAAAGCAAAGCAAGCACGTTCCAAATTAGTCATATTTTGCCAATGCTCTGCTGCCGGTGGATTGAGGCCCCTGATTGGTCAATAATATGTGTAGTAGGCTACACGCGATCTTTTAACGTTGTGGGTGTAGTGTGGATATATGGCTGATTGTCCTACTCTCTTTGCGCAGAGGAGAGCAGTAGCAGCAGTGAGGTGTGGATGAGCCGTGAGCAGAGTATGCAAACGCCCATTATGATGACATCACCCCACCTCACCTCCACTGTCATGAGAGAGCCCAAACGCCTGCGTCCTGAGGAGAGCTATATGGGAGTGTACACCATGACCCCTGACCAGCAACAACAGCACACACACCCTCAGACTCCGCAGCCACAACACCACCACTCACCCATAGACTACAAGTAAGCACATCAATGCTCAAAGGAAATGGTAACACTTTACAATAAGGTTCCATTTGTTAACATTAGTTACCATCATTAGTTAATATGAACTAACAATGAACTTTTACTTATCTTTTACTTAACAATGAGCATTTATTAATCTTGGTTAATGTTAATTTCAACATATACTTATGCTTTTTTAAAATTCAAATTTGTATTTGTTAACATAATGCACTATGAACTAGCATGAACAAACAATGAACAATTGTATTTTCATTAACTAATATCAACAAAGATCAAAATGCTGTAAAAATAAAAATAAATTTTTTGTTCATGATACCTAATGCATTAAGTAATGTTAACTAATGGAACCTTATTGTAAAGTGTTACCAAGTAAACTTAAGTTTCCGTGTACCATTAACATTTCCTGAAATAATAAATTGTGTGCTAGTTAGCTTGTAGTTTGGAAATGATTAAAGGTTTTAGTGAGGTCTGGTGTTATTGTGTTGTACAGCACACAAGTCACCTGGATGCTTGCACAGAGACAGCAGCAAGAAGAGGTGGCCAGACAGCAGCAGGAGAGAGCTATGAACTACGCCAAATTAAGGAGCAACCTTCAGCATGCCATGTAAGAGAAATCCCACTCAAAATACAGTTAAGGTCAGAAGTTTACATACACTTAGAGTGAAGTCATTAAAACTCATTTTTTTAACCACCCACAGATTTAATATTAGCAAACCATAGTTTTGGCAAGTCATTGTTAACTTGTTGTGAAAAGCTTGTGGAAGGCTACCCAAAACATTTGACCCAAGTTAAACAATTTAAAGGCAAAGCTACTAAATACTAACAAAGTGTATGTGAACTTCTGAGGATTACTGGGAATGTGATGAATGAAATAAAAGCTGAAATAAATCATTCTCTACTATTATTCTGACATTTCACATTCTTAAAATAAAGTAGTGATCGTAACTGACCTAAGACAGGGAATGTTTAAATGTATTTGGCTAAGGTGTATGTAAACTTCTGACTTCAACTGTAGCACTGCATCTGATCTCTGTGTGATTGTTTACTTTTGTTTAATTTTTTCCTTCCAAATTTTCCCATATTTTAGCCGTCGTGGAACAGGGCTAATGGAGGATGATGAGGAACCTATTGTGGAAGATGTGATGATGTCATCAGAAGGCCGGATTGAGGATCTCAATGAAGGCATGGACTTTGACACCATGGATATTGATCTGGTAAGAAGCTTAAGCTAAAATAATTTGACTTTCACAAAAAAAGTTATTCAGTGTCTGTTGTCTGCTATTAGTATGCAACATATAATTCATATTTTGGTCTTCAGGGCTTTGCTTTTGTTTAAATGAAAATTCCAATTGTGCCATTTTTAATTGGGCATGATCCAGATCTACTAATATTTTCTGCCCAATCTCTTCAGAAAAACAATATAGTGGCTGTTTTCATAGATTAAATTCACTTTATTGCAAATCTAATTTTTGTCTGCTCTTTTGCACATTGTAGCCCCCATCAAAAAATCGACGAGAGCGATCAGAACTGAAGCCTGACTTTTTCGACCCTGCATCCATCATGGATGAGTCTGTAAGAAGCACTCATTTCCTGGGTTATGATGCTTTTCAGCGGTAATGGGGACTCGTTCACTCCACCTCTAAGGATGTGAAAGAGAGATCACCACTAGATGGCACTAGCAGGAGTGATTTCAGTATAGTTGAATTGCCCTTCTGCAAAAAAAAAAAAAAAAAAAAGAGAGAGAGAGGGAGAGCATCTCACTGTAATAAGTACTAATCAGACCCATCTGGACTGATGATTAAATTAAACGCTTGTTTGGTAACACTAAACATTGAACTGAAATTGAATATTTTCTCTTGTAGGTCCTGGGAGTGCCTATGTTTTAAGATTATAATTGGAGGAGTTTGAAGAGAAGAGACATTTTGTGTGAATTCAGATTGATTCTCTAAAGAGAATTAAATTTAATGGAGTGATTGGCATCCAAATCGGCTCGTACCATTGACACTTACTAAAATGGAAAGGAAAAAGGAGCAATTTTAAAGTCTTGTCTTAAAAATCATTTTGTGGGCTTTCCCTGATCATGTAAAACAGTGAAGGTAGATACTGAATGTAGTGGAATCTCAGACTGTTTTCAGCCATACATGAGTATGTTTTTTATATATATATATATATATATATATATATATATATATATATATATTAATATTTCAATGTTGAACATCATTTTTGAAGAAACATATGTAAGATCTCTTAGAGTTGTGTTATTTCTTGAAACCGGGGGTGAATGCATCTTTTTTAACTTAAAGACAACTTTATGTATAGCCCTTTTGTAATAGTGAGTAATCTGGTGTAAAGTAGTAATTTATAAGCAGTTTTTTGCTCATCATAGTGAGTATTGATATATTTTATTCTTATCTCATGAGATGTAAAATGGAGGAAATCCTCCAGGTCTTTATATCTAGTATTTTTAGTTTTCTTTTCCTCCTGTAAAGATCATGACATACAATACAAAACTTAAGTCGAAACACTCTGAGTCAGATTTATTATTGCCTTTGGTGCATGTGTAAATTTTGGAGCAATTTCAGTGGCATGCTCTGTGATTGGTTAATGCTAAATACCTCAACCACTCAATGGCCCTGTTACTCTTTTTGCGCCAGTAAAACAACAGTTTTTATGTGCCAACTGCCCTATTAAATCAGGCGTTTAGACTCCCAGTCACTCTATGGAGATGCACTGAAAAAAGTAATGGATAATTATTTTTCCGCTGAGTCACAAGGCTTTTCCAAAGATTAGATGTGCTCGCTTGTCCCTCTAAAATCTAAGATCAAGCAAAGAAGAAGAAATCTCTCCAGTAGTGCCATTGTGTTGTCTCTAATTGAAACAGAATTAGTGTAGTTTGTCTGGTGGAGATTTTCTTCTCCTTAATTAGATCTATGTAGACATCTACATTTAAATAAAGTTATATATAAATATATAAATTGGTGCTGATTTTATAACTGTGCTTTTAGTTTTGTTTCCCCCTTATTTTTAAAACCTCAATTTAGAGTTCAAAGTTTTGGAAATGTATAAGAACATGTCTAAACATGAATGTGTGTAGCCATGCAGCAAGCAATGTTTTGAGATTTTATATATACATTTTTTTTGTGTGTGTTTTGATTTGGATTTTTTTTTTTTTTTTTTCAGTCTTAAGATTTTTTAGGCTTTTACCTTTTTTCATTATTGTAAATGAGTTTCAGCTATACATTCAGCTCTGTCCCCCACCCCCAGTATGAAATATTTAAAATGTAACAATAACATCCTATGAGATCATAAATGTTACGGCATTGCTTTCGGCAGCTCTATGAAGCTTGACTAATACATTATTACGTTAACTTATATTAAAGACGTACATTTTGTCTGGGTTATACTTTTTAATCATTCCATGCCTTTGCCTTAAAACATCCTTGTTTTAAAAAAGGTGGTTGTTTAAACAGAAATCTTCCTTTTTTAAACATTTATGTGAGGTACATATGGATTTCCTTTTCATCAGAAAAGGAACAATATATTTCTGAAGTGGCATGAGTGTGATTATTTAAAAGATGGTGTGCAGACAGATTTTGAATTTTGTTTAAGTAAATGCCGTTGGGCTAAAACTGTCTTCTGTTCCTCACCACTACATTAATAAAACTGCTGAATAGATTGTGTAAATATACATGCATTTAAACGTAAAGCGTAATTTTCTAGTGCTTTTTTTTTTTTTTTTTTTTTTTGTTAACATTTAAAACTTATTATCACTTTTCCCTGTTCAGAGGTATAAACCATACATAACCGTTTCCTTGTCCTCTGTTATCCACTGTAATGTTTCTGGTTTGTATCTGTCTGGAGACAGTACGTTTTTGAATAAAAGTAAACAAATCTTTTTGGTGTTTGTGTGATTTGATCTGCAGGGTGTAAATAAAAATTAATTTAAGTGTTTCATTTTATTTAAAAAATGTTATGCTGATAATATGATACCAAATGTATGACTGCTTTCCTACCAGAATCATAAATATATATATATATATATATATATATATATATACATTTACCCAAATTTGACTCTGGAAACATTACCACTTTTAAAAAAGCTTGGTAACCATACAGATTCTATAGTTACTATTGTTACCACAATTAAGCTGATAACTGTTTTAGCCACCACTGACATAAAAAATAAAAATACAATAAATGGAAGAAGACAAAAAAAAAAAAAAGCCAAAGATATTGCTCTGAAGGGTATTTCAGATGTAAATATTATAGGTTTACAGTATTAGCAATAGTTAGAATAACTAGTAATATTTTAGTGAAATATTGGTTGCCATGATATATTTTGTCAGGGCACATAAAATAAAGTTAAGCTGAATACTGTCAAATTTTTATCTCTTGTACATCTGAACAAATTGTGGTGAAAAGTCCTGTTATTGCACAAAGACCTCTAGTAATTTTTATTTTATTTTACAAAAAGTGATACAAATGATCACATTTTTATATATATGAAAAATTATATAATTTGGCTTTAATTTGTGTTATGAAAATGTATTCTTTTATAATTATAAGAGTATTGAAAATGTGGCATAAATTATTAACCTTATCATTATATTAGTTCAGGTTTAACCAGAAGCCTGTTTTTTCTGTTGTGCTTAAGTTGGAAATGATATAGATTTCATTAACAGTACAAACAAGAAAGCCAATAAAACTGGAACTTTGTAGTACTTGTACGAGTTTTGTGTAATATGGCCTTGTTTTCATTTTATATATTCGTACCCCTGACTATGTTCTTTTGTAATATTTTGAGCATTAAAAAAAATCATGGTAAGAAGAATTTAACGCTTCGTGACCAGTCGTGACGTACAATAACATCTCGTTTCTGGTTGGTTTAAATTTCTGTTTGTCACATTTCTTGCAATTTAATTGGCCAAGACCATTTCATTGCTGTGATTGGGCGGGGTTACTACTTTTCAAATTTCAGCGGCTGTGAAGGAGTTGTCGATGCTCTTGTGCAGTGTAGTTTTTTAATTTTTGTATAACTTTTTCACGCTTGGACTTTCGATATCATACCAGCCATGTCTTTCTCAAGAGCACCATTAAAGAGGTTCAACGAGCAAGTTGGTAAGTTTCACGCTTTTAAGAGCTTTAGCGTGTATGAATACAACTGTTATGTTCTTTATACACAGATTAATAGGTAAAACTAATGATTAAAGTTATCCTAATGTCATTTTTTTGTATATATATCTGACTCTCAAAATCACTAAATTTCGCCAAGTTGTGTAATTTCCTAGTGTGTTTTTTTTTTTTTTTTTTTTTTTTCCTTCATATAATCATATAGAAGTTAATGGAACTAAGACTTAAGTTTAAATTAAGACTTGATCTGCATGAATTTGCGTATCCGCATCAACTACATTTCAGATCATCTATCACTGTTCATCTGTCTCTGATTATGAGCAATCATACTGATAATTCTGACTGATCATTGATTTTATCCTAAGGTTGTGCCCCTCCGCCTGGTACTTATGAGGTGAAGTCTGGTGAACTAAAGGGAGCTGTATCATTTCACAAAGCAGAGCGCTTCAGAGCAGCTTCCAAAAGTGAGATTTATTTTTTTCTTTTTAAAATTAGCCCATTTTTTAAAATCTTTGGGTAAAGGATAAGAAGCTTTGCATCTTAGACATGTCTTAACTGACTGCTGTCTTAAGTTGTTTTTCTTTTGAATGCTTATCAGCAGAGTTACCTGCACAATCACCATCAAAAGAAGTACCAATGTCTCCAGTACGCCGGACTATGTCTGTTGATGGTTTGGTAAGAGCTGTGAACATCCCTTTTCCCCTTTAAATCCACATTACCAATCAAAAGTTTTGATACACCTGCTTGTTTTATTACTTTTTCAAATTTGAGAATAATAGTCAAGTAAGTAAAGCTATGAAATGACATGCATGGAAGCATTGGTGCTATGTAGTGACCATAAAATATAAAATGAGAAATATCTTACATTTTAACTTTTTCAAAGTAGCCACCATTTGCCTAGATTATAACTCTGCACATTTTGGGTATTCTCTCAACCAACTTCATGAAGTGTCCACTACCAGGGATGGTTTTTAAACTGTATTGAAGGAGTTACCATGTGTGCCGGGCACTTATTGGCTGCTTTTCTTTCACTATCCATTCCAATGCATCAATTTCAGTGAAAAGTGAAATTGATTATTTAAAATATTGGTTTTACACAAAAAGATACATATTTATGCATTGGAATAATTACTTCATATTTGCCTACAAAACTAATTTCAAAGCTCTTTAGATCAGAAGGATTTGGAGATCATGAGAAACACAAATTCACATTAAAGTAAGCTTTTGACTGGTAGTGTATTGCTTTATAGATGGCCACTTGGTGCAGAACCTGATTTTTCCTTTCCTTTCACAGGTTGATGGATTTAGTTCCAAAAAGGATAAAAATGCCTTCACACTTGAGATGAAACGTCAGAGACTACTAGAGAAAGAGGTATGTTTTGTTTTCATGTGAGTTCTGAAGGTATGTCTTCAAGTATATTACCTACAGTTTTACTTTAGTTGACTCTGGTTTCTGTGGGTCAAAGTGTAAAAGTAGAAGGTAAAATTTCCTCTGGTCATTTGTGGCTTGATCAGTTTCTATAACCTTGACTGTAACTGCTAATGCTTGGCCATAGATCCGTTCTTTGGTGCAGCAGAGAGGAGAACAGGACCGTAGGCTGCAGACCCTGGAGGAAGAGCTGAAGAAGCTGGAGTCTAAATTACTAGCAGCTGTCAGAGAGAAGACTGGCATTGCTGCCAATGTGGCTTCTCTTGAGAGGCAGCTGGCAGAGTTAAAGAAAGCTAATGAGTTCCTGAAGACCAAGGTGAGTGGTCGTTTTGTATCATGGTGATTTTACACTGTGTTTCATCAGTTATGTGTTTTGTGTAGGCTACTGTTTCGGCACATTGAGTGGTTTACAGAAGAACGTCTTGGCACATTTGCTGCCGTTTCTTTTTTTTTTTTTTTTATAGGTCTCTGCTGATACCACCAAGAAGAAAATCAATGCTCTTACTATGGAGCTCATTGAGGCTAATAATAAATTGGATACCAAAGACAAGGCAAGTCATCTCAATTACCTTAGACTTGCATGTGGTGAATTTGTGTACCTTTGAGTTTGTAAATGTAATCAGCTCTTGGGTCTTTTTGAAGGAGCTGAGCTTCCTACAGATCAGCTCAGATGGTAAAGTGAAGGTCTTGGAAACTGATCTGGAGACCACCAGAACCACTTTTAGGGTTCTCCAGGAGAGGAACAAGGATCTTGGTAAGTGTGCCTTGAGGAACTAGAAATATACATTCAAAAAGCTCTTTATTAGGAACACTATGGTCCTAATAAAGTGCCTGACGTGGTCTTCTGCTGTTATAGTCCATCCGCCTCTGGGTTCGACGTGTTGTGCGTTCTGAGATGCTATTCTGTTCACTACAGTTGTACAGAGGGGTTATCTGGGTTACCGTAGCCTTTCTGTCATCTCGAGCCACTGTGGCCATTCTCCGTTGACCTCTCTCATCAACAAGGTGTTTTCGTCCACAGAACTGCCGCTCACTGGATATTTTTGTTTTTTGCACCATTCTGTGTAAACACTACTGTTGTGTATGAAAATTTTAGGAGATCAGCAGTTATAGAAATACTCAAACCAGCCCGTCTGGCACCAATAATCATGCCACTGTTGAAATGATTGATATCACACTTTTTTTTTTTTTTTTTCCCCATTCTGATGGTTGATGTGAACATTATCTGAAGCTCCAGACCCGTATCTGCATGATTTTATGCACTGAACTGCTGCCACACATTTGGCTGAATAGATAATCACATAAGGTGTTCTGCTTGGTGAGTGTATAATTAATATATAATTGTATTTATTTATTCGTTTTGGAGGAAAGTCTTATTTGATAGAGTCTGACAAATGTCCAGTGTGGCGAATGAGAAATCATTTTAGTGAATCAGTTCATCTGTTTCAATGATGCAGCTAAAAAAAAAAAAAAACGATTCAGGAATTGATTGGGTCACTCAAAAGACATTGTGTGGCATTTTAGTGTTGTCTTTTTTTTTTTTTTGGTGTAATAAATGTTTTTAATGTTTTCGATTTGTTATATAGAAGAGATTCTCCCTTACATTCGAGTGGTTTACATACATTTTAATTGGTTCGACTGAATTATTAAGAAGAACCGACAGACATAAATGGCTAAACTCTGCTTGTTGGGCCTAACAGTACCCCTTAAAGGGGAGTCCTTCCTTGTATTTTCTAATTACTCCTTGTTTTGTTGCTCTCGTGAATAACCTAAAGCAGTCTTGTTCACTCAAATCCACGCTGATACACTGTATGGCCAAAAGTTTGTGGACACCCCCTTCTAATTAATGAATTTGGTTACTCCATTAAATCCGGTAAAGAAAGATCTTAATGTTTCTTTATGTAATGGCTTGGTCTTTGTGTGCTTCCAAATTTGTGGCTGTTTGGGGATAGCCCTTTTCTGTTCCAGCTTGACAATGCTCCTGTGAACAAAGTGAGGTCCATAAAGAAATGATTTGCTGTGTCTGGTGTGGAAGAAATTGACTGGCCTGCACAAAGCCCAGACCTGAACCCCACTGATCACTTTTGGGGTGAACTGGAACAGCAACTGTAAGTCAGGCCCCATCGACCAACATCAGTTCCTGACCTCACTGATAGCCTTGTGTCTGAATGAGAGCAAATCCCTGCAGCCATGTTACTACATACAGTATAGTGGAAAGCCTTCCCAAAAGAGTGGAAGCTGTTATTACAGCAAAGGGGAAAATTGATGCCTAAGGTTTTGAAATCAAATGTTCATCAAGCACATATAGTGTCCACAAACTTTTGGCCATATAGTATATATCTACTAAGGTATAGTGAAATCTCAACCTGTTGATACATTTCAGTTATATATAATATATAGTGTCACACCGCCCAACCCTAGAATAACCTTAAAAATAAGGCAGTTTTGCTTTTTTTATTATTTATTTATTATTATTTATTTTTTTTACATTGTTTTTCAGAGGAGCTTCATCAAGAGACAAAAACCCAGAACGAACAACTTGAAAATGAAATGGATAAATTGCATGGTTTGTTTGCATGGTAACATCTGTGTTTGTTTTATGATGCCATTTAGATTGGCTACATCTCACTTTTATCTGTCTTCTATGTATTAAGCCATAATCCAGGAGCTGAGAGAGGAGATCAAAGCACTGCAGAGTTACCTGGACTCAGCAAATGAAGAGCTTCAGGTATGGGTTTTGGTCAACAGAATTTGACTTTCCTAAGCCATTTGACATTTACTCACCACTTGGGTTGAATCATCAGTCTTTGAAGTGCTGCTTGGTTGGAGATAAGCTGTCTGTCTCACTCTCCAATGTCAAAGGATTTGCGGATTAAGCTGCAGGACAAATCAACCATGGAGCGCCGTGTCTCTGATGCTCAAGAGAACCTCAGGTTAGAACTGTGTGCATTTTTATATCGTTGTCACGGTAGCAGCATCAGTGTTCTTGTCCTCATTTGTTTGTACCTGATCTGTTTAGTGACGTTGAGCAGAAGTTAGAGAAATGTACTGGGGAACTGAAGGACCGTCAGGAGGTGCTGAAGGTAATGGAAAAGGAGCTCCAGAAGTGTCAGCAAGAGCTGCAGGACTCCCAGAAGGCTCTTGAGGAGAAGGAGAGAGAGATGGAGTGCCATGTGAATGAGCTGCAGTCCTCTCGGGCCACATTGAAAGAGCTGGAAGAGCAGATGCAGCAGGGAGCTCAGGATCTCGAGAATTCCCGGAGCTTAGTACGGCAGCAGGAGCAAGAGCTGGCCCGTGTGAAGGAGGTCCTGAGAAGAACCGAGGAGGAGCTGGATCAGCGTGTGGCACTCATGGGTGAGCGCTGCCTGCTGCTGGAGGATGAAAGAGGTGAAGAAGATTTGGTTAAAAAAAAAATGCAGCATGACTTCAGGCTTTACTTTAGAACTTGATTAAAATGAAGGCAGATGAGATGCACATAATTTTTTCTCTTTTCGATTAACACTTTATTGATTCCAGCAAATGAAACAGAAAAACAAAACATATATGTACAGAATCTACTTTTAACCCCATTATTCCCTTTCCCCTTCCCAATCTCCAACCCCACCCTGACCCCCAACAAACAACCCTGTGGTCAAAGCTAAAATACACACACAAAGAAACAAAAAAAACTAATATATATATATCACATACACACGCACGCATTTAAAACTATAAATCCCTCTCCACTACCCCTCCCGAGAGCCTCCCAAAAAGGTCAAATAGCTGCCCCATTTCCTATTAAATACCCCCAGATTGCCTAGCCTTCTATCAGACATTTCTTCAAATGCCGCCACCCTGACCATCTCTGTGCACCACTCCTGAAATGAGGGCACTCCAGCCAACCTCCATCCCCTAAGAATGATCTGTCTGCCAATCATAACACTGGCTAGAACCGAATTTCTTATGTATTTATCCCCTATATTAATGGCCGCCCCATCACCTAAAATACAGAGTCTGGGGCAAAATGAAATTCGAGTGCCCAACACGTCACACACAATACTCTGAACCCTCAACCAAAATTCTTGGATCTTAACACGCCACCAAAAAACATGGGTTGTGTCCCCATCTTCTGATTGGCATTGCCAGCTGGTGGGTGTGTCTTTAAGTCCAAGCCTATGCAATCTAGAGGGGGTCCAGTAGAATCGATGTAAACTCTTGAATTGCATAAGGCGCACCCTTGCATCTCTAGATGCCGACTTGATGTTTTTTAGAGTCCTAGCCCACACTCCCTCCTCCAATACCAAGTTTAAATCTTTCTCCCATAATCTCTTAAGAGAAGTTGAAGCTCTGTCCCCCAGACTCTGAATTAGCAGGGAATAATACACTGATGCCTCATGACCTTTTCCAAAGGCAGTAATCACCACTCCCAGAGTAACTGCCGCTTTAGGGGGGTGTATGCTACTCCTAAAAAATAGTACAGAGTAGGTGGCACAGTTGTAAATACCTAAAGAATTGAGACCTGTGAATCCCAAAATGTTGAACCATTTTTTCAAAGGATCTCAACACTCCACTCTCATATAGGTCATCGAGTTTATTAATCTCCCTCACAATCCACTCTGTCCAGCAGAAAAGGGACTTATCAATACATAATTTTGGGTTCAGCCATATTCTCGAAGCAACATTTGAATAAATATCTGAATTAAACATTCTGGACACTTTTGTCCATACCGCATGCAAATGCGAGAAAACGGGGTGTAACTTAACTTCTCCGGTTAGTTTGATAGAAAGGATTTGCAATGGAGAGATGGAGCAAGAACTTCCTGTTCAATACAAAACCAGGGTTGGGGCTCTCTCAGGTGGAAGCGACCAATGAGCCAAATGTCTGAGACCATCTTGGGTAGGCCTAGCCCACCTTTGTCAATTGGCCTATGTAATTTACTGAAGTGTAATCTGGGACATTTACCATTCCAAATGAAGGACTTCGTGATGCTATCAAATTGCTTGAAATAAGAGAGGGGGACATCTATAGGGAGAGAGTTTAGCAGGTAGTTGAATTTTGGAATACAATTCATTTTAATAAAATACGCAAATACTTAATGCCCTGTTTGGGCAACTGGAAGGCGCTCGGCTGAAAAGCCGTTACTGGGCAGTACGCTGTCAGTGCCAAAGCTTTGGATTTAGACCAATTCACTCTGTATCCTGAGGAATGAATAATTCTGTGGAGGCAAGGCATAGATCTAGTAGGGTTGGAGACAAATAATAAAACATCCACATAAAGCAAAAGCTTATGCGTCACACCTCCTGCCACCACCCCTGGAAAATCATCCTCCTTTCTTATTGTGGCTGCTAATGGTTCCAGGGTAAGACAGAACAATAATGGGGAAAGAGGGCAACCCTGCCGGGTGCCCTATCCAGAGTAAAATAATCTGAAATTAATCCATTCGTTTGACCTGCCACAACTGGGTGTCTAAAGTAACTTTATCCACCCAATAAAATCTTAAAAAGATAATCCCATTCTACCATATCAAATGCTTTTTCGGCATCAAGCGAGATGGAAGCGACTGGAGTCATTAATGAATTGACATTAATGAAATGCCTAATGTTATCAGAAGAGTTACGGCCCCGAATAAAACCCACCTGATCTATATGTATAAGAGATGTCATAACTTGACTGGGTAGCCTAAACGTTTGACAATATTTTAACGTCTAGCTGGATCAGGGAAATTGGATGGTAACTCTTACACTCGCTTGGATCTTTGTCCTTTTTAAGAATCAGACTGATCCAGGCTTGTGTCATGGTTGGCAGAAGCTTTCCATTCTTTAATGATTCCGTATAAATTTCTAGCAAAAGTGGCGCCAGTTCTGTAGCATAAGATCTAAAAAATTCAGCAGCAAAGCCATCTGGTCCCGGAGCCTTGCCTGTAGGCAAGGCCTTAATTACCTCGCCAAGCTCCTCCAAGGTTATCTCAGAATCAAGAGAATTTTTTACTCAGCCGACAGTTTAGGAAGTTCTAATGGTTCCACAAAGTTTCTAATATCCTCTTCAGTAGACAAAGACGTGGAACTATAAAGATCAAGATAGAATTCTTTAAAAGCATTATTAATATCAGTGGCCGAAGTAAATATTTCACCACCAGCAGATTTCACTGAGGGAATGGTAGAAAAAGGCTCTCTCTATTTGATATATCTAGCCAAAACTCCACCTTCCACGACAAAATAGTATTATATCTGTATTTCAGTCGGGTCAAATCTCTGAGGCCATTAGAATCATTTGGTGTTTCAGCTCTGCCTTGGCACTTTTAATATTCCTCCCAAGCCACGCCCACAGAGGATACTGAGGACCAGTTGGTCTCCATATAGACAATGATTTCAGCCTTTAACATTTGTTGGAATTCAGGATTTTGCAAAAGGATACATTAAAGCGCCAACTATATGATTTCCTTTTCTTCATATGAGGCAACACCTCTAAACACACAGGACGTGATCTGAGACTAAAATGTTTCCAATTGAGCAATCAACAACAGATGAAATGAGGGACTTGGTTATATATATAAAAAAAAAAAGAAAATCTTCTAGAATGAATCTTATGAACTGATGACAAAAATGTATAGTTCCTACCAGATGGGTTCAAAAGTCTCCAAATAGCTGTAAGACCAAGATTTTTACACATCCTGCGAATCGTCATTATCACGGTTAATTACACCCTTTTGATTATCGTAACGATAGCATTACGTTTCTGACAGTGTACCCCTCAAAACCACAATGTAATCAATCTCAAAATTAAAAATAAGCTCCCTCTTTGTTTGTGTTTAGTTGTCAGGTAATTGTCACTGGATTTCGAATTAAGTGAAAAGTCACATCATGCGTGAACTCTATCGATCATCGTTTTCATGATCGATCATTGCTGCCATGTCCGAGTACCCTAGTACTCGAGTACTCATGCCATCCCTAATCAAAAGATTAAAGTCTCCTCCCAATAATATATCATGAGGGGTGCCAGTGGCTTGCAACATCCCTTCAAGATCTATAAAAAAAACCCTGATCATCAACGTTAGGTGCATAAATATTAGCCAAAATAAGACTTCACCCCTGAATTTCAGCTAAAACAATAATGACTCTTCCTAATTTATCTTTAATCTGTTTGAGTCATTTGAATTGTAGATGTTTACTTATCAGCGTAATGACTCTCCTTCTCTTACTTGAGCCAGCACTAAAGAAAATATGCCCACCCCATATCCTCCCAGATTTTTCAGCTTCCTGCGGAGAAAGATGCGTTTCTTGAAGAAACACTATCATATTTCTTAAGAAGAGAAATAACCTTTTTATGGGGTGCCCCAACCCATTCACATTCCATGTGGAGAGACAATCAACTCATTAACATTTGACATTTTGACATATAAGAAAAAATAGATTGTGTGTCAAAAACAAGATTATAAAGACCACATTCCAACATTAGTGTGACAATCAAACCCCAAACATCCCCCAGAACCAAACAAACAGAAAAAAGAAAAACATGCGCATTAACCCCACGCACGACAACGCCAACTGGCATCCATCCCTCCAAACTCAAACAGTCCATGCATGAACCCCTGCGACAACTTTGCCATTGAGTTGCTCAAGTCCAGTGTTTCTATACAAATTTTGTGAGACAGAATTACACCGCAAAAGATAATCTGTAAAACAAACTCCAGCCAATAGACGGGATAAGCGCAGAGCATGTTCATCCATAAAACTGACCTGAAGATGTGACACTCTACGAAATAAACTCCAGCCTCTAGGCGGAACCAGCACAAAAAGAGCACGCAAAATCCTTAAACAGTCAAGCAAATGTTCAGTGAGCCAGTCCACTTGGCTGCAATGCGTGTACAACAAGATGATTTACTCCACTGACTTTGCAAAAAATACTCCACAAAACAAACCCCAGCCAACAGGAGAAATAAGCACAAAGATTGTGTAGATTCATCCACAAAACTGTTGCGATGGTGTGCCACTCTACAAAATTAACTCCAGCCGCTAGGCGGAACCAGCACAAAAAAAAAGCGTGCAGAATCCTCAAACAGTCAAACGAATGTTCAGTGAGTCGGTCCACTCGGCTGTAACGTGAGTACAACAAGATGACTTACTCACTCCATTGATTTTATGAAGGACAGCTTGCTGTTCACACGTCCGATCCTCCCATGGCGTCGCACATAATGAATCATTACATTTTGCGTATTTTACTTACTTGGGCACAAACTTTTTAATTGTTTTTGCAGCCAGGACACAGGAGGAGGGTCTGCGACGGGTACAAGAGCTCAAGGCAGAGATCAACTCGTTGGAGGAGAGCAGGAAGACTGAGGAGGAGGCACATGAAAAACTGAAGGAGGAACATTCTGCACTGACCAAACAACTGGAGGAAGAGATGGTACGTAGAGAAGAGTGTCAGATAAAGGTGCCATTTACACCTGGTATAAATATGCATCTCAAATGCAGTCACTGATGACTTCTGATCAGACTGCAATACTTAATGTCAATAGAGCCAAATACCAAATATTAACAGGGCCAAAGTAAATGGGGGCGGGGTGGGGGAGGGGGGGGGAGTTTCAGAATTAAGAGTTTCTGACTGACTATAGTGCAGATCCCAACCAAAGAATCACTTGTGAATCATTTGTCATTAGTTAATATAATTATAAACTTTTTTTTTTTTTTTTTTTTTTTTCCATTACTGTGTAAATGTGTACCATGAACAGGTGCATTTACACAGAATTTTAAGCATGCCACTTGGAATTGGTACCTGTTATCTTCAGAAAAAGAATGATTAATGAATATGCATAATACACATCTCTTGATTTATAACCGCAAGAGCGGGACACTTAAGTAGTCTAGTCTCTCAATCAGGAAGTCAAAGTTGCCCTGATCGACTTTATATGGATTAACCTAATGTCTCTTAAGCTCCTCTAATGTGTGTTGCTGCAGGTTCACAGCAGCTCCCTGGCCAGCATGCTTGAGCGCCTGAAAGATGAGACCGAGGCAGAGAGGAGACAGCTGGGTGAGGAACTGGAGGATGCACTTGAGGAGCTGTCAGAGCTGGAGAAGCAGGAGCAGTGCAGCGAGGAGGCCATTGTGAAGCTCACGCAGGAGAACCACACACTGGAGCAAGAACTAAAGAAGACCTGTGCTGAGCTGGAGGGGTGAGAACCACACCGTCTCCTAACTGAGCTGAGGGGGATTATGGCTTTGTTGGAAACTGACCATTATCAGTGTCTCCAACAGGAAGTGTGCTGAGATGCAAGCCTTGGAAGAAACTCATGTGACGGCAATGAAGAAACTAGAAGAGGATCATAACCGCTGTCTCGCCAAGCTGGGAGACTTGTCCACTGACCTCGAGAGGTAACAACAGCATTTCCCCTTTTTTTAATTCGGCAGCAGTGATCTGAAACCTGATTTTTCACGGTGCGACTGAAGCCTGGTTTTCACAAAAGTTTGGAATCATGGAACCACTTGATTTAATGACCTACCCTGTATCTCTGGATTGCAACCAACAGACGTGCAGGTTTCCCTCAATATCGTGGTGCAGACCACAAAACTTATGTGACCCATTTGAATTCTAGTGAGTTTTCTAGTGTAAAGCGCTGTTGACTCATCGGAAGTCTTGAGCTTCTAGAGCCCTTCAAGTGCCAAAGCTCCTAGTTAATAAACACAGACATGAGAAGGCAAACATGAACGACCCATTTATAATGATTCTAAGGTAGTTTTAAGCTATTCCTACACCAACACACGTAAATACGGGTCTGGATTTGCAGGCTTATATACTGTACGTGTGCACAACAGCACTGCTACTGAAATGAATGAGTTTATTTTTTTGTGCTCCTCATTCTAAATCTAGAGAAATGCTGTCATCTCTTGTTGCATTATGTTAGCTTTGTATGTTACCCTGTTATGGCCATAATAATTTGATAATATGCAAAAGTTGTGGGAAAAATAGAACCTGGAGCTTGTTGCAGTGAAAGTGCATGTTATGCACTATGGGGCATATTACAGAAAGATACTAGAGATAGGATTATTATATTATAAAATTTTAAATCGAGGATGTTTTCTGTAATACACCCCTAGGCGAGTATGTAATAATTGATACAGGCCTGAGTTATAATAACTGGAATGCTATCAAATGAATCTATATTGAATCAAATTAAAATCGAATCAAGATACCAGTGCTGATACCTAACCCTACTGTCCATAGACAAAGTGTTAAGTAACCCAGAATGTTTCTATAACCACAACAAACCATTACTGTGGCCATCAGGTTTCTCACTGAATGTTTTACTTTTAAATTCCAACAGCACTAGACAGGCTTTGGGAAAGCAGAAAGATCAGGCTGAGGCTCAAACTCTTCAGCTGGAGGAAAAAGTAAACAAACTCAACCTACAGTTTCAAGAAGATCAGCAGGAGCTCATAAACTACCAGCAAATCCAGGAGAAACAGCGAGAGGAGTATGCTAGGTCAGTATCCTGCTTCACAGCTCTCTATTTGCAAATACCAAAAGTTTATCCCTTCTTTCTGTTTACAAAAAAGACTATTCAGCTATCCATCACAAATATGCAGTTCTCATGTAGATGACAATTGGGTTAAAGATAATTAAAGGGATAATTTACAGTCGGCCAGTCATTATCTCGAAATACACCTGATCACCCTGGCTGGGTTTATCACCCTGTACTAATTGGACATTTTCCCGCTTATTGCATGGCTACTTTACAAATAAATAGACATTAAAACAAATTCAAATCAATCAATATTTCATGTCAGAGTGAATGTGATGCAAGAGACTAGCACAGTTAGTGTAGTGCTTCTTATGCGACAATATTTGACTGCAGAATGCTGCAACTGTCTAATCAGAATCAAGTCTTTAAGAGAGACTTATGCAGTTGTGTACTGTTATTAAACTACTGTAGATTATTTAAAAGAATTCATAGTTTTAGATGACTTTTTAAAATAGAAAAGTTTGAAGAGGTATGTATCACATTGTATTGTGTTAAAGGATGCTTTTAGAAGTTCAGACTAAACTGACTCAGAGAGAGGAAGAGTTGAAGCAAGCAGCAGAGACTCAAAGTGAGGAGCTGAGTCGCCTGCAGGCCGAGGTGGAGCAGGAGAGAAGAGAGAAGGAATGTGCCCAAACCCAACTGCAGAGAGAACAGAAGAGGAGTGAGTCAGTGGAAGGCCATTCTGTGGAAGCCAGCAGGCTGCGGGGCCTCGTTGAGGATCTGCAGGCGGAGGTTTTGGAGCTGCACAAGCAGGTGGGCGAGGAAAGAGCTACTGCTCAACGTCACACTGCAGATTGGAAGCAGGAGAGACAACAGCTATACATACAGATGGAGAAAGAGAGACAGGAATTACACAAACAACTTTTAGAGGCACAGCTGCAGAGGTGAGAAAGTCAACTAGACTGTCTCTAGTCTGAGATGGTGTCCTGGTGTGCCCTCATTAAGTCTGAAATGCATTGTGCACATTCATGAGCATATGCGTTTTTTGTTGTTGTATTTAATAAGTCTTGTCATCTGTGTTTTCACTCACAGCACATGTAACGCTGAGACTGAGCACTGGAGAAACTTGTATGAAGAGCTTTATGCTAAAGTTAAACCATTTCAGGTATGCAAAGATTTCCTTTAAAGAGTTATAAGTTTTATGTTTCCAGTTTTCTTTTTTTTTTTTTTCTGTGGTCCATTCTATTTTTGCGCCAAAAACTGTCATTTTGTTTCTCCTGACCATTTTCCACCCTCTCTCTGACCCTTAAAAATCGTAAAGGTACAGTAGCAAAAAACAGTCTATGTAACTGCACTCTTCGCATGTGAAATGGGTAAGAGCTCTGCGGGTTTGCTGTCATGTCTGTTATATTTTGTTGGACAGTCCTTCAATAGCAATCTCTTTGCAAAGCCTGCATTACATTTGTGACATGTTCACAAAACAATCCACACTGAGATGAGCCACACAGACTGTTAAGGTCAGACTGAAATGCTCCAGAAACTTCTAAATAAACTGTAGGTGCTGCAAAATATCAAGGAAAATTAGATTTCTTATCATACAACCCTTTTAACAATTCTTTTTGTTACTGCTGCCAACCTTTCTATATTTTTACAAGAGTGGATTCATCTCTTGGCAGATATTTTGGAGGTTGAAAAGTACATATGTGCTAGAAGTACAGGTGTTTCTCTAATTTATCTGTTTACTTTGGTCCTCAGGAACAGCTGGACAGCTATGCAGCAGAGAGGAACGCCTTGCTGAATGAGAAGGGTGCCACGCAGGCTGAGTTGAACAAGTTGGCCAATGCATATGCCAATCTGATGGGCCATCAAAACCAGCGACAGAAGATAAGGCACATGGTCAAACTCAAAGAGGAGAACTTGGAGCTCAAACAAGTAAGGATTATGTATCTGCAAGTCTGCATTGTAGTGTAACTCAATGTTGTCTCTATTCATCCTTTAGAATATTCAGCAGTGTTAGACACAAGTACCCGAGTGCATAGACATGACAACAATGAAAAACAATAACTGTAACTTTTGAAACACGCAACTGACGGAATGGAATAGAATGCCACAGTGCCCGGCAAGGGACAGGTTCAGTTCATTTAGTTTTTTCGTGGCCACGTCATATTAACTCATGGGAACGTGGCATGTTGTGGCCACTAGATATTATGTTGAGCAATCGACATCCTGCTCTCTTAGCCATGATTTTTAATTAAGGGGTAACGACATCCTTTACTCATGGCCACGACTTTGTATGTTATGGGAACGAGATCCTTTTCAGGACTTTATGTTGATGTAAAGGATTTTAAAAAAGACATATGACTGTGTCATGGACAAACGGCAAAAATGGAGATGACTAATGAAGTAACATTTTATTTTGAATTAGGAATGACATACAAAGACAGTGCGGTCGCTGGCGTTTAAGACATGGTTGCATTATAAGTGAAAGGCATTGAAAACACCTTCTGAAAGTTAATGGGCTTTGCAGACAAAAATGTGCGAGTTTGAATGAAACCGTCGGACTGATCATTGATCAGTTAAACGGTTCTGGACGCTTCCACGGATACCGCTGGATGCACACAAAATGTTTAGAAAATGGTATAAAGAGAAAAAAATATCAACAAACAAGTCACAAAGTCATGGCCACGAGATAAGGATGTTGGCCACAACAGATTATCACATTCCCACGAGTTAATATGATGTGGCCACAACAAAACTAATTGAACCGAACCTGTCCCTTCCTGGGCACCCTAGAATGCAGTGATCTTGAGACATGTTTTTTGTAACTATTTTTAACTTCAGATGATGTCTGCTGCTCATGGTGCAAAACACTGAAAAAAATTAGACTTGATGCAATGGCCATAAATGTCATTCTGATGCACGTGAAAGTAACCAGCATTTAAAATATTTGTCAGAACATGTCTCATGGCTCCCCATCCTCCAAATAACCAAATTTCGCAAGCCCAGTTTTCAGTTTGTTGTTGCTGCTGCATAGCTGACCTCCATGTTTGTAAATGTGTGTTTCTGCAGGAGATATCCAAGCTCAGAGCTCAGGTTGGGAAACAGAAGCAAGCGCTGGATCGGCTCAAGCCCAGCCAGGCGCCACGTAGATTCGACCCCAGCAAGGCTTTTAAACATGAACACAAAGAAAACCAGCAGCCCACCTCAGCTCTTACACAGAGTGAGTTATTAAAACACTATAACCAGACATGATGTAATAAGATTCCAGCAACAAGCTTTGTCCACACTGAACATGAAAATGCTGTGCGTCACGACACACTCGCAGATAATCGGAACATACTTTGTTTAATGTAAAAGTGGGATTTTGGACCAATAAGATTTAATGGCGAGCAGAACTACCCGTTGCGACAATGTCCTGTCGCTTGTTTTGTATCACTTTAGGACACGGTTTAACTTGCTGTTGAACTGCGAACAGAACGTCAGATCAATACTGTATAATTATTTTTAATGCCCTTTAAATTACATTGAACTGACATCTAATTTAATCTTTCTTTTGTTCCAAGGCAACAAGAAATTGCATTAAACTTCTTTTGGGGAGTGACCCTGGTCTATGGAAGACTGTTCAATTGTTTTTATTTTAAGCTTAACATGATCATTGTGATGGGAAAGTCCAGCATACATGTCTTGACTGTGTCTCTTAGAATGTGGCTCTTATTTATGTATGTTTTATTTGTGTGTTTGTGGATGTAATACAGTGACAGTTAGGCTAAAGCATTGCCAACTCCCTTTCTTGCCATTGATATTATGTGACAAAGTTAATGCACTCTTAAGAAAAAATATCTGTGGTCCAACAAACCTTATGCAATGTTTAAAGAACTGTTCCGTTGAATTTATTCATCTTAGTCTGAAAATCTATTTGTGGGTGTAATGACAGCATGTTGTTGTGATTTTATTGTTGTAAATTGTATTACTTTTTTTTTTTCATTTTTTTTTTGTCTGTCATTAGGGACCACAACAGGAAAAATGTCGATGTTAAACTGCTTGCATTTGATAAATTTTTCAAAATAAAAAAAAAATTTTATTGCATTTTTTTTAAATAAAATACTATCAACTTTAAAACCAGTTTGGTTCTCATTTTTGTCATTTTGATTTCATGCCATAATTTAACACTAAAGGCATTTAATTTTAGCATTATTGTTATCCATTTCTTTTTAGTGTGAGAGGTTTAAACCAAGACTTTTCCAACAGAGGGTGCTAGAACACCACACGAGAACCAGAGTGTTTCTTGTTCAATTGAATCCTCTTGTAAGACCTTTCTTTTTTTTATAATATATAATACAAGCTCAATACACAATACACCTTCTCTTTTAATGGCTCAGCCTCCACAACATCATAATCTGCTAGATTTGAGAGCAAAACTGGGAGGGGAGGTATAATAAACAAATCATGATCAGATTTGATGCTCTTACTACACTACCAGACCAAATGTTGGACCAACTTGAAAGAAATTTTGATCTAAAGGCTTAAGCTTTAATGCTTGAAATCAGTTTTAGCAGAAAAGAAGTTTGACTGGATAGTGAAGGCAAAGCAGCATACATGCGAACTCCTTCAATTCTGTTTAAAACCATCCCTGGTGGATAACTCCATGATTAAGCTATAGATGTATATGTATACAGTTTGGGCACTACATAATTCCCGTACTCCCATTTGTGTTCATAGTTTTGATGAGTTATTTTTCATACTAAGGTATGGAAACTAGTAGTAATAAAGAACAAGTGTGTCCAAAGTTTTTGACTGTGTGTGTACATACAGTATGAACCGATAATCCTCACCCAGCAAAGCCTCCAGGTCCCTCTTGCTTCTGTTGGAGTAAAAGAAGCTGCTAGGCCTGCAGATTAGGTAAAGCGTATCCACCAGGTTGGAGTCACACAGGTGTCATGATGGGGTTGTGAGTGATCCAGGCAGGGAAGCCAGCAGCAGGATTATTGCTGCTGCCTGTAGCAACGGGACCATGATGGGAAGAAGCTGTGGACACAGGCTTGTACAAACTACCTGGAATACTGCAGAAGTGTAGAGGCAAATAAATTATATGTATGAACAGATTGCACATTTTATAATCTGTTTAAATCAGTATTTTGGTTTTTAATTATAGCCTGTTCTGTACATAAATGCATTTAGTTAAGTTAGATTAATGTTAAGTTGTAAAACATGTAAAGAGTTGGTTGTTTAGACTGTTTTTGCAAGCCAGAAGAGGAACAAAAGTATATTTGGTTTCCCACTTACTTTCCCTGATAGAGCACAATTAATTAGGAGTGGTTGGGATTGGGACAGAATTCGACCCCTTATATAGCCTCCTGTTTGCCAGGGCCCTTGCTCTTGATGGCATTAGCGGAAAAACAAAAGTTCCCGTGTAATGACATGACTCCTTATGTCATCTTGCTAAGAAGTATTAGGCCACCAGATAATTGTAATGGGTTTTATACGGTTCAGATTAAAATGTACAGGTCAGGAGTGTATCTCAGTTCAAAAGTATAATTTATTCATCTTGCTCAATAATTTATTCATGAGTGTTTTGATAAAAAGTGGTGACTAACTAAATCAGCTAACAGGAAAGAGATCCTTGTTGACAAATGAGACTAGGAAGTAGTTTTCAGAAGTGTTAGATTTACAAGGAACTATGATGAGAGTGGGATTTTTGAAAGGAGAGAGGCAGGCAAGGAGACCCCTTGGAGGTGTCTAAAGCAGCACAGGGGCTTCTGGGGAGAAAAAGAGACTCCTGGGGGGAAAGTGTGAATTTGCAGTGGAGGAGCAACAGCATCTTCACATTTTAAGTTTCTTCAGATGTTAACACCAAAGCACACACAGAGGACTGGTCTAAGTGAACCCCTGAGGTAATGTGATGCTTTCTTTCAGTTTTGTCTTCTTCAGATTGGTGTCTGTATGTCACTGGGCCGTTATCAGGGAACTGAGAATAGAGCTTTAATCAGACCTTAAATGAATTACCATTTTACACCAGCAACGCAGATGCCATTGAAATGAAAATGTAAGTTCAAGGAATATTCTAATAGCCCTACAGTAGTCCTTAAAATGAGAGGACTTTACAATAAAGAAAAGCACCAACCAATCTGAACTTACATGGCCATCCAGTAGGGATGCAACAATATGCCATATGGCACCAATCCCAACAGTCAATAATACAAATTATTATACAAACATATCTGACCACAGAATGTTTACCAACAATGTTCGGTGTATTAGGATTACAAAGTAATTAGTTACTGTAATCTAATTACATTTAAATAAAAAAGTAGTGTATGGTAACTTGATTCTTATTGGTCAGCAATGTTGAGTAAGTTACACAAAAAAGGAATAGCCTACACAACAAATCACATTTTACTTCTGTAAAATTGTAATCAAATTACTTTACTGATTGCTTCATTGAAAAAAGTAATCACATTACTCATTACTTTCAGTAATTAATTTACAGTTAATGCCTTTCATTAAGTACTTTTAAGTGCATTACTTGTTACACATTTTAAAAATAGTATAATTTATTAACGAGTAAAAACATGATTTTTTTATTATTAACCATTTTTATTGATTCCATTCAACAAATTAAATAAACATAACAGAAAATGCGGAATCAAATTATATAAAATGAAACCCTTCCCCCCGAACACGTCACACATAAAACTCTGAACCCTCAACCAAAATTCTTGGATCTTAACACACCACCAAAAAACATGGGTTGTGTCCCCATCTTCTGATTGGCATCACCAGCAGGTGGGTGTGTCTTTAAGACCAAGCCTATACAATCTAGAGGGGGTCCAATGAAATCGATGTAAAATCTTAAATTGCATATGGCGCACCTTTGCATCTCTAGATGTAGACTTGATGTTTTTTAGAATCCTAGCCCACACTCCCTCCTCCAATACCAAGATTAAATCTTTCACAAAATCTCTTGAGAGAAGCCTAAGCTCTGTTCCCCTGACTCTGAATTAGCAGGGAGTAATACACTGATGCCTCATGACCTTTTCCAAAAGCAGTAATCACCACTCCCAGAGTTTCTGCTGCTTTAGGGGGGGGTGTGTGCTACTCCCAGAAATAGAACAGAGCAGGTGGCGCAGCTGTAAATACCTAAAGAACTGAGACCTGGGAATCCCAAAATTTTTAACCAACAGACATTATTTTTAATTTGTTGAGCAAAAAAAAAATATATATATATATAATAAAAAATAAATAAATAAATAATAATAAAAATAAAATAAAATACAAGTAACTTAAATGTAAAGAAATTTGTAATGCAATTACTTTCTCAATAAAGTAATCAGTAAACAATCTGATTTCAATTTTTATTTATAGGTGCACTCAGCAATTTTTCCTCATTAACAGTTTTACTCCTACAGAAATTAATTTTGTAATGAAAATGTTGTAATGACCACTCAAATGAGATCAGGGCTCTGGTCATTTCAGTAACCTTATAAAAGCTGCTTTATTCTACATGGGGCAGGGGCACCCTCATTGGGGCTGCCATTTTAGAATCAATTGAAACAGCTGAATACTACTCGCTTAATCGCAGTAACCATCATTTTATTGGACACTTTCACTCTTGGATTAATATAATCATGGCTGATTGATCAACTCGAACAAAACGGTACTGAGTGCACCTTTAAGTAACTGGCTGTTATTTTTTTCTTCACAAAAATATCCTAATCTATAATTTTACATGCCTTATTCTCTTAAAAACTTTGCAATGCATGGCAGAAAATCTGAAAGACTGTCCTGCAATTTTGAAACCTGGCATGGCAGAGAAAAAGAGCATTAAATTAAAATAAGCTCTGATATTATTTGCTACCAATATTCACTAATCAGAGTCAGACCCATGTGATTATTAAAAGAAATTGGCTGATGATATTGACCGGTATGGTCACTGATATATTGTGCATCCCTACTGTGCAGTATTTGAATTCAAGTTCAAATTCCTGTCATGTCTCAAAGTGGAGAGGAGGAATTAAAAATCTCTCTGTTGAAATATTCTTGCACTAAACTTTGTGACAGACAAATTTTATTTAGAGCTATCTTGTGCCTTATGCAGTGACAGGAGGAAAGCTTAAGTTAAATAGTACTTTATAGAAAGAGTGTCCAATATAATTCAGGCTTGTGCTTTATCTGAGCACTAGGTCTGATGGCCTCTAAGCAATGACAGGGTCCCCTGGTGTCTGCGCTCCCTGTCCATGCAGTGACAGTCCGTAATTCAGAACGAACCTCTGTTGTGACCTACCCCTCACCCTGCCATTCCACTCCCACTCTAAAACATACGAGACTGGCGTTTGCACTTTCAGTGTCCTTTTTTTGCAGATTTACGATGGAATACTAAATTCAGAGAGGTGAGAGATCTATTGTGAAGCTGAAATCTGCACCGAAATAGCTCATCAAATAGATATTTTCTCCCAGTACGCACGCACGCACGCTCGCAATCACACACACACACACACATTTGTCCTACTGGTATTGGGATATGATGAATGTTGCCACAAAATGATGGAGCTGAGTGAGTGGATGAGTTGACAGTTGAGAAAATGGCTAAATGTCTCAGATATGACAAATCCCTACAGAATATAACAACGAGCCCAGGCTATGTCTCTCTTTTATCTCTTTGTAAGAAAAGAGGCATGGTAGGTAATTGCCCTTTTAGTCCTGAGCTGCAAGAGAGAAAATGGAATATGAACTGCTGTAATTGAGTTTTGTCTCATTTTCTTACTGATGTGTCATCTTCAGTGTGATCGATGCTGGTGTTAGTGGGCATATTTTCTCCCTGGAGATTGCTTTCAACATTCCTCCTCTGAGCTATTAAACTATCATTCTTTTTTGCCATTAAGGAATATTTTCAGGAGCATTCCATGCCAGACATACCCAGCAGTGAGATTTTTTCAGAACATGATAACCTATTTGCAGACTCTTCACCACTGGCCCTCTATGAACCACCCTTACTGGGAGATGTGTTTGCAGTATGCTGGGCAGAACTGAAATGTTTTGCCAGGGCTCTGCAAAATGAGAACGTGCTGGAGTCTGCGCTGTGAGATATGCAGTGTATCGATTAGCCTTTGCTGGAAAAGATGGGATAATTTCTTGGTTCAGCATTGTGGAATGGGGCAGAGTTTGCATTACATTTGCATGCATCCTCTCAGATCCTGTAGTGATGAGTCAACAGCGTTGAGATCCAAGTGCAGCTTTTAATAACAATAAAAGTAGTAATTCAGACAGGCAAGGGTAAATCACCAGCAGCAGTAATATCAAAGGCAGTCCAGAGGGGTATTCAATAAACCAGAGATTTGCAGCAGGCAGCAGACAATCACAGGTTATATCCAGGTAAAACAAGGCAGTAATAGTAGGCAGGCAGCGACGGATCAAAGACAGGGTAAACAGTCCAGGATAATGCACAGGTAATTCAACAAACTAAGAAAACACTTAGAAATGTCAGCCTGGGCAAAACAAGACTTCACAATGACAGCAAGTGAGAGTGAGACTTAAATAGCTGAGTGAATTTGAAACAGGTGAACAGGTAATCATTGACAGGTATGGGGATTATGGGAAATGGAGCCCAGAGAGTTAAAGACAAACCCCAGGTGATGGAGCCCTCTGGTGGTGAGTGGGAGGAACAACAAAGGCGGGATTCATGACAGAGCCCCACCCGCGAGCGGCTCCTGAAGCGAGGAGGTAAGTGACGCCAGGGTCCAAAGAAACCAGGGCAGATCAGGTAAATGACCAGGGAACCAAGGGAGCCAAAGCAGACCAGGCGGATGGCCATGAGACCAGGGATACCAGACCAGATCAGGTAGACGACCAGGAGACCAAGGGAGCCAGAGCAGACCAGGTGGACAGCCACGAGACCAGGGATACCAGAGCAGGTCAGGCGGACAGCCAGGAGTCCCAGGAGGCCACCTCAGGGTAGGGACTGGATCAGGAGGCCTGGTTGATGGCCCTAGAGCTGAAACAGTGTCAGGAGAGCTAGGTGGTGACCACAGACTAGAGACTGGAGCCATGGAAGGCGGAACCATGGGAGACTCATGGGATGAAGCCATGGAAGGCAGAGCTGTGTGAAGCTCGAGAAGCAGAGCCATGGAAGGCAGAACCATTGCAGGCTCAAGGGGTGCAGCCGTGGCAGGCGGAGCCATGGGAGGCTCAAGGGGTGAAGCCATAGCAGGCGGAGCCGTGACAGGCTCGAGGGGCAAAGCCATAGAATGCGGAGCCGTGACATGCTCGAAGGGCGAAGCCGTAAAAGGCAGAGCCATGGGAAGTTCGAGGAGTGGTGCCATGGAACGCAGAGCCATGGCAGGCTTGAGGCTAAAAGTCCAGGATGACTGGGAAATGACCTCAATGGTCGTGAACATGAACAGAGTCTTGGGAGCGACCTCTGTGGTCGTGGGCATGAACAGTGTCTCGGGAGCGACCTCTGTGGTTGTGGGCATGGACTGAGACTCAGGTATGACCTCTGTGGTCATGGGCGTAGACAGAGACTCAGGAACGACCTCTGTGGTCGTGGGCATAGGCAGAAACTCGGAGACGACCTCTATGGTCGGGAACTTGGGCATAATTTCGGGAACAACCTCTGTGGTCGAAGGCATGGACATAGTCTCGGGAATGACCTCCTTCCATGGGAGGCTCGAGGGGTGAAGCCATAGAAGGCAGAGCCCTGACAGGCTCGAGGGGCAAAGCCAAAGAAGGTGGAGCCATGACAGGCTCGAAGGGCAAAGCTGTAGAAGGCAGAGCCATGGGAAGTTCGAGGAGTGGTACCATGGAAGGCAGAGCTGTGGCAGGCTCGAGGCTAAAAGTCCAGGATGACTGGGAAATGACCTCAGTGGTCGTGAACATGAACAGAGTCTTGGGAGCGACCTCTGTGGTCGTGGGCATGAACAGTGTCTCGGGAGCGACCTCTGTGGTCGTGGGCATGGACTGAGACTCGGGTACAACCTCTGTGGTCGTGGGCGAAGACAGAGACTCTGGAATGACCTCTGTGGTCATGGGCATAGGCAGAGACTCGGAGATGACCTCTATGGTCAGGAACTTGGGCATAGTTTCGGGAATGACCTCTGTGGTCGTGAACACTGGCAGAGACTTGGATACGACCTCTGTGGTCGTGAACACTGGTAGAGACTTGGAAACGACCTCTGTGGTCGTGGATATGAGCAGAGACTTGGAAACGACCTCTGTGGTTGTGAACACTGGCAGAGACTTGGAAACGACCTCTGTGGTCGTGTACATGGGCAGAGACTTGGAAATGACCTCTGTGGTCGTGTACATGGGCAGAGACTCGGAGACAATCTCTGTGGTCGTGAACACTAGCAGAGACTTGGAAACGGAAGCCTTTCTTCTCCTCCTCCTCTGGACAGCCGAAGTAGGCAAAGCAGGCTCTGGGGCAGACGAGGCTGGCAATGCTGGCTCTGGGATGGATGAAGCTGGCAATGCTAGCTCTGGGACGGACGAGGCTTCCAGCTCGTTGGCCGTGGCAGGCATGGGCATCCGCTCATTGGTCATGGCAGGTGTGGGCATCAGCTCGTTCGCCGTGGCAAGCGTGGGCATCGGCTCATTGGCCATGACAGGCATGGGCGTCGGCTCGTTGCCACCGTGGCAGGCGTGGGCTTTGACTCATTGGCCGTGGCAGGCGTGGGCTTTGACTCGTTGGCCGTGGCAGGTGTGGGCTTTGACTCGTTGGCTGTGGCAGGCGTGGGCATCGGCTCGTTGGCTGTGGCAGGCGTGGCCGTCGGCTCGTTGGCCATTGCTTAGCAGGCTGAGGTGCGGCTGTGACATGGCATGGAGCAGACTGAGATGTGGCTGTGACATGGCATGGAGCAGGCTGAAGTTTGACTGTGACATGGTATGGAGCAGGCTGAGGCATTGCTGTGACATGGCATGGAGCAGGCTGAGATTTGGCTGTGACATGGCATGGAGCAGACTGAGATGTGGCTGTGACATGGCCTGGAGCAGGCTGAGGCATTGCTGTGACATGGCATGGAGCAGGCTGAAGTTTTGCTGTGACATGCATGGAGCAGGCTGAGGCATGGCTGTGACATGGCATGGAGCAGGCTGAGGTTTGACTGTGACATGGTATGGAGCAGGCTGAGGTGTGGCTGTGACATGGCATGGAGCAGGCTGAGGTGCGGCTGTGACATGGCATGGAGCAGACAGAGACGTGGCTGTGACATGGCATGGAGCAGGCTGAGGTTTGACTGTGACATGGCATGGAGCAGGCTGAGGTTTGACTGTGACATGGCATGGAGCAGGCTGAGGCATTGCTGTGACATGGCATGGAGCAGGCTGAAGTTTGGCTGTGACATGCATGGAGCAGGCTGAGGTGTGGCTGTGACATGGCATGGAGCAGGCTGAGGTGTGGCTGTGACATGGCATGGAGCAGACTGAGGTTTGACTGTGACATGGTATGGAGCAGGCTGAGGCATTGCTGTGACATGGCATGGAGCAGGCTGAGGTGTGGCTGTGACATGGCATGGAGCAGGCTGAGGCATGGCTGTGACATGGCATGGAGCAGACAGAGACGTGGCTGTGACATGGCATGGAGCAGGCTGAGGTTTGACTGTGACATGGCATGGAGCAGGCTGAAGTTTGACTGTGACATGGTATGGAGCAGGCTGAAGTTTGACTGTGACATGGTATGGAGCAGGCTGATGCATTGCTGTGACATGGCATGGAGCAGAATGAGATGTGGCTGTGACGTGGCATGGAGCAGGCTGAAGTTTGACTGTGACATGGTATGAGCAGGCTGAGGTGTGGCTGTGACATGGCATGGAGCAGGCTGAGGCACGGCTGTGACATGGCATGGAGCAGACAGAGATGTGGCTGTGACATGGCATGGAGCAGACAGAGATGTGGCTGTGACATGGCATGGAGCAGGCTGAGGTTTGACTGTGACATGGCATGGAGCAGGCTGAGGTTTGACTGTGACATGGCATGGAGCAGGCTGAGGTTTGACTGTGACATGGCATGGAGCAGGCTGAGGTTTGACTGTGACATGGCATGGAGCAGACAGAGACGTGGCTGTGACATGGCATGGAGCAGGCTGAAGTTTGGCTGTGACATGGCATGGAGCAGGCTGAAGTTTGACTGTGACATGGTATGGAGCAGGCTGAAGTTTGACTGTGACATGGTATGGAGCAGGCTGATGCATTGCTGTGACATGGCATGGAGCAGAATGAGATGTGGCTGTGACGTGGCATGGAGCAGGCTGAAGTTTGACTGTGACATGGTATGGAGCAGGCTGAGGTGTTGCTGTGACATGGCATGGAGCAGGCTGATGTTTGGCTGTGACTTGACATGGAGCAGGCTGAGGTGTGGCTGTGACATAGCATGGAGCAGGCTGAGGCGTTGCTGTGACATGGCATGGAGCAGGATGAGGTGTGGCTGTGACATAGCATGGAGCAGGCTGAGGCGCGGCTGCGACATGGCATGGAGCAGACAGAGACGTGGCTGTGACATGCATGGAGCAGGCTGAGGTTTGACTGTGACATGGCATGGAGCAGGCTGAGGTTTGACTGTGACATGGCATGGAGCAGGCTGAAGTTTGGCTGTGACATGCATGGAGCAGGCTGAGGCGTGTCTGTGACATGGCATGGAGCAGGCTGAGGTGTTGCTGTGACATGGCATGGAGCAGACTCAGACGTGGATATGACATGGCATGGAGTGGACTCAGATCTGACTGTGACATGGCGTGGAACAGACTCAGACATGGCTGTGACATGGCGTGGGAAGGCTTCAGACGTAGAAGACTTAGAATCTGGCAATTCCCCCCACTGGCGTGCTGTGAGTCCGATCCGGTATATGGATTTCAAAGCGGCATCATCAAAACCAGTGTGGGCGGCAAAGGTGGAAAAGAAATGGGAGTACTCCCTTATTGATAAGTCTGCCTGGCTTAATTGAATGAAGAATGCTGCTATATCCATGATGCGGTGAATTGTTCTAGCTGAGGCCAGGTGTGCCGCTGGGTTTGATGAAGGAGCTGAGACCTCAGTGGTTAGTTGAAAAAAAGCCGCTGGATTGGTTTTTGGACGAAGTCTTCTGTAATGATGAGTCAACAGAGTTGAGATCCAAGTGCAGCTTTTAATGACAATAAACGTAGTAATTCAGACAGGCAGGGGTAAATCACCAGTAGCAGTAATATCAAAGGCAGTCCAGAGGGGTATTCAATAAACAGGCAAGAGATCGGGGCAGGCGGCAGACAATCACGGGTTATATCCAGGTAAAACAAGGCAGTAATAGTAGGCAGGCAGCAACGGATCAGAGACAGGGTAAACAGTCCAGGATAATACACAGGTAATTCAGAAACTAAGAAAATGCTCAGAAAGGTCAGCCTGGGCAAAACAAGACTTCGCAATGAGAGCAAGTGAGAGTGAGACTTAAATAGCTGAGTGAATTGGAAACAGGTGAACAGGTAATCATTGACAGGTAAGGGGATAATGGGAAATGGAGTCCAGAGAGTTAAAGTCAAACCCCAGGTGATGGAGCCCTCTGGTGGTGAGTGGGAGGAACAACAAAAGTGGGATTCATGACAGATACTGTTTAAAGGAAAGAAAACAAAATAATATGTTGGCTATCAAAAATATGTATTTACAGGATTCCAACATCTTTTGACTAATGAATTTCAATGATGTTTTTCGTTGTTTGTAAAAACTGAATAAGAGTTTTAAAAAATAATGTTATATTGTCCTCACTAAAAGCAATATCTAGCATAACTAAATACACTGATCAGCCACAACATTAAAACCACCTGCCTAATATAGTGTAGCCCCCCCTTGTGCTGCCAAAACAGCGGCAACATTCTGAGATGCTATTCTTCTCACCACAGTTGTACAGAGTGGTTATCTGAGTTACCATAGACTTTGTCAGTTTGAATCAGTCAGGCCATTCTCTGTAGACCTCTCTCATCAACAAGGCATTTCCGTCCACAGAACTGACACTCACTGGATGTTTTTGGCACCATTCGGAGTAAATTCTAGAGACTGTTGTGTGTGAAAATCCCAGGAGATCAGCAGTTATAGCAGTTTTACATGAATTTATCATGCATGCATGCTATTATTAACACTTCTACGTGTTATTATTTAAAACAGTAGGAGACTATGGCGTCTCCATTGAGAAAGCAAGGTTAACGTATTTGTACATACAGTATTTGGCTGTTGGCGATTTTGTTTCTAAAAGTGAGCTAAATCTGACAAAAACTCCCTTTGGAAACTTTCAGGGACTTCCTATAAGCTATTGGGAAATTGATTAATAAATTAAGCAAATACAATACTGTTTTTATTAATATTCTACAAATGCAAAATGTTTTCTTTAAGGGCTAGTCTAGACTAGAGTAATTATAATTAACTTTATATGAAAACATTATTGAAATGCCCCATTTAGATCATGTAAATGTGTGTATTTGTGTGTGCTGTCCAGTCAGGCAGTGAAAAGAGTTAGGGTTAAAGAGTTAAAGTTCTGCAATAATATTTTGGAAATTTCTCACATCAACAGCAGTACAGTTCAGGATGACATGCACCAAACAGATAAAAAAATAAAAATAAAAAATAAAGTTTCTGCTATATTTCGTCAAGAACCTTCCCCCTTTCCTGCCTGGTTGTATCCTGAGAGAGTCAGATGTGTAGTAGGTCTGTTGTGCTCACTACAAATAAAATGTTAGACTGCAGTGGACACCTGTTACCCGTCTCATTAGATGGTAGAAGTTGTGGCTCGATTCATTTCTCAGTCATTAAAACAGATAAATGGAGAAACCGATCTGAACAGCGTTTGAACTGAGACTCAATAATGCTAACATGCTATTCTTATTTCACATGTACATGGCTGCAGTGAGAGTACTGAAATCACCAAGCCAAGACACCACACATACCTGAACATCAAGCCAGATCATCAAGGAACCATCTGAGACACTGTAAGTATGCTCCTAAAATCATTAGGATTCCAGGAGTTGACACGTTGGACCACAGTGTTTACATTTCGGGGAGTCTTATATATGGCTTATTTACAGTTGCTTCTGCACATTAAGGGTTAGTTCACCCAAAAATGAAATTCTCTCATCATTTATTCACCCTCATACCACCCCAGATGTGAATGACTTTCTTTCTTCTGCAGAACACAAATGAAGATTTTTAGAATACCTCAGCTCTATAGGTCCATACAATACAGGTGAATGGTGACCAGAACTTAAAAGGTCAAAAAAAGCACATAAAGGCAGCATAAAAGTAATCCATAAGACTCCAGTGGTTAAATCCATATCTTCTGAAGTGATATGACAGATGTGGTTGGGAAAAAGATAAATATTTAAGTCCTTTTTACTATAAATCTACACTTTCACTTTCACATTCAGCTACCTACTGGTCAAAGGTGGAGATTTTTTGGATACGATAAAAAAGGATCTTTTTCTCCCCCTCACCTATCATAATGCTTTTGAAGATATTGATTTAACCACTGGAGTCATATGGATTACTTTTATGCTGCCTTTGTGTCCTTGTTGCACCTTCTGAGTTCTGGTCACCATTTACATTAACCTACAACGCTGATATATTCTTCTATAAATCTTTGTTTTCATTCAGCAGAAGAAAAGAAGTCGTACACATCTGAGATAGCATGAGGGTGAGTAAATGATGAGACAAATAAAATTTTGGGGTGAACTATCCCTTTAAACTAGGATATGATAAAGTATTTAACAGTGAAAAAAATGACACATTTCACCTCTTAATTCTCATGCTTTAATGTCACTCTTTATATGATGGACTTCGAGGTGAATAGAGTACAATAGATACATTCCTTTGAATTCGTCAACAAGATGGTCTAAGCAGCTGATTGATTATCAGATTTATATCAGAATGGCCAATAAACTAAAGCGTTTTATGAACTATTGGCTTGAGGCTTTTGGCACGGTCTCATGTCTTTGGCTGTCTAGCTGGGGCCATTAACTGGTGATCATTTGTTTGCATCAGTATGGTGCGGCAAAAGTCCAAGCTAAATTCAGTCGAAAGCTAATGCAGTAAGGAGTCTTTGATGTGCTGATGAGGGCCACTTTGTATGAAACAAGACTCTGATTTTGCAAAGGCATATGGAGGTGCCCTTCTATTCGAAACCCCTCCACAGGAGGCCAAATAGAACCGTGAACCAAATCCCATTGTAGGCATAGTGCAAGACTGAATTATCCCTCCAAGCTTCACACACTCTTTGTTTAACATCTATGTTTTAAATTGGCATGGGAGAGAAATTGTCTGTGCTACCTATGGAGCTCCCGAGCCCTGCTGTTTTGAAATTTCTCAAATTAAATCCTTTTGCAACTCATCTTGCATCTGATTGAGGCAATGTCAAGGTTTAATGAGGGTTGGAATGCTATACTTTATGCAATTTCTTTTTTTTAATTTGCATTATTTATTTATTTATTTTTTATCTTGATTTCTATCTCCCTCTTATCTGTCTTGTTTTTCAAGTGTCATTAGCAGTGACCACATGTGCCAAAGACATTGTTGGTCTGTGCAAAATTGAGAGATGTAATATAAAAGTATAAGCATGATTCTAACAAAAACTTGTTACGCTCATTAAAGGAAGCTTATTCCAACCTGGAGAGTAAGATCAAAGCTATGTCCGGTTCTGTCAGCACCTCTGACTCCCTGTCTGTTCAGCTAACCAGGTTTGTGTGGCTGAATGAATGAGTGATGCATGTGGCAGGTGTGCTCTGCCTCTCCTCGATCACGGCCCGGTAATGAGATCTTGAGGACTGCTCGTAATGACGGAGAGGCTTTGATATACGTGCCTGGAACTGGATGCAATGCATAGCGATTTAATTCCTCTGATCCCTGGTAAAATTTTAAAAAGGTCTCGCTCCACATTGAATATATATATATTGAATATAGAGTGGGTGGTAGTACTGTTTGAATTTGAATGGTGTTGTAATTGACTGGTGTTATTAAAGTCTGTTTAATTTTTAGAGAGGCCAATTGAGTTTATGGGATGTGTTTGGGTAGATTTTGCTTGTCCTGAAATACAGGGTATTCTTAGTGGAGTGTTTAGAATAGAAAACAACAAGGGCAACTGTCTGTTTTTGGATAGTTCAACAAGAACTTGTTTGACTGCAATACTTTTAAGAACATTATCAATAGATATATTCATTTGATATTTTGTTGGAAAGCTTTATATTTAAAAATTAGTGATGTTTTGTCCTGGTGTTTTCAGCCAGAGGTGTCTGTTTTATAGTTGGTAATTAAGTACTCCAATTCATTGCCTGTTTAAGAGATATTGCTGACACTGTACTGCCCCATTCCCAAAGCCATGCACTCCTGGTTTGACCCCAGTTAAAATTCTCTCACATTGCCCCTCGTCAGAGCAGTTTGGTAAGTGTTTTATTTTTCCCCCAAACTATATGGCAATCTGAAGATTTTATTCACTGATTAAAAAAGCGAAAGTGCATATTTATAATGTTATGCCTACTAAATATTAAATATGTCATAACTCTGTTAGGTCTTCATTTCAACAGATCATAACTATATAATTATATATTGTTGTGTGTACTAAATTTGTTTTCAATACTTCTTAAAATAACAGTATTTTTATAGAAAACATTAGTTTGGATTTTTCTTTGTAAGATGTTTTATTGTCATTGGAAATTATGGGTTTATTAATGCATGGTGTATGATGTTAGTCTAATTATGCCTTTGCCCAGCACTTCGGACCACTAGACAAAATATGACAAATTGTCAGGCAGGCGCTGATCAAAGAGATTAAGCTTCCCAGTCTGTAACTGATTTCAGGGGACTGAGACCCAGGGCAATGAGCACCATAACTCCAGATCTCAGCGCTTGCCAGGTTTGCAGGTCATGAAGTATATTTTAGAGCTTGCATATGGCAGGTTTCCATGCTCTCATGTTCTTATTAATACAATTGCCTAATTATGCATGCTCCAAGGCCACAAGGAACTACAGAGATTGTACTTAAAAATATAGTACTTACCTAAATCGACATTTTGTACATTATCCTCACTTTTACCTTTCTAAAATAACTACATTGGGGAAACTGAAGCAGTTTTATTATAACCTATACTCAAAGTAAAACAGAGCTGACATGTTCAAAGTGCAAAGACTTCTGTTGATTTTTGAAGTGTAAAAATATCTAATATGCTCTGATTTAATCTCTGTGAACGAAAACGCTCTTACCATTAAATAAACAAGATAACCAGCAGCCCCCCAGTTACTTGCAGCTATTTCCTTTTAAAGTGCTCTCTGATTTATTAGAAGATTCTGTACAATAGGTGCTTTAATGCATTTTATTAATATGTTTTATGTTATGAAATTGGATGAAAGGGGTCATGGTAGTCATTAAGCAGATTAATGGTCTATGTTGGGTAAAGAAGATGCAATAAAGCTAAAACTTAATGCTTTCATAGCTGCAGGAGGAGGCTTATGGCAAGGCAAACCAGGAAGCAACTTATAGACATAATTCAGTAAGGTAATGTCTGATAACCATGGACAAGATGAATATTGCTTGGCAATATTATGGAGTGTGTCGAAAGGTGCAGGTACATTTATGTACATTATTTATACGCAGCAATGACCACCATAATGCAAAGTGGACACCACATACATATAAAGCAGAAGAGTAGATCTTGCATGATAATCGTGGTGCAATTAACATGTCCCTACAAATTGTCTTGGAGTTTCCTTTTTACCCCACAGCGTAAAATATCATGCAAAAACTTTGGTGTTAATAATCAGAGATACAGTATGTGACTTTGCAGAAATGGTCACTGGAGGCAGAATTCATGCACTATGTGAAATTGTGAAAAGTACTTTACACACAGCTAGTTAGTAATGTGTGTTTAAAGGTCTTGTTTTGAATTGCTGTCTAGCCTGTTACAATTGTATTTCTTTTAATGATAATGTTTGGTCCTTGCAAATGGTTAGAATTACATTCCTATATATAGTGTTTAATCACCAGTCCTGTGAATAGCCCTGCAGTTAGGGTATGTGATCATTTTTAAATCTGTTTTGTTTTAAAACACTGCTACAGTGATACATATAATTTCAATATGAAAACACGAGACATAAAGATCTGTAGCAATATTATTACCTACTATAATTACCCTACAACTCTGCCAAGGCTGTAATATGCTTTGTTGCACATTCAGGTGCCTTAGCAGGCTTTTATAAGATTGACTGCAAAGCAAAATGTTTATTGGTGAGGTTCTTTGTCCAAGCAGCCTGTGAAAACATGGCATTGTATTTTAAGGTTGTGCACATGTATGAGAGCATTTTGGTGGGCTCTGCAGCCTCTCTGTGAAAGATAATTTATTTCTGGGCATCATTTCAGTTATAGGTAATATATAAGAGTCTGATCATACCTCTTTATCCAGCATTCTCAATTCTGTATGTCTGTTTTCCTGGGCTTTTTTTGTTTCTGTTCTCTTTTCCTGCACACTGCAATAAATGCCTTGTTCTCATGGATGGATGGATGGATGGACTTCAACAACAGCAGCTAACTCTCACACAGACTACACAATAAACAGAATGCATACTGATCTTCAAAGAGGACGTGCACACTTCCTGTCGGTTATCATTTCAAGGGTTTGGAGCCTTAGGGACATAAATGCTATTAAAAGTGAATTGGTCTTACACCCATTTGGTTCCTAAGCCTAAAAACAAGACTATCTGCTAAAGTATTTGGACAGTTTTGGAGCCTTAAGTCAAACGTTCAAAGTACATTGCATTAGATACAAACTAGCAATCCAAGTGGCATTCGCAAACAAATTATTTTAGACATTTTCTCAAAAGTACTTTTCTTAGCCAATTTTATACTTTTAACCTACTGGTCTCAAGGTCATTTTCTGTGGATGTGTGGAGTCAGTTCTTGATAAAAGTTCAAAAAAGGTGTTTATTTAATTCCTTTGCTAAAAGTGTGCTTGTGCTATCTTTTTTTTTCTTTTTTTTTTCTTTTTTATGAATGATACTTGGTTTAATGCAGTATTGTAACAATTCAAGGATGTGAACGGAGGAAGCTGCTTGACAACACACGTAAACATTTATTAACTAAAAAACACTTTTCAGTGTCACACACAAAGGGTTTGCTTTTCAGCGGTCCCCGACACACACTCTTCTTTTCAGCAGACACATTTACACACACACACACACACACTCAGATAGCTTAGTGCGTCTCTCTCTCTCATCTGCTGCTGTCTCCTCAAATACTCCTGCCACCCCTCACTGGAATGCGAGACTGGTGTGGCACACAGGTGGAACTCATTCACCACTTATCTTCCCGGCCTCACTCTGCCCAGATGCCGTTCGGCCCCGCCCTGCTCGCCACAAGTATAGTATTGTATATGATGCAAAGACATTTATGCATTTAAGTGTGGCTTAAGTGTCCAAATAATTTTTAGGGCCACAGTATCAAAACCTGTTTTTTTTTTTTTCTGGATTAAACAATTAGGACCCACTGTCTTTCCCTCTTCATGATACATTGTGTGTTTCTCTGTCGGTTCTCTCCAGTCTCCATCCTGTCACATGGGGTCAGCTATTTATTAGTCTGTAGGTTACAACTCCACCAAGGGAGATCCTGGGAGATATCAATCTGACCATGGCATTATAAGTGTCAAAACATCTATAAGAAGAAGACAGCAATTTAGACAGGTCTGGAGATAATATACCACCATTGCCTTGACATAAAATGATTTTATTTGAAAAACCATCAACTTTGTCAATGGCTTGTCTATGAAAACAATACAGCAAATGAAACAAACATGTCACTGGTAATAGAATTTCCCTTTACTGCAGCCAAAATGACTATGGTTGTTGGGGGATGGTGAGCACTGAATCGATTTGCTATCCCTGATCTTCCTCTACACCATGGGATGTCAAACTCGGTTCCTGGAGGGCCACAGTCCAGAAGAGTTTAGCTCCAACCCTAATTAAACACACCTGAAGCAGCTAATCAAGGTCTTCAGGAGTACTTGAAGATTACAAGGAGGCATTTTGGAGCAGGGCTGGAACTAAACTCTGCAGGGCTGCGGCCCTCCAGGAACTGAGTTTGACACCCCTGCAGGTGTTAGGAGCGAGTCACCAGGTGGACTGCTTTCGGGATGCACCCTGTCATTTCTGTGCATGTCACAGGCTGTTAAATGTGAATATGACTTCCCCGTGTCCTGCTTTGCTGCTCCGTATGCCAATAAACACAGTCTGATTAATTATCTTAGAGCAAAGAGCAAAACCGAAAGTCTTGCTGCTCCGTGTCAATCTTGGCTCCAAACCGTCGCTTTCACCTGACCCACTGGGGAAAAGCCTAATCACAGTTTACACAGACAGCATTCTATGGGAGAGATGCAGAGAATGGCATGTGAGGTGTCTGCATTTCAAATTGGAAATTGTACACCTACCTATTATTTCCAAAGTGGTAAATGTAAAATATCCAGATTGCATGAATATGATCTGAATGAAAATGTGAGTAGAAATCACAAAGAAAATAAATTACTGGTATCTGTCATTGAAAAATGCAATGACAGATACCAGTAAAATTCTTGTATTGCACCAGTTAATGATTCAAGTTGTATCCTCCTCTAATTAATGGGATGGATCACATAAAGATAAAAGTTCAGTCATCATTCACCTCATGTCGTTTCAATGACTTCATGACTTACTTTCTTCTGTGGAACAACAAAGAATAAGTTCAACAGAATTTCCGAGCTGTTCACTTACATACAATACAAGTGGATAAAGAACAGAGGCTGTCAGAAAAGCCATATAAGCATTATAAAAGTAGTCCATATGACCCATGTGATATATTCCATTTCTTCTGAATCCATATGATAGCTTTGTGTGAGGAACAGAATGAAATACATAAACTCATTCTCTGAAATAAATTGCTTAACAGCTGTAGTCACCATTCACTTTCATTGGAGATGTTGCTATTATTAGCTCCTTTTCTGTTCCACAGAATAAAGTCATACAGGCTTACTCAATAAGGATGAGTACACGATGACAGAATTTGTATTTTTGGGTGATCTGTTTTACTAAGCCCAGATTTGGCCTAATAAGCAGTGTTCGAAGGAGAATGCAACAAGAGTAGCTTTATTATTGCAAAAATCAATTAACAACATACATTACATACACTGGCAGCCAAAAGTTTGGAATAATATACAGATTTTGCTCTTATGGAAAGAAATTGGCACTTTTATTCACCAAAGTGGCATTCAACTGATCACAATGTATAGTCAGGACATTAATAATGTGAAAAATTACTATTACAATTTTATTAACAACTTCTTAAACTACTTCAAAGAGTTCTCATTAAAAAAAAACCTCCACGTGCAGCAATGACAGTTTTGCAGATCCTTGCCATTCTAGCTGTCAGTTTGTCCACACTTTCTGTAGCACTTGCCATAGATGTGGCTGTCTTGTCGAGCACGTCTCACGCACCTTACAGTCTAGCTGATCCCACAAAAGCTTAATGAAGTTAAGATCCATAACACTCTTTTCCAATTATCTGTTGTCCAATGTCTGTGTTTCTTTGCTCACTCTAATCTTTTCTTTTAGTTTTTCTGTTTCAAAAGTGGCTTTTTCTTTGCAATTCTTCCCATAAGGCCTGCACCCCTGAGTCTTCTCTTTACTGTTGTACATGAAACTGGTGTTGAGCGAGTAGAATTCAATGAAGCTGTCAGCTGAGGACATGTGAGACATCTATTTCTCAAACTAGAGACTCTGATGTACTTATCCTCTTGTTTAGTTGCCTTCCACATCTCTTTCTGTCCTTGTTAGAGCCAGTTGTCCTTTGTCTTTGAAGACTGTAGTGTACACCTTTGTATAAAATCTTCAGTTTTTTTTGTCAATTTCAAGCATTGTATAGCCTTCATTCCTCAAAACAATGAATGACTGATGAGTTTCTAGAGAAAGCTGTTTCTTTTTTTTGCCATTTTTGACCTAATATTGACCTTAAGACATGCCAGTCTATTGCATACTGTGTCAACTCAAAAACAAACAAAATGACAATGTTAAGCTTCATTTAATGAACCAAATAGCTTTCAACTGTGTTTGATATAATGGCAAGTGATTTTCTAGTACCAAATTTGCAATTTAGGATGATTACTCAAGGATAAGGTGCTGGAGTGATGGCTGCTGGAAATGGGGCCTGTCTAGATTTGATCAAAAATGACTTTTTTAAAATAGTGATGGTGCTGTTTTTTACATCAGTAATGTCCTGACTATATATTGTGATCAGTTGAATGCCACTTTGGTGAATAAAAGAACCAATTTCTTCCCATAAGAACAAAATATGTACATTATTCCAAACATTTGGCCGCCAGTGTAAATTGTTGATATGTGATAAAGAAAGGGAAGATAATGCATAATGATCCTTTAAAAGCCTGTTGAATGGAGCCAAAAGATGATCACCCCGAAGTATCATTATACAATTACGTCTAATTGAATAGCTTAACCTCATCAGCATGTCCCCCATTTCATTTCATATCTAAATAAATACTGTATCATCACTTGGGAGGCAAAGCAACACTGCCCTCAGCTTTGATCTCCAGTTGTAATGATGCATGGTTAACCTTTTTAGCAGTAGGTGGCAGTATGGCACTGCAGTAGTGCCTCTGTGCCCATCTGCTTGCTTAAAGTGCCCTGATGTATTTGTTTATAGAATGTTGAATGGACTTTAGTGTATTGGCTGCAGTCTGCCTAGGCTTGCAAACAGTCCCACACAAATAGATATATGGACCTGTGACGAGGATTCCAATGAGAGATAGCGAGAAGATCAATATTTATAGTGCTGCAATGGTCTCTGAATTGAGATTGGGATTTCTTTTTCAATATGTGAAATGATGCCTGTGTAGGATCGCTTTAGAGAACCATTTAGCTGGTTTAAGTAACCCTTTTTACTAGCGGATTAAATTTGGCTCTGTTGCTGATTTACATAGACCATGATGATATGGATGCTACATGTAAAGACAACTGGACAGATGAATAGATCTGTCAATAAATACTAAGAGTCTCATCCCATTCTTGCCTTTTTTCAAACATTGAAGCCAGGTACAATTATTGTGGGCCATTAGATAGAGCAGTTATTTGAAAGAAAATTATTCTTCACTCAATTAAATAGTGTAAGGTTAGTGAACTCCAAATGTTAGGGAGCCATTTCAACTTGATAATTGAATAGCTCTTGATTGTCCCTTTCAGTAGGACCCTGTTTATAGGCCAGAAATAGAACAGAAAATTATTGAACACCTTTGAGGAAAAGATAAGAGGCAGTGTCCCATTTTAATGAACCAATTGTGTTGGAGAAAAGAAATTAATTATGCTCCTAAATATTGCATATTGCAGCTGGCAGAAATACGAAGAAGCCCAGTCAGGTGAAGACAATAAATTGTCTAAATTGTCATTTTAACAGAATTTCAATGGAAAACTTTATTAATCAAGCACAGGTAATAGCTGTTTGAAATGAAATAGTAAAATTTCAACCAGTAATAAAAGACTTTTAGCTTTGATGTACAGCCAAGAATGAATCTGCAGAGGACATTAAAGGGTTAATTAACCCCAAAATTTCTCTCATCATTTACTCACCCTAATGCCTTCCCAGATGTGTATGACTTTCTTTCTTCTGCTGAACACAATCGATGATTTTTAGAAGAATTTCTCAGCTCCATAGGTCCATACAATGTAACTGAATGGGTGCCAAAATGTTGAAGCTCGAAAATCCACATATGGGCAAAATAAAAGCACTCCAGACAACTCTGGTGGTTAAATCCATATCTTCAAAAGCAATATGATAGGCATGGGTGAGAAACAGATCAACATTTATGTCCTTTTTTTTTTTACTATAAATTCTCCTCCCTGCTCAGTCAATTTCCACTTTACTTTCAATTTCTCATTCTCCTTCTGTTTATGGTGATTCACATCCTTCGTGTATATCACCCCCTAATGGGCAGGGAGGAGAATGTATGACAAAAAATTAAATATTGTTCTGTTTCTCACCCACACCGATCATGTCCTGTCTGAACACATGGATTTAACCACTGGAGTCTCATGGATTAATTTTATGCTTCCTTAATGTTGATTTTGGATTCAAAATTTTGGCACCCATTTAATTGCATTGTGAGGACCTACAGAGCTGAAATATTTTTCTAAATATTTTAATTTGTGTTCTGCAGAAGAAAGAAAGTCATACACATCTGGATAGCATGAGGGTGAGTAAATCATAAGAGAATTAGATTTTACTGAATTTGACTGAACATTCCATAATTCGAATTTTGCCTTTGTACATAAACTAAGACAATCATAAATGTTGATCATTTTACTATGGTTGTGATTATGATGGTAGTTATAGTATAGTATTTATTCTATTATTTAATTATTTTACTCCAAGGGAAATTACCACCAAAATTTTGCTGTGGAAAAGTTTTTACTGCATTTTTAGCAGATTAATATTTACAGAATTGACAATAACAATATGGGATTTTTTATTATGTCTGTATGAATTACAGAAGTTTGTGCAATTTGTTTTGTACACCACAAGGTTAAATATAGCATGTATTCGTACAGAAAGGTATCACAGGTAATAGCACATGACAAAAGTAATATACAGGATGATGACCTACAGTAACTTTACTGTTAATACTTAGAATTCCTCATGAAAATTACAGCCAACATGAAAAAGACAAGAAACATGCCCACATACAACATGAAATGTGCCAGAAGATAACTGAAGCTTTACAAAATTCTCAGAGAAAAGGAACAAGGATAACAGGCTTCACAGAATCCACCAAAACAATGTAAAAATGTTACCAGAGTGACATTTTGGTGGTACATTAATAAGTACCAGTGATGTTCCCTTGTTGGAGTCTTGTCACACATGTTTATGTATTACACAGTACACACGTTGTTGCTTCACATTATCCTCTGAAAAGGAGTAAAAACTTTACCAGAGCAATGTTTTGGTGTGCAGATAAATGTTGGTAGAGTGCCGTTCCATTGTGAGAATCTGTCACACATAAATTATTATGTTTATATAATACATGCATTTTGGCTTCACTGAAATTCACAGAGTGATGTGTTGGTAGAATACATTATCCTTGTGAGAGTGTGTAACGCGTACTATGTTCATGAGTACACACATTACAATTGATGTAGGCTGGATTGTAATGATCAGACGAAACTGGATTTGTGAAGAAATGAATCAATTATTTCATTATTGCATTCATGAAAAAAGAGAGGAGGGATGAATAACGAAGAGATATGGCTTGCTGAGCTATGGAGGGCAGACGTTGGGGGATTCTTCTGTTTTTCATCTGACATTCCTTCTAACTGTCTCATCAGCAGTCCTTCCCTAACATTTAATGGGCAATCATGTGGAATGAATTAGTGAGCTTGTCACTAGCGGACCATTGAAGACACATTATACAGTAAAGCTCGTGCTGGGCCCTGGAACAGGACCAAACTCATTACGGAGGGGAGAGGACAGTCTTAGCTCTAGGATAAAGGAAAGCAGTCTCATTCTCAGAGGCTCTTCTAATGAATGGCTGACGTGTGTATCTGGAGCCGGTTCATTGGTTCATGAGTGTGGAGCTGTAAAGGATTATGTCTATGGACACACAGCAACATACAAAGCCCAAATTCAAAGCAGCAGAGAAAGTCTGATTGCTACTGCATTTATTGTTTGCACAAAAATAGATTGAAGTGGTGAGGCAACTTAGAATATCTCTTTCTCTCTTCTACTTTTTCCTGTTTCTCCCTCTTGCTCCCTCTGCCCTTCCTTAGTGTACCCAATAATGAAAATTCTGTCATTTTTACACCCTCATCTTGTTCCAAACCTATATGACATTCTTTCTTCTAGGGAACATGAAAGGAGATACCAGAATGTTAGCCTCAGTCACCATTTACTTTTATTGTATGGGAAAAAGATGCAATGAAAGTGAATGGTGACTGAGAATAACATGTTATGTAACATCTAATTTTGCATTCTACAGAAGAAAGAAAGTCATACAGGTTTGGAACAGCATGGGTATGAGTAAGATATGCCAGAATTTTAATTTATAGGGGTCGTAATCCCTTTAACCCAGACACGGTAAGTATCTTTTAGGTAAAGTGGATGGAGACCGAAGGGAAGGGTGGACAGCATAATTTTGTAAGAAGAAGGGCGTGTACTGACTGACAGCTGTGTATAGTGTCCAAGGGCACTCTCTTTCTCTGTGTCATCTCCCCAGCAGCCACGGCAGCTGTTTACACTCCGGTTGTCATTGCGAATCATTCCAAATCATTAGTCCAAATCATTAGTCACAATAACACAATTCTGGATGTTTTTGAAGGAAGTGAAATCCTTGAGTGCTGTTGCCTCCAGTTCTGTGAAACAACCCTTAAAAAATAAAGAGGGAAAGTTTGCTAATATTAGCTATTATTATTTTTTTTGTTACCTTTCAGTATTAAATGTAATTAATAAATCATTATAAAGCATTATAATGCTTAAAAGTTCAGTAGATCATGTATATTCAAATATGAATATAAATGAAAATGCTATATATATAAATCAAATTGTATTAAAAATTTCTAACAATTTGAAATTACATCAAAATTCAGTACATGCTTCTGGTCTTATTGCACACGATTTATAACTTGTTCCACCTTTCAAAAGTCTTTTCTTTTTGGCTGACATCACCTAGGCCGCACCAGACTGATTGCACTGTGAATTCGTCGACAGTAGGTTAAAATTTCTGCTGCTGAATTCGCTCTGTGCGTAAAAGAATAGTTCATACAAAAGTTATCTCATCATTTACTCACCATCATCCCAGATGTCTATGACTGCCTTTCTTTTATTGAAGATTTTTTAGAAGAATATTTAATCTCTGTATGTCAATACATGAGAGTGGTAACCAAAACTTTGTAGCTCCAAAAAGGACAGCATAAAAGTAATACATATGACTCCAGTGGTTAATTACATGTCCTCTGAAGTGATCTAATCGATTTTGGGTGAGAACAGACCAAAATATGACTCCTTTTTCACTGTATCTGGCCATTCAAGTCTCTAGGCACCGTCATGATTTCAAGCTCGATTACAATTCCTAGTGAATGACACATGTGCGGATGAGGCTAGGAAGTGTAATAGAGCCTGAAATCATGATCGGCAAGGAAACTGCTGAAGTCAGCATTTATTGTGAAAAAGGATTTATATTTTGGACTGTTCTCATCCAAAATCGATGACATCACTTCAGAAGACATTGATTAAACAACTGGGTAGGTTTGCACCAGCTGTGCGTAAATTCTCACGTAAGTTAGGACTTAAAGTTCACAATAAGGGCTTAGTAACTACTAGTTAGTTTGTAACTAAGTCAGTGCTTAATTTGGTTGCACCACCTGTTCTTAAGGCAAGACTTAAATAGTAGGTCGCAAGCTCTCCGTAAAGTAATGCATAATTTGACGTTTACTTGTATTTATCCAATAAACAGCTTCAATTTGATCTTGTTACAGTTGATGTTCAAACCTTGTTTGCTCACGTAACCGTCAGCTGTAATAAATTATATCCCCATTAAAATACGATACGTAATAAAAATAGACTTGATAAATAGTAGCCTATATTTGCCCTGTGTAAATAATATATAGGAACTGTATCTAAAATAAATAAGGGGTGATAAATAAATACTAATACAACAGGCTGGGAAAATAGACATTTATTCATTTTAATATCATATATATATATATATATATATATATATATATATAAAATGTGTTGAAACTTGACACTTGGCGACGCACCCTGAAAACTGCATCCTTAAATCGGGTTTCATGTTGAAGAGCCGCTTAAAAGTAAGTTCTGTTTTCTCTCCCGTAAATGTAAACGAATGTAAATGTCAACATCATACTGCATGTCGAAAGGATTTATGCCTGTCACGCAAAACATGAGCTCATTTATTCCAAGCATTACTCCTGGTCGGAGGCTTCCGTAAATATTTAGTTTATATGTAGGGTTACGTCCTACCTAAGTTTAATGGTGCAACGCTCAAATATTTAGTAGTGCGTAAATTGTGACATCGTGCCCATTTACGCCACAATTAGGCTAAGTTGTAACGTATGTATAGCTGGTGCAACCGGCCCCTGGAGTCTTATGGATTAATTTTATGCTGCCTTTATGTGCTTTTTGGAGCTTGCAAGTTTACGTCACCATTCATTTGCATTGTATAGACCTACAGAGCTGAGATATTCTTCAAAAAATCTTTGTATTCTGCTGAAAAAAAAATCTGGGATGGGAAGAGTTAATATGATAACTGTAATTTTTGGGTGAACTTTTCCTTTAAAGAAATTCGAAGCACTGCCCCCTAGTGTCCAAAGTTGAAATTGTTGTTGATCGTAAGCAACCCGGTCTCATAATGAAAACGTGACTCTAATTACACTGGCGGCCAAAAGTTTGGAATAATGTACAGATTTTGCTCTTATGGAAAGAACTTGGTACTTTTATTCACCAAAATGGCATTCAACTGATCACAATGTATAGTCAGGACATTAATAACGTGAAAAATTTATATTTCAATTTAAAAAAAATGTTCAGAACTTCTTAAACTACTTCAAAGAGTTCCTCCACATGCAGCAATGACAGCTTTGCAGATCCATGGCATTCTAGCTGTCAGTTTGTCCAGATACTTGAGGTGAAATTTCACCCCACACTTCCTGTAGCACTTGCCATAGATGTGGCTGTCTTGTTGGGTACTTCTCACGCACCTTACAGTCTAGTTGATCCCACAAAAGCTCAATGGGGTTAAGATCCATAACACTCTTTTCCAATTATCTGTTGTCCAATGTCTGTGTTTCTTTGCCCACTCTAACCTTTTCTTTTTGTTTTTCTGTTTCAAAAGTGGCTTTTCTTTGCAATTCTTCCCATAAGGCCTGCACCCCTGAGTCTTCTCTTTACTGTTGTACATGAAACTGATGTTGAGTGAGTAGAATTTAATGAAGCTGTTAGATGAGGACATGTGAGGCTTCTATTTTTCAAACTAGAGACTCTGATGTATGTATGCTCTTGTTTAGTTGTACATCTGGCCTTCCACATCTCTTTCTGTCCTTGTTAGAGCCAGTTGTCCTTTGTCTTTGAAGACTGTAGTGTACACCTTTGTATTAAATCTTCAGTTTTTTTGTCAATTTCAAGCATTGTATAACCTTTATTCCTCAAAACAACGATTGACTGACGAGTTTCTAAAGAAAGCTGTTTTTTGTTTTTGTTTTTTTGCTATTTTTGACCTAATATTGGCTTTAAGACATGCCAATCTATTGCATACTGTGGCAACTCAAAAACAAACACAAAGACAATGTTAAGCTTCATTTAACCAACCAAATAGCTTTCAGCAGTTTTTGATATAATGGCAAGTGATTTTCTAGTACCAAATTAGCAATTTAGGATGATTATTCAAGGATAAGGTGTTGGAGTGATGGCTGTTGGAAATGGGGCCTGTCTAGATTTGATCAAAAATGACTTTTTTCAAATAGTGATGGTACTGATTTTATGATCAGTAATGTCCTCACTATACTTTGTGATCAGCTGAATGCCACTTTGGTGAATTAAAGTACCAGTTTCCTTCTGAAACAGCAAAATCTGTACATTATTCCAAACTTTTGGCCACCAGTGTACATTTTTGCAAAACTTGTTAAACGTGTCTCCAGGTACAATTCCCTGCAGCTTCCAGGAGAAATGAAAACTCGAGCCGCTACAACAATTGTGTGTTTTATTCACTTTCACTCAAATCATGACTTAAATGGCTGATTATGACTTTATAAATACTTATTTTTCTGTCTATTACTCAGAACCTAAAACAATACATTTTAATGCTTTTATTACAGACTCACCTACATATATGCACTTATTTCAACACGGAGAACTTGTGCAGTAATTCACCTGATAGGGCGTTGGACTTTAGAGTTGGAGGACCGCGGTTCAAGTCCAGCCATGAACTCAAGCTGACACATGACATTACTGAGTCATAGAAGCAGCATGAAATGAGGTGGTTGCTGAATAAAAAAAATGGCGTCTGAATACGACACCATTTTACTTGCTTTTGGCGCCCCCCAGCTGGAAATTTCACTATATATCTGCAGCCAAACGTGATATACAGCATGTCAATTTTGAATTGCAAAAAAGTTGTCACGTAAATTTCATGAGACTCAAGTTTTCAATTTAAATGCCCATAGAGTGAGAGGGTCCTTGCTGCGGACTGCAGCGCGATGAAGTAATGGATTTTATCCACTTTGTAGACGATTTTCATGACGTACTGGATGTTTTTAATGTGCACGCACACAGTTGCATATTATATTATGCACATTCTCATTACAACTCATATGACATTATTTAGTGTTATCAGCATTGCATATAGCTAATTCGCAACTTTGTTTGACAGGCTGCATTAGTGGCTAACTAAAAATTAGTAGTTTAACTACTGCCGCTAGACGTCTGTGTCTGTATAAGCTTTTGATGTTAACATTCATCCATATAACAAGTGTTATTTTCCCTCTGGCAGTTTCAAAGTTTAATGCTTAATATATGCATGGATATATGTATTGTTTCATATTTTATCTCTTTTATCTGAGACTGCTCTACTTGTGCCGTATTGTAATCGACCATTGCAGAATGCCAAAGTTAAACGTTATTGTCTTTTTATTCTTGTCATCTCAAGTAAGTCATATTTGATAAGAATATACTGTATGTGTTGTCCATAATCCACATATTTAAGGATAACACGTCTTATACTCTGTCACGTATATCACTAAGAAACAGAGAAATATATAGTCTTTTTTCATTCATAAATTAATTATTAAAAGCCATGACTACTTCAACACATCTACGAAACAACGTCTCTATAAGACAATTATACAGATAGATAGATATTTACATTTAGATATTTTTAGCCTTAAAATAATTATGCTCACCATTGTTCATGTGAACATGATTACTTCCTGGTTTCCAGGGCTCCATAACCAGTGTCTCTGAGGTTGCTTGTGTAAAATGCTATTAGTAGTGCTACAAGAAATGGTGAACACATTTAAATTGGTGCACAATGAAATGAAATTAAATGATGTCTGATGTCAGTAATTCGTCAGAATTCAGGGTACATGAATGTTCGGAAGCAACATGTTGTTCTGCTGTGTGATCATGTTGACTGCAGGCAGGAAAAGAATATAAACCAATGGCCAAATAGCTTTAGGCAGTGTTCTAGGCTACTGATGTGGATAGTGTTGCCAACTGTTCATTTCTCTTGGAAATGCATCATGCTGCAGACATTTAAATAGTTTTTGAATTCTGTTTCCTATTGACAAGCATTATTTAATGTTTATTAATGTTATCATAATGTTATACTGGGAAAACGAGAGGCGGTGGAACATGCTTTTACATCAATGAAAGTTGGTGTACAGATGTAACAACGTTAAAGAGGATGTGCTAATTTGGAAGCGCTCTTTATTAACTGAAAGCCTTTTTACTCGCCGCAGGAGTTTTTCTCATTTATTCTGGTGAGTGTGTATATTGCACCAAATACGTGTGTGAACACAGCGCTGCAACAGCTGGCTGATCAAATCACAGACATGGAACAACAATACCCGGACTCAGTTATTATTATTCTTGGGGATTTTAACAAAGCAAATCTCACACGTGAACTGCCCAAGTACAAACAGCACATTACATGCCCCACCAGAGACAGGAACATACTGGATCATTGCTTCACAACAATAAAGGATGCATATCGCTCTGTCCCTAGAGCAGCTTTGGGACTCTCTGATCACTGTCTGGTTCATCTTCTTCCAACCTACAGGCAGAAATTAAAATCAACCAAGCCAGTAGTAAGGACTGTAAAGAGATGGACCAATGAAGCAGAGCGGGAACTACAAGCCTGCTTCCATTGCATGGATTGGAGAGTTTTTGTGGCTGCAGCCACAGACCTGGACGAGCTCACAGATACTGTTAAATCATATATCAGTTTCTGTGAGGATACAGTGCATCTGGAAAGTATTCAAAGCACTTCACTTTTTCCACATTTTGTTATGTTACAGCCTTATTCCAAAATGGATTAAATTCATTATTTTCCTCAAAATTCTACAAACAATACCCCATAATGACAACGTGAAAGAAGTTTGTTTGAAATCTTTGCAAATGTATTAAACAAAAAAAAAAAAAAAAAAAAAAAAAAAAAAAAAGAAATCACATGTACATAAGTATTCACAGCCTTTGCCATGACACTCAAAATTGAGCTCAGGTGCATCCTGTTTCCACTGATCATCCTTGAGATGTTTCTACAACTTGATTGGAGTCCACCTGTGGTAAATTCAGTTGATTGGACATGATTTGGAAAGGCACACACCTGTCTATATAAGGTCCCACAGTTAACAGTGCATGTCAGAGCACAAACCAAGCCATGAAGTCCAAGGAATTGTCTGTAGACCTCCGAGACAGGATTGTATCGAGGCACAGATCTGGGGAAGGGTACAGAAAAATTTCTGCAGCATTGAAGGTCCCAATGAGCACAGTGGCCTCCATCATCCGTAAATGGAAGAAGTTTGGAACCACCAGGACTCTTCCTAGTGCTGGCCGCCCGGCCAAACTGAGCGATCAGGGGAGAAGGGCCTTAGTCAGGGAGGTGACCAAGAACCCGATGGTGACTCTGACAGAGCTCCAGTGTTTCTCTGTGGGGAGAGGTGAACCTTCCAGAAGAACAACCATCTCTGCAGCACTCCACCAATCAGGCCTGTATGGTAGAGTGGCCAGACGGAAGCCACTCCTCAGTAAAAGGCACATGACAGCCCGTCTGGAGTTTGCCAAAAGGCACCTGAAGGACTCTCAGACCATGAGAAACAAAATTCTCTGGTCTGATGAAACAAAGATTGAACCCTTTGGCCTGAATGGCAAGTGTCATGTCTGGAGGAAACCAGGCACCACTCATCACCTGGCCAATACCATCCCTACAGTGAAGCATGGTGGTTGCAGCATCATGCTGTGGGGATGTTTTTCAGCGGCAGGAACTGGAAGACTAGTCAGGATCGAGGGAAAGATGAATGCAGCAATCTACAGAGACATCCTTGATGTCGCTCTGGACCTCAGACTGGGGCGAAGGTTCATCTTCCAACAGGACAACGACCCTAAGCACACAGCCAAGATAACAAAGGAGTGGCTATGGGACAACTCTGTGAATGTCCTTGAGTGGCCCAGCCAGAGCCCAGACTTGAACCTGATTGAACATCTCTGCAGAGATCTGAAAATGGCTGTGCAGTGACGCTCCCCATCCAGCGTGATGGAGCTTGAGAGGTCCTGCAAAGAAGAATGGGAGAAACTGCCCAAAAATAGGTGTGCCAAGCTTGTAGCATCATACTCAAAAAGACTTGAGGCTGTAATTGGTGCAAAGGTGCTTCAACAAAGTATTGCGCAAAGGCTGTGAATACTTATGTACATGTGATTTTGTTTCGTTTTTTATTTTTAATAAATTTGCAAAGATTTCAAACAAACTTCTTTCACATTGTCATTATGGGGTATTGTTTGTAGAATTTTGAGGAAAATAATTAATTTAATCCATTTTGGAATAAGGCTGTAACATAACAAAATGTGGAAAAAGTGAATCGCTGTGAATACTTTCCGGATGCACTGTATGTGCATTCCTATTAGGACTTATTTAAAGTTCAACAACGACAAACCGTGGTTTACAGCAGAGCTCAGGCAGCTTCGACAGGCCAAAGAGGATGCTTACAGGGGTGGGGATAAAGTCTTGTACAATCAGGCCAGGAACACACTGTACAAGGAAATCAGAGTGGCTAAAAGAAGATACTCTGAGAAGCTGAAAAACAGGTTTTCAGCTAACGACCCTGCATCAGTGTGGAGTGGCATGAAACAACTCACAAATTACAGGACTCCTACCCCCAACCCTGTGGTAGACCAACAACTGGCTGACGACCTGAATGTGTTCTACTGCAGATTTGAAAGGCCCAATCTCACACCCCACACCCACTCTGACCTTCACTTCACACAAATATCAACACCTCCTGCAACCCCCCTCCTCCCCCCTCCTGCTACTCAAGCTGCACTTAAGATCTGTGAAAATGATGTGAGCCGCGTCTTTCGGAAACAATAGACGAGGAAAGCTTCAGGCCTAGATGGCGTCTCACCAGCGTGTCTTCGATCCTGTGCTAACCAGCTGGCCCCCATCTTCACACAGATCTTCAATAGATCACTGGAGCAGTGTGAAGTCCCATGCTGCTTCAAACACTCAATCATTATTCCTGTCCCAAAGAAGCCAAAAATCACAGGACTTAATGACTACAGACCTGTTGCCCTGACATCTGTGGTCATGAAATCATTTGAAAGACTGGTGTTGGCTCACCTGAAGAATATCACTGGACCCTTTCTAGATCCCCTTCAATTTGCTTATCGAGCAAACAGGTCTGTGGATGATGCAGTCAACATGGGATTGCATCATATCCTGCAACATCTGGACAGACCAGGGACATATGCAAGGGTCCTTTTTGTGGACTTCAGTTTGGCTTTCAACACCATCATCCCAGCTATACTCCAGAATAAATTACACCAACTCTCTGTTCCCATGTCTATCTGTCAGTGGATTACCAGCTTTCTGATGGACAGGTAGCAGATTGTGAGACAGGGGAAACTCACTTCCAGCACCTGTACAAGCAGCACTGGTTCCCCCCAGAGATGTGTGCTCTCCCCACTACTCCTCTCCCTCTACACCAATGACTGCAATGCCAAGGACCCCTCTGTAAAGCTCCTGAAGTTTGCAGATGACAACACTGTCAACGGCCTCATTTGAGATGATGATGAGTCTGCATACAGAAAGGAGGTTGAACAGTTGGCTGTCTGGTGCAGTCAAAACAACCTTGAGCTGAACACGCTCAAAACGGTGGAGAATGTGGACTTTAGGAGAAACACCCCAACACTGACCCCCCTCACCTTTCTAAACAGCACTGTGGCAGTAGTGGAGTCATACAGGTTCCTGGGCATTACCATCTCACAGGACCTGAAGTGGGAGACCCACATTGGCTCCATTGTGACAAAGGCCCAGCAGAGGTTGTACTTCCTTCGTCAGCTGAGGAAGTTTAACCTGCCATAGGCGCTGCTGATACAGTTCTACTCAGCAGTCATTATGTCTGTCCTCTGCCCTTCAATAACTGTCTGGTTTGGTTCAGCTACGAATTCAGACATCAGAAGACTACAAAGGACAATTTGGACTGCTGAGAGGATTATTGGTTGCCCCCTGCCACCCCTTTTGGAACTATACACTTCCAGAGTGAGGAAAAAGGCTGGAAAAATCACTCTGGACCCCACTCACCCTGCCCATTACCTTTTTACCATTCCTCTGAAAAAAAAACAAAAAAACATTTGCACTGTACAGAACAGATGTGTATTTGCACTGTACATAACAGATAACAAATTTGTATTAGATTGCACTATGTATGTGTAAGTGTGTATTCATGTATGTGTGTGTCTGTGTGTTTGTACGTATGTGTATAACTATTTTCTATTTTTTATTATTATCTATGTCTTGCTGCTGTTTTTGTATTGTTTTTGTATTGTTGTACACTGGAAGCTCCTGTCACCAAGACAATTTCCTTGTATGTGTAAGCATACTTGGCAATATAGCTGATTCTGATTCTGTTCTGATTCTGATTCAATGAACATTGTTTAAATGTCATCTACATTTGTGGATGTCATTTAACTTATCTAAGTGGATCTCAAATCATAAACGGTTAAGAATTTGTATTGCATGCCAAATATGTAACAAGACCATGATTGGTGCACTTGGTTACTAAAAAAAACAAAAAAACCAAACAAACATTTACATGAACCAGTGCTGGAAGTTTGAAAGCCTGAACATCAAAGGCTCTTTCATTGTTGCATCATTTTAAATGTTATGTCCTCAGAGTCATGGTAAAACACAACTTGTTTGTCGAAGCACATAGGGAGACAGTAGAATGCATGTGGCACAAAAGCATTTGACTTTGATGAGGAGAAGGTCAGAGCTGAATCAATGACAGCCACTCACTCAAGCAGCAGAAAAAAGGGTGTCATGAAAGACCAGCTATATCTGCTTAACATTAATGCACTTCCTGCATGGAAATGCTTATTGCTATTCTCTTTGAGACTCTGAAAATGGTGATTAAATTTTATTGTCCAAATTAGAATTTTAATTTAAAATGTAAGATCAAAAGACTCAAATTCTATGGCTCACCAGCAGAAGTAATCCTTTTTGGCAGGGGTATTCAATTAAAGTTTCAAGAGGTCCGGTCTCTACATTTCCATCCCAGCAAATAATAACTTGCACGGTGTCAGTAGTCAGTATGGCTTTGAAATTTTTTTTTAATATATATATATATATATATTTTTAATAGTTATTATAACTTTCCACGTTGGCAGCAATAGTAATTTGTAAAAAATAAATAAATAAAAATAAAATTAACAGTCAAAATAGTCTCTTCAAAGCAGAGATGAGGACACTGGCCCAGAGACAATGCCAAAGCAGTGGGGTATGAGGGATCTTTTCTACCAAAAGATTAGGCTAATATATTTCATAGAGTTCCATAGCTGAGGGCACTTGGATATTAATATTACAAGATAAGATCAACATTTATTTTCAAGCTGGGTGACAGCAGTCCAGTTTGTGTTAGAATATTTTTACATTCTGAATATTGATTTTGTATTATTTTTACATTCAGATACCTTTGTATGGGACATAAGAGTATTTTTACTGTATGGGGGTTCAGGGGTAACCTCTGACAGGAAATTTAGAAAATGTAAAAGTCTGAATGGACCATGTTTATATTTTCCTAAAGTGAGAATCTAATAACAATAAACTAACAATTTACATCTTAAAAATTCTGTTTGCTTAAGTTAAGTATAAATGGGCTGACTATGAAATAATGGGAACGTTCTGGTTCCACTAGCCAGGCTAACTAATAATTTCTATTAATTATAACTAATAATCAGAGATGATGACAGGAAGTGAACTTGTCCTCTCACAAACCTGCTTTAGCTTAACCATCCGAGTCATTTATCATACAGATGAAGTGTGTTTTAGCGAAACATTCCAGTCTCCATTTACATTGCTGCTCACCTTGTCTCCGCTGCTGTTGTTAAAATAACCGCCCCTGGAACTCTACGTAGCCTAATCAGGCTTTATGCAATGCCTCGTGTATATCACGAGGGAGAGTGGCAACATGCACGGAGCAGGAATGGAGTGTGTTTGGCGCTTGAGAAAAAGATAGCACTGATCGCCCCTGAGTGCTTGTGGTGTGAATAGCTCTGTACTAAAACTGTTGAAACGTTAAGATAGGACAACCGTTGTCATTATCTCTACTGTTGTCATTATCTGGTCCTGATGGAACCAAGCTGTGGTCCAGACTCGGACTGCGGTTCGCTAATTGGTGACCGCTGCTTTATGGCTTGGCACTGTGGCACGAGGTACTTGCCCCTTACTTTAAGTTTTCTCAAACTTTCACTCACAGAACTGCTACATTTAATCTCATGTGTGACCATAATTTTGGGTTAAAATCTCCAGTGACAATGTTTTCACTGTGGTTGCTTGTGTTGCTCAGAATAGTGTGCTTGAAGTGTGGAGAGCTTGAAGTATTGAAATCTGTTTAGATAAAGTAGAGGTATCATGAGAGAGAGGCCACGCTGAAACAGATCTGTAATCAAAGCACATTATCTGCCAAATTAGCATCAGAATCTACAAGCTGCAAGGGATCTCTCCAAGAGAACAGACAAGGAAGATGACCTTCACACTTGCATATACAACTGCAAACATACACTGATGTGTCAAAACATTATGACCACCTGCCTAATATGCTGTTGGTCCTCCTCGTACCGCCAAAACAGCGCCAACCCGCCGAGGCATGGACTCAACAAGACCCCTGAAGGTGTCCTGTGGTATCTGCACTAAGACATTAGCAGCAGATCCTTCAAGTCCTGTAAGTTGCGAGGTGAAGCTGGCGTGGATCGGACTTGCTGGTCCAGCACATCCCAGATACTCAATCAGATTGAGATCTGGGGAATTTGGAGGCCAGGGCAACACCTTGAACTCTTCATCATGTTCCTCAAACCATTCCCATACAATGTGTGCAGTGTGTCAGGGCACATTATCCTGCTGAAAGAGGCCACTTTTATCAGGGAATACCATTGCCATGAAGGGGTTACCTGGTCTGCAACGATGTTTAGGTAGGTGGCACGTGTCAAATTGACAACCATATGAATGGCCGGACCCAGGGTTTCCCAGCAGAACATTGCCCAGAGCATCACACTCTCTCCACTGGCTTGTTGTCTTCCCACAGTGCATCCTGGTGCCATCACTTCCCCAGGTAAACGGTGCACACGTACACAGCCATCCACATGATGTAAAAGAAAACGGGACTCATTGGACCAGGCAAACTTTTTCCACTGCTCCAAGGTCCAGTTACGAAGCTTGCATGCCCATTGTATGTGCTTTCGATGGTGGACAGGGGTCATCACAGCACTCTGACTGACCTGTGACTACGCAGCCCGATACGCAGCAGGGTGCGATGCACCGTGTGTTATGACACATTCCTCCCATAACCATCATTAAAATCTTCTGTCGGTTCGGACCAGACGGAATAGCCTTTGTTGCCCTCACGCATTGATGAGCCTTGGCCGCCCAACACCCTGTCAAGGGTTTTTGGTTTGTCCCTCCTCGGACCACTGTCGGAAGGTACTCACCACTGCTGACCGGGAGCACCCCACAAGCCTTGCCGTTTCAGAGATGCTCTGACCCAGTCGTCTGGTCATAACAAAGTGGCCCTTGTCAAAGTCGCCCTTGTCAAAGTCGCTCAGGTCTTTACTCTTGCCCATTTCTACTGCATTCAACAAGTTGACTACGAGAACTGATTGTTTGCTTACCATCTAATCTACCCAGACCTTGACATGTGGCCTTCTTAGGAGATGATCAAAGTTATTTGCTTCACCTTTGAGTAATCATAATGTTTTGGCTCATCAGTGTACGTGGGTAGTTGATGCATTACATGTCCATGAGCTTTTTATTTCTCAACATCAAAATTTTAGTAATGGGAAATAGTATAATTAAAATTCTGTAACTGGTCACATTTTCTTTTAAGCTTTTCACCATTTTAATCATTCTATTTTAATGGTCCTGTGGTGTGACAGATGCATTTTTAAAACTACAAACATTCAATGTTGCCTTTCAGTTAATGATGTCATTAAAACTGCATCATAATTCTAAAACAATTAGCAAAATGATGATAAAAATAGTTTTAGATGAAATATCGTTACGCCACCAGTTATGTCCATTTGCCAAAAGTATTTCATGTCAACTACCCACATTCTGTACACATTCTCAAATAAATTCATGCAGTTACATTTACATGAGATAATAGGTTGAATTAAACCTGCACAGAAGAATACACTGCTACTCTATAAAACAACAATGGAGCAATTCCTTAGTTTTGCTGAGGTTATGATATAATCTTCATTGTTTTGTTTGCTCTGCTGCTGTAATTGCAGAATATTTCATCTGGTTAATTAGAGTGTGAGGAACACAGTCAGCCTATGGAATGACGCATTGTAAGGGCACTTTTGAGCTGGGCTCTGCAGTGCTGGATGTTGGGGATTTTGTGGACACAGCCTGTGGGAGTAGTAGCTGATTAGTGCAGAAAGCACAGCCAGCAGCGGTCCGGGTTAATGAGAGGTGATAAATTAACAGGCTAGGAGTAAATCAGCTTTATTGAACACACTCCCACCATTACAAAGGATTTGTTTTGCAATAACTTCGCCAAGACGAGACAAATGAGCAAGTCCAGTCTGGCAGTGATTGAGGCTAAATGTGGTGTTTTCGATCCATCGTTAAAGTGACTCAACGGGTCTGCATAAAATTGGATGATATTCAGCGGGGCTTTATGTTTGTGTACTATGGTATCTTTATTTGAAGTTGAACAACAAGATTTGAGGTCAAAATGTGTATTTTATTTGCTGTGACTGGTAGGGCTGTACGATTTGGACAAAAAGTCGTATTGTGATTATTTTGAAAAAGATTGCAATTTGAATTAACAACAACAACAAAAACAAAAATACTAAGGGTTTTCTTTTGACTAAAATTTGGTAATGTTTTGCCCATGTTTTTAGACATAGGCCATTCTTTGAGGGTTCACACTTGATTACTCTTAAAAAGTACCAAACTCTGACCTTTTTCACTACTGCCACAAACAAACAAATAAATAAAACAGTAAAACAAAGAGAGAGAGAAAAAAAAACACCATCTTAATATTCACATTGTACCTGTCTACTGTGTACCTGTTTTAGTCCACTTTAATATTATATAGATTATTATTATTATTATTATTTATTTTTTTATTTTATCCCCTTTTTCTCCCAATTTGGAATGCCCAAATCCCACTACTTAGTAGTTCCTCGTGGTGGCGCGGTTACTCACCTCAATCCGGGTGGCGGAGGACAAGTCTCAGTTGCCTCCGCTTTTGAGACAGTCAGTCTGTGCATCTTATCACTTGGCTCACTGTGCATGACACCGTGAAGACTCACAGCATGTAGAGACTCATGCTACTCTCCGCGATCCACGGCCAACTTACCATGCGCCCCAATGAGAGCGATAACCCCTAATCACGACCACGAGGAGGTTACCCCATGTGACTCTACCCTCCCTAGCAACTGGGCCAATTTGGTTGCTTAGGAGACCTGGCTGGAGTCACTCAGCGTGCCCTGGATTCGAACTTGCGACTCCAGTGGTGGTAGTCAGTGTCAATACTCGATGAGCTACCAGGCCCCAATATTATATAGATTATTATTATTATTTTTATAATTAATATACAATAGTAATATATTTCTGTAATAAATTCTTAAATTGCACGAGGCATTGCTATGCAGTCCAGTTAAACTTTGATTTCAATCCATGTATTCTGAAGCGATCTAATCAATTTTGGGTGAGAACAGATGAAAATATAACTACTTTTTCATTGTATCATCAGCATGAAGAGTTTGTGTGTAGCTGAATTCACAACAGCTGTATGATGTGCTCCTCCTCCTACTCCTCTGTCCACAAATACCCAGTGTCATGGGGTGTAATATTTGTTGGCTATTTGTATATTAATTTGTAGCACCCAAGCCTATTTGGAATATTGTTAAATTGACATGAAAATGAATCTGGAGCACTTCAAATATGACGCGCTCAGCGCAGACGGACCGAACTCAAGCACATCTGTTACTCAAGATGTGTCGTGGAGCACAGAACTGCTCTGAAAACACTGAAAACACTGAAAACATTGCAAACACAATACAGACAGGACAGTGCAGCTTGCATAAACTTTGAAGCGAGCAGACTATTTATTATTGAATTAAATCACAGCCCTTTGCAGATTAATAATTGCACAAGGTCATATCGCCATTTACATTTTATTTCAATTAATTGTACAGCCTTAGAGAGGTAAATTTTTTTTTACCCATTTTAGTCACATTTTGCCTCCACTAGTTAATTTTAAATGGTCCTGCAGTGTGACAAATACATTTTTAAAAGTACAAGTATTTCATGTAGTCTCTCAATTTATATGAGGTAATAAAAGCTGCATGCATAATTATAAATTAATTAGTAAAATGGTGTTTAAAATAGCTTTAGATGGGGTGTAGCATGTCACACCGCAGGACATGCCAATTCCCCAAAAGTATTTCTCATCAACAAACTGCCCATCTTTAATAGAATAAATATGTGTAATGCTGAAAAAAGTGACCATTTGCTCTTACTTATAGAGGCACATGAATATCGAACCACAGCCATCGAATTTGCTCAAATCCAGTTCACTTTTTATCTTAATAGTAATATTTGACCTTGCAACCTTCTCGCAAACTCACCTTAACTACAAAACTTAAATCTCCACTTGTTATCCATGCTGACACAAACAAGGTTCTCACTCTAATTTTGATGACTAAATATATGTCTCATTGATCTGAAGCAGGCCCACTGATAGCAAACAGGGCTTTGGTATTCTGTCACTGCTTGCTAATGCATATGCTACAGTATAGGACAAGGCTGGCTAATCAGGAATACAGTATTCACACCATGCAGGGTTATTTGTGTTAATGACATGTGTAAACTGCCTCTTGCTTCTCAGAGCATCGACATCCGAGCCCAGCCTAGTTCCATTCTCTCTCTGCAGCAAACACAGCGGCGGGTAGCGTGAAACTAAATGGGCTATAAATTATGAGCCGTCTGTCAGTATAATGACGGAGCAATGCGGGGCATTCTGCACAATTACAGCTGATATAGAAAAGTGGAGGGCCACTGTTGGCTCATTTCTGTGTGGCAGATATCCATAGATGACTACACTACCCCACACAACTTGCCCCCTTGACCTCAACATGCCTCAGCTGAACTTGGTGGAATTGGCATGTAACGTAGAGGTATGGTCAGCATTAGAATGAGCATTGCAATTTCTTTTTTACTCTTTCCGTGTTATCCAAAGTCCTTATTGGAGCAAGTGGGTTCAAGTGATGGCAATCATTGTAACACCCCCTGGAGAAGACTGGTCATGCAAGTACAGCTAGTATCTATGGAGAAAAAGAGCGAAATCTTGTAATCTGTTTGGCAACCGTGCATGTGAATTACATATTTTCAACCCGTTCTCACTTCTAAGCAGTGGTGAATTCTCAGGGCCAGCAAAGCCTTCTCTGCTGGCCTAACATGCCAAATAAATAAATATTTTCATCCTTTCATTCTCAATCACCTTTTTGCCTATGTATTTTTAATCGCTTTCCACTCTTAATTAATCTACAAACAAACAGAGAAAAATGAAAAGTTTATCCAGTCAGAATTTATTAAGCAAAGTGTGACAACTGTTTCACAAATCGCATGCCCGAAGCCCGAAGCCGAAGCAGCTTGTGAGTTTGAGCTCCACCCCCTCAGAATTTCTTCAACAGTGCAATTAAAATCAGATTGTCAGATTCATCAGCCAATCAGATTGATTTATTTATTCTTGGTGGGTGTGATCTTTAGAATATATCCTGGTCGAGGCCTTCTAGCTGGCCTTGAGTGACGCAATCACGCTTTAAGTGATGTACATAATTCAAGAGTGAAAAGCGTAAGATCAAGCTGTCTGACGAGTTGGCTGTCATCACTGCTGGTATTGCTGTTGAGAAAGAGATCCTTATGGATTTAAAAACACTAGATGTTCTGCATGACTGTGTGATTGCTTAATTTATTAAAGGAAAGGAGGACTGATTTTCACTTCAAGCAAATTGGTAAGTGCTTTTTGCATTGTTATAGCAACATCAGGAGTTTTCTAAGTGTAAATTAGGCTGCTGGAGCATTCAGTAGTGCTGCGTTCCATTCAACTCGGAAAGTCGGATTTTACAACTTCCTACTTGGAAAAGTGCAATGGAATGCATCTTGAAGTCAGAATTACAACTTGTAGGCTCGTGCAGAAATTCTCAACTCCGATTTCGCCAAGATGCAGGTGCATGATGTCACACAAACATGTCAAAACTCACTCGAGATATACAAAGTAAGTGATAAACATTCACTTTATTAAGTAATATCGATAAATGAGTTTGTTTCCACATTACATGATATTAAAGCTTGTTTAAAAACGCCTGCAGAAACAGGTGTATAAAACATGGTAAATTATAATCTCTTTTGATAATCATACACCTGAAGCACAAATGCTGGTGCTGCAGCATTGTTTATCAGTTGGGTTGCTAGGAGACATCTCTAATAAGAGTCAAAACCCTGCTAAGCTAACGGGAGCGTTGCAGTTTTGTTTTCTTAAAATGTCATCTTCCGAATATCGGGGAATGGAATGCATTTATGGTCGGAGATATCAAGTAGGAATATCCCACATCCAATTTGAATGGAACGCAGCATAACCGTGTACCTTGACGAAATGAAATTTATTGCAAGTAACATTTAAATCGCAAATATTATTAGATAGATTTTTCCAGGTATTATAGACCTCCTTGGTAGATTCATATGAAAAATTATGATTTTTGAATGTCTGTTCGGGAGACGTTCATTTCACAAAACAGTCATGCTGCAGTTAAAATTAGGCTTGCTTGAGCATTAAGTGTCGTTTCAAGTTCTGGCTTTCGTGCGTGGATATGTTTTTAAAATGTCAATTGGTATTATTAGTTAGCTGCGACATAATGTATGATGCCCAAAGGCATAGGGTGTCTTATTCATTGTGAAACTGTGTTTTCTTAATGGCATGAATCACACTGAAGGCCTAGACTTAAAATGCATGGCCCGCCACTGCTTCCGAGGCATCAAGAACAGCCGCTTGTGCAAGAGCCCAGCGTGTCAATCTATGTATGCCGAGAGCACCCTTTAGCCTCCATTTCCGACACAAGTGGCGGGCAAGTCCAGGGCAGTCTCATAAGGGAGGCGTCACTGTCAATCTTTGGAAATTATTGCGTGTTTAACAACAATATGTTTTATTATACTTAGAAATATATTATTCTAGTTACTATATATATATATATATATATCAGCCACAACATTAAAACCACATGTCTAATATTGTGTAGGTCTCCCTCGTGCTGCCAAAACAGCACCAACCCGCATCTTCTATTCTTCTCACCACAATTGTACTGAGCGGTTATTTGAGTTACCGTAGACTTTGTCAGTTTGAACCAGTCTGGCCATTCTCTGTGGACCTCTCTCATCAACAAGGCATTGTGCAACTGCTGCTCACTGGATGTTTTTTTGTTTTTGGCACCATTCTGAGTAAATTCTAGAGACTGTTGTGTGGTAAAATCCCAGGAGATCAGCAGTTACAGAAATACTCAAACCAGCCCATCTGGCACCACATATATATATATATATTGAATTCGGCCCACCCTTTGCAGCTATAACAGCTTCAACTCTTCTGGGAAGGCTTTCCACAAGGTTTAGGAGTGTGTTTATGGGAATTTTTGACCATTCTTCCAGAAGCGCATTTGTGAGGTCAGACACTGATGTTGGTCGAGAACGCCTGGCTCACAGTCTTCGCTCTAATTCATCCCAAAGGTGCTCTGTCGGGTTGAGGTCAGGACTCTGTGCAGGCCAGTCAAGTTCTTCCACACCAAACACACTCATCCATGTCTTTATGGACCTTGCTTTGTGCACTGGTGCGCAGTCATGTTGGAACAGGAAGGGGCCATCCCCAAACTGTTCCCACAAAGTTGGGAGCATGGAATTGTCCAAAATCTCTAGGTATGCTGAAGCATTCAAATTTCCTTTCACTGGAACTAAGGGGCCAAGCCCAGCTCCTGAAAAACAACCCCACACCATAATCCCCCCTCCAACAAACTTCACAGTTGGCACAATGCAGTCAGACAAGTACCGTTCTCCTGGCAACCACCAAACCCAGACTCGTCCAACAGATTGCCAGATGGAGAGCGTGATTCGTCACTCCAGAGAATGCGTCTCCACTGCTCTAGAGTCCAGTGGCGGCGTGCTTTACACCACTGCATCCGACGCTTTGCATTGCACTTGGTGATGTATGGCTTGGATGCAGCTGCTCGGCCATGGAAACCCATTCCATGAAGCTCTCTACGCACTGTTTTTGAGCTAATCTGAAGGCCACATGAACTTTGGAGGTCTGTAGGGATTGACTCTGCAGAAAGTTGGCGACCTCTGCGCACTATGCGCCTCAGCATCCGCTGACCCCGCTCTGTCATTTTACGTGGCCTACCGCTTCGTGGCTGAGTTGCTGTCATTCCCAATCGCTTCCACTTTGTTATAATACCACTGACAGTTGACTGTGGAATATTTAGTAGCGAGGAAATTTCACGAGTGGACTTGTTGCACAGGTGGCATCCTATCACATTACCACGCTGGAATTCACTGAGCTCCTGAGAGCGGCCCATTCTTTCACAAATGTTTGTAGAAGCAGTCTGCATGCCTAGGTGCTTCATTTTATACACCTGTGGCCATGGAAGTGATTAGAACACCTGAATTCAATTATTTGGATGGGTGAGCGAATACTTTTGGCAATATAGTGTGTGTGTGTATATATATATATATATATATATATATATATATATATATATATATATATATATATATATATACTGTATATTAGGGGTGTAACGGTACACAGAAGTCAAGGTTCGGTACGTACCTCGGTTTTGGGGTCACGGTTCGATACTAGTTCGGTACAACAGGAAAAAGCAACAAATTCTAAATGCTAGGTTTCTTTTTTAGTGCAAATTACAGTTTGTTCCACCTAGCGGCATTTAGTACCCCCTGAGGTAGTTGGTACAGTACAGCCTCCTTTAGTGTATTAAGCACTAAGCAGTAAACAGAATGCACTCTTGCATTGGTCATATTTTTTTGTAGGGCTGATAAAAAACAAAAGGTATTTGGTCACAATCAGCTACAAAACTGAAAAGCATCTCGTGTTATAAAAGTACAAAATAAATAGAATAATGAAAAATAAAACTTGTGCATTAGGAGAAGCCATTCTTGGGCTGTATCTCATTTGGAAGGATGCGTCCTCTGGAAGTCACATTTCTCGGCTGCATACGTCATCGAGGCTGTGTCATTTCATAAAAGCGAGTAGGACACTTCGAATGCAACCTTCGAATGCGATCTTCTTTCATGGGAATTTGGAGGATGTATGAGGTGTATCCTTTGTGGGCACTCATAACCCACAATTCTATGCTTCAACGGAAATGTCTAAAAAAATTACGCCAATTTGCCCGTAAATATGATGTTCAAACGCAAGTAATGTTAATTCCCAAGTTGAAGTACCTCAGTAAATGGATGCAGAGTATATAATATGTATAATTATATTAATATATAATGAAAATAAAGTATTAGACTAAAAGTACACCTGTAAAATCTATTTTCTTTTCTCTTTACATCATTATAACTCTCCTAAAATGTACCTCATACATTCCCTTCAAGAGGGACTTTGTTTCCTTCTTACTCAAAGCGCTCGCGTGTGTTAAAGAGTGATGTGCTGTCATAGCAACCATGTTACGTTCCGTTTCCGTTTGTCCTACGAAGGCCGTCTCGTTTAAACAAGATTTGTTTAAAGGAGGGCACTCAGTATACTGCAGCCTTCAAAGGACACGTCCTACCTAGCATGCAGCCTTCCAAACGAGACACAGCCTTGTTTTGGGTTGGTGCATAGATGGTCTCTTCTTCTTCTGCTCTTTTTCCTGTTGTGGCGGTTAGTAAATTAGCATAACCGCGTGCGCCCCCTTCTGGATTGGAGTGTGGATCGCCTGTGACTGACGTCAGTACCGTGACGGTTTGGGATGAATACATGTACCGTTACACCCCTAATATATATATATATATATATATATATATATATATATATATATATATATATATATACTGTATATATACAGAGAGAGAGAGAGAGAGAGAGAGAGAGAGAGAGAGAGAGAGGGAGAAATTTAAGATCCTAAACCCCATTCAGAAACCTAACCAATTATCAACAATATAAAACATCTAAAAGACAGGTAAATTTAGTCACAATAATTTGCATTACACTAATATATACATATTTATGAGCACCCGACCCTAACTCTACGGCTAAACCTAACCAATTCTCAACAATATAAAAGAAGTAACAAGCAGATAAAAGTACAGTCACAATAATTTATTTAAAAGAGTGATACAGAAGCACTTGAAACTGAAGAAACTGAAGATTTTAATCACTGAAAATCTTCTCCCTTCGTGAATTCAGTGACATCCTGATCCTAGCTAAGAGCTCTACCAGTCACATCTCATTCAAAATATACATTTGAACTTGAGCTCGTCGCAACTGGTCACAAAACTTGCAAGAGCCACTGGCGTTAAATATAGCTGACATCAATGAGTTGAGAGCAGGATGTGTCACGGTGGATGCTGGGGGACCGTGAACGTTCAATAAAAACTGAAATCTGGATCTGTTCTTCAAACAAAGCGATCAGAAGACATGGAATACACCCGGAAGGAAACATGTCACTTCAGCAGAGCAGAATGTGTACAGAAAGCAACAGAAAACATTAACCACTGCAAACTAATAAATGTTTAAACATTAACCACTGTGAATAAATGTTGTTTAGTTCAAATTAACTGATATAAAAATCATAACCCAACATATCATGTCACAATGACAAAATTTAACCCTGACATAAAATTTCATGATGAAAAAATCATGATGCTCTTTGCATCAGTCCATTAACGCCAAAGGTTTCTCATTGAAAGCAATGTGCTTCCTGGATGTGTCAGAAACTGACGCACAAGGTTGCTTTTGGTGTATAGGTGTTGACGTGCGAGTCTCTTGCACGAGCGGCAGTATTTGACACCTTGGGAGTGAGAATGGGTTGATATGACGAATAAAATGACGAATAAAATCTGACAACAAAGGTAACATCGATTTCCCTTTTTAGTTTAAATCAGGCTAAACAATTATTTTTCAGGTTGATCCACCTAAAGCATATGTGTGTTCTAGAGCTAACAGACCTGGCGATGCCTTTGCCAATAAGACGTTTTGCTCTTTAAATGGAAAGGTGGGACTTCCTTTCATATACCTGCTATATTGAGCATTGAAATTTCTCTGCTTAATTATTCTACAAGTGACCGGCTCAGTTCTATTACTGATGCATTCTCTGATACATGTGATGTGATGTTTGCTTTTAAATCATGGCCTTTACATTTTTTGATAGTCATAATGTTAGAATGACCGACATTTGCCATGTTTATTTATAGTGATGGTTGAAATAGAACATATGGCAGGCAGAAGATGATGGGGGCAGGAACCGTAAGTTCGGACCGAATATGAACTTGTGTTAGCCATTTGAGTTCCATGGCACAACATGTCGTATCACATGTGCTTAACACTATACCATGGCTCCAACTCTGTTTTAGAGTATACAAGAATGAAGCATTGTTCATCTGATCTCAGTGAACTGGGAATACAGCAAGAACAGAGCAGGTAATGGAGAACACTGACTGCTGACTGCTAACTTAAATCATATATGACTGTACAATTGATCATGTTCCCTGAAATAACAGCTTGCTTGATGAGCAGTAGAAAGCAGAGAAACTGCCCACTTAGGTTTAATATCCTGGTGAAGACATTAAAACTCTTCCCCCTCTCTATCATGCGGCACAGGACATGAACGCACCAGATCTGACTCATAATTTGTTTTATTCAGGCTGTACTTTAGCAAAGTGCTGATGCTCTCACTTCATTCTACAGATTTTAGTTTGAATCACTGCACTTGAAATGTTATACATGCTTGCTGTACTCTTCAATTAAAAATGTAACAAAAGGTTTAAGCAAATGACATGCAGTTCATTTAGATCAGAAGGGAACGTGATGAATTATGATCTCATTCTTAATGTACTGAATAATCTGGATTCTGTATCTGCAATGGCCATCTCGTTCGTTGCTCATCTGAGTCCTTTGATCTCTTTATTTTCGACTTCTAAACTTATGCTCATTTCTGGTCAACTATTGATTTGATTAGCTTTCATTTGCAGTATGCTCTGTCTGTCACAGAGCCCATGCCGTTCTTAAATTAGTTTAGCATTCATTTCCCTGACAGAACAGAAAAGCCTGTGATGACTAATAGGGCTTTTGTATTTTTGTTGCTTTTGTAACATTGTTTCTTGCCTCTAAGCCTAAAAATATTTTCCTCTTTTTAAAGCAGAATTATTCATCCTTGAGAGAACTGTCACTTAAATAATTGGATTGTGGGTCCAAGTGCTTGGATTTAAATCAAACAGCGCCTGAGGTGTGTTTACCTTTGGCAGATTTCCATGCTCAGTTTTCAGAAGCAGCACGGATGTCTGCCACACCACCAAGTTTTTTTCAGCGCAGACTCTCCCCTCCAGCCAGCATATGCTTGGCAAGGCCAACATTAGACTTCAGGCTCTGAGCAAGCTTTGGAAAATACCAGATAAGATAATATAATTGAATGAACCTTCCACCTCAATCAGTGAGCCCTATTTCATGAATTGGTGGTGGACAGGTTTCCTGTCTCTGCTTGAAGTTAACATTTAAAACTGTAGGACATTATCTCTGGTTTAGGCTAGTTTACTTTTAGCTACATTTATGTACATTTATTATACATATACTTTATACTTTAACTTGCGCCTTGTCTTGTAGCCTTTTTGTTCTATTGCAGAGGTTTTTAAACTAGATGATCATGATTTTTGCCAGTTAGGATGTGTTCCTGGATCAACATGTTGGTCTTGTCCTGTCAAACATAGCCCTAACCCTGTTCCTCTCCTCAATCCTAACCCTAACATTTAACCACCCCTAAAATCAGAGGGAAACGATAGGTTGATAATGTTGTTCAAACTTCAACATAAGGCCTAAACCTAACAAAAACCCTAAACCTAACTCTGAAATCTGATTGATTGATTGATAGGATTGAACCAATGAGGATGTCTTATTTGGTTAGATCCCGGTAAGCTTTTAAACAGGGGTCCTGGGAAGACACAGGGATAGCAGGGAGCCCCTAGAAATATTTTTAAGTGTTTTTTACAAAATGTAGGCTTTTTTAATGGTAAGTTATAGAATCCTTTCTGCACAAATAGTTTTGGGAAAAACTTATTTGGTTTGGCTTTAGGTCACTGTCAAATAAAAGCCAGTTTATAATGTTTTTTATAATATCATGCTTCCTGTTTTTTACACACACTATAGCTACTTTGCAAAGACATTTGTGATCATTGATGGTCCTTATAAAGGCCCTATAAAGGTGTTTGAAAACGTCATGGTTACTTTCGCAACCTCCGTTCCCTGATGGAGGGAACGAGATGTTGTGTCGATGTAGTGACACTAGGGGTCAGCCCCGAACACCTCTGCTTTTTGAAAAAAGGCCAATGGGAATTGGCGAATGGAATTTGCATGCCACTCCCCTGGACATACGGGCATAAAAGGAGCTGATATGCAACCACTCATTCAGGTTTTGTGCTGAGGAGCCGAGACAAGGTCCCGGCCATTTCAGCAGGTAGTTCAGCTTTGTGGCAAGAGGGACACAATGTCTCGTTCCCTCCATCAGGGAACGGAGGTTATGAAAGTAACCAGGATGTTCCCTATCTGTCACTCACACCGCTGTGTGCCTCGTAGCCAGCACACCAGGCCGTCACGTAACCTCCCCCAACACTCCTATGAGTGTCGGACGGTCCTTTGGGAACAAGTCGACTGCCCATTAAATAGAGACAGGCTAGCCCAGCCATGCCTCTTTTCCTCTTTTTTCTCTCCAAAAAGAGTGGAATTTGTTAACAGACTGGGGGCCATAAATGTCTACGTCAGGGGGTGTCACTCCCAAGAGGAAGATACTGTGGAGACCACACCCCGCCCAGAGAAGGGGGGGTATTTCGAGTGGAAATACGTCACATGGTCTTACCGAGTCTTGTCGGAAGTATGTCATGTGGAGAAGTCGCATGGTAGGTCCTACCTGAGGGGGGAGGAGTTTCAACAAGCATGGTGACCGGGGGCAGAGGGGCCTCTGTCCAAGGAAGATGCAATTTACCAACAGGGAAACTATTTAGCGGAAGAAATATCACATGGGGTCAGCTATGGGGAACCAGCACATGTGGAGCATCTACCCCAGTACAGGCCTTAGTTAGCACATGTACTGGGCCGGCAGCGAATTTCTCCACAAACTCGTCTGCCACAGGGCTAAGGAGGAAAGTCATCCAGGGATCACAACTTGTGAACATGACTGGGAGTCAAAGGCGCACGTCTTCACCTCATGGGAGGGGAAAGGTGTTATACGCAGGCGGTACACCCGGCCAGCTGTCCCGGAACTTACCTGTTCGGACCTGAACACACGGGATGAAACTGGCACAACCCGGAGATTATAGAACCTCACAAAGGTGTTGGGTGTTGCCCAGCCCGCTGCTCTGCAGATGTCTGCCAAAGAGGCGCCACTGGTCAGGGTCCAGGAGGCTGCTACACTCCTAGTAGAGTGGGCTCGTAGCGCAATGGGGGGCGGCACGTCCTGAGTGTGATATGCCATCACGATGGCGTCAATGACCAAGTGGGCAATCCTCTGTTTGGAGAAAGTGCTTCCTTTCTGCTGTCCACCAAAGCAAACAAAGAGCTGCTCGGAGCTTCTAAAGCTCTGCATGTGATCCAAATAGATGCGTAAAGCACGCACCGGACACAGCAATGCCAAAGCTGGGTCTGCCTCCTCCTGGGGCAGGGCTTGCAGGTTAACCACCTGATCCCTAAACGGGGTCGTGGGAACCTTGGGCACATAGCCCAGTCAGGGTCTCAGGATCACGTGAGAGTAGCCCGGACAGAAGTCCAGGCACGTTTCGCTGACAGAGAACGCCTGCAGGCCCCCTACCCTCTTGATGGAAGTGAGCACAGTCAGGAGGGCAGTCTTCAAAGAGAGTGCCTTAAGCTCAGCTGACTCCAGGGGCTCGAAGGGGGCTCCCTGTAGACCCCGAAGGACTACAGAGAGGTCCCATGAGGGGATGAGACGCGGTCTGGACGGATTCAACCTTCTAGCGCCTCTCAGGAACCTGATGATCAGGTCGTGCTTCCCTAAGGACTTACCATCCACTGTGTCGTAGTGTGCCGCTATAGTGGCTACATACACCTTCAAGGTGGAGGGGGACAGCCTCCCCTCCAGCCTCTCCTGCAGGAAGGAAAGCACCGATCCGACTGCGCATCTCTGGGGGTCTTCACGTCGGGAAGAACACCACTTAGCGAACAGACACCACTTCAAAGCATACAGGTGCCTCATAGAGGGAGCCCTAGCCTGAGTGATCGTGTCTACCACTGCGGGTGGTAGGCCACTTAGGCCTTCCATGTCCCGTCCAAGGCCCAGACGTGGAGATTCCAGAGGTCTGGTCATGGGTGCCAGATGGTGCCCCATCCCTGAGAAAGAAGGTCCTGGTTGATGTATGCTACCATCGCTGTGTTGTCCGTCCAGACCAACACGTGCTTGCCCTGGATCAATGGCCAGAACCTCCGCAGGGCGAGCATTACTGCCAACATCTCAAGGCAGTTGATGTGCCAACGCAGCCACGGGCCAGTCCAGGAGCCGGCGGCTGTGTGCCCATTGCATACGGTGCCCCAGTCCGTCTTGGAGGTGTCTGTCGTAACCATGACGCACCTGGAGACCTGCTCTAGGGGAACCCCTGCCCGTAGAAATGCTAGGTCGTTCCGATGGCTGAAGAGGTGGCGACAGATCGGCGTGACGACCACGCGATGTGTCCCGCGGTGCCATGCCCATCTCAGGACTCGAGTCTGAAGCCAGTGCTGCAGCGGTCTCATATGCATCAACCCGAGCGGTGTGGCAACCGCAGAGGATGCCATATACCCCAGGAGCCTCTGAAAAAGTTTCAGTGGGACCGCTGTCTTCTGTCTGAACGCCTTCAGACAGTTCAGCACCGACTGTGCGTGCTCGTTCGTGAGGCGCGCCGTCATCAAGACTGAGTCCAACTCCAAGCCGAGAAAAGAGATGCTCTGCACCAGGGAGAGCTCGCTCTTTTCCCAGTTGGCCCAAAGCCCTAGATGGCTGAGGTGCCTGAGCAGAGAGTGAGCTAGGATCAGCCAGTCACCAAGGTAGTTGAGTATGCGGATGCCCACTTCCCTTAGCGGGACAAGGACTGCCTCTGCGACCTTCGTGAAGACACGAGGGGACAAGGACAGGCCAAAGGGGAGGATCTTGTACTGGTACGCCCGGCCCTCGAAAGCAAACCGCAGGAGGTAAAATCGAGACATGGAAGTACGTGTCCTACAGGTCTACCACCGCGAAACAATCTTTTTGCCGGACGCTCGCTAAAATGTGTTTTTGTGTCAGCATCTTGAATGGGAGTCTGTGCAAGGCCCGGTTCAGAACTCGCAGGTCCAAGATTGGCCGCAACCCACCACCTTTCTTCGGTACGATGAAGTAAGGGCTGTAAAACCCTTTCATCATCTCGGCTGGAGGGACAGGCTCTATTGCGCCCTTGTGCAGAAGTGTCGCAATCTCCGCACGCAAGGTAGCTGCGCTCTCGCCCTTCACCAAGGTGAAGAGGACTGCATCGTGTAGCCGAGTCGGACGGTCCGGGTCAGCCATCGCGACGGGTTGGAAAGCGCAAGCCACGCGTCCAAACTCCAGGCGAGGGGGACCAAGGGGATAATCACGTCGGGCGTACTGGCGGGTGGGGCCTTGCAGTGGGGCGGAGCCTGAGGCGCCACATTGTGGGGGCTCAAGCCTTGTGGCTGTACTGAGTCCAGGGACATCAAAGCACTTACCTGGCTCCTGATACCCACCATAAGATTGGTCGAGGAGGGGGGAGGAGAAACATCGTCCCCGCAGTCCGTCGGAGCCAACCCGGTGTGGGCGTGTTTGTGCCACAGCTGGACGCGCAGGGGCCGCTGGAGCGCCAAACCTGCTAAAATGGGATGGTGGATGGCGGTCATGATGACTGCCGTGCGCACCTGACATGTGACCCAAAGAACAAGGAAACCACTCTTTTGTTTAAGTTTTGGGTACTTGGGCATATGGTGAGAAATGAAACAAAAGATTCTCCTCCCGGCCCTCCACCAGGGGAAGGAGTGGTCTGTCTACCAGCTCCATAGAAGTGGATCTCCTTGTCCCTGGGTCGCCCATCTCAGGGACGCTTCGAAGCCTTCCTAGGGTTCTTGGCGGCCGGCCATGAGACGGGTGGGGTTTGCTTCCTGCGGTGGGTGCCATGCCGGGGCAGGATGTGTTGCATGGCCTCTGTCTGCCGCTTCACCGCCGAGAACTGCTGGGCAAAGTCCTCGATGGTGTCGCCGAATAGGCCAACCTGGGAGATGGGGGCGTCAAGGAACCGTGCCTCTTCGGCCTCTCTCATCTCGACCAGGTTGAGCCAAAGGTGGCGCTCCTGGACCACCAGGGTGGACATCACCTGCCCGAGAGGCGGAGGTGGCTTGTCCAGCGGCACCGTAGGCCTTAGCTGTCAGGGACGATGTAAACCTACAGGCCCTGGATGGGAGCTTCGGGCGCCCACGCCAGGTGGCGGCGCTCTGCGGGCACAAGTGCACCGTGAGCACCTTATCAACCTGGGGGATCACCAAATACCTCTTGGCCGCCCCACCATTAAGGGTAGTGAGAGCGGGGGAGCTGAAAGATCGGGATTGGGCAGTAAAAGGTGCCCCCCATGATCTTGTCAGCTCCTCATGCACTTCCGGGAAGAATGGTACCGGGGCGGGGCACGGCCGTGAGCGGCGCTCTGGGCCCAGGAACCAATCATCGAGATGCGAGAGTTCAGGGAAGAGTGGAGGGTTCCACTCTAGCCCGACGCTCGTGGCTGCCGGGGAAAGCATGTCCGTCATCTCCGCGTCAGCCTGAGACTGGACGACCACACCTGAAGGAGGGAGCCCAGCCGAGGCGTCCGCGTCAGAGTGGACGAGCCCACTCTCCAATGCTGCGCTCGATAACTCATCGTCTTCCCAGGCTCCGAATAAGAGGTCGAACTCGCCGTGAGACGAGCCGGCGGTCTCATCCGAGAGCCCGACCGGGGCAAGCCAGCGTGCTGCGGAATGGGAGGTCCGTGGGGGTTTACCCGGTGGAGGTGCTCCCATTGAGGTCCCCAAATTGCCCCCAGTGCTAACCGGCATGGCCTCATACCCGTAGGTAGAAGGACCGAGGCGGGGTGCCGCTGGGGTGGCTTGCCGCGACCGCAACGTTGCCATGGTCATGTTCTCGCAATGAGGACAAGACCCATCCATGAACGATGTCTCCGCATGGGCAGCGCCCAGACACGTAAGACAGCGATCGTGGCCATCAGAAGCGGAGAGATAATGACCGCAACCAGGAATAAAACGGAAAGGCATGTTTAAAAAGACATTTCCGTGTGTGCCGCTCTTTTAGAAAGAAAATATGCTCTTTTAGAATATATTCTTTTGCTCTGCCGAAGCACCCAGGGGCGTTCTCTGCACTCCACGGGTGCAGAGGGGGAGAAGCCGCTGAAATGCGCCGTAAATCCAGCAGTTTTAGGTGAACGGTAAAGAGAACTGAGTTTGAATTGAATTCAGTGCACTGAATGCAACCGCTTGGCTCCGAAGAGAAAATCTGAATGAGTGGTTGCATACCAGCTCATTTTATACCCATATGTCCAGGGGAGTGGCATGCAAATTCCATTTGCCAATTCCCATTGGCCTTTTTTCAAAAAGCATAGGTGTTCGGGGCTCCCAAGAGTGACCCCGAGTGTCACTACATCGACACAACTTCGGAGTGAGTGACAGATAGGGAACCCCTGTTCTATTGGAGCCAGGGCCGACTGTAAGCTGAAAGAGTAGACATGTGAATGAGGGAGGCTGTAGTCAGGGTTGGGGAGTAACGGAATACATGTAACGGGATTACGTATTTAAAATACAAAATATAAGTAACTGTATTCCACTACAATTTAAATAATTGGTAATTAGAATACAGTTACATTCAAAAAGTATTTTGATTACTGAAGAGATTACTTTGCATTTTATTGTCATTTGTTTCATTTCATATTTAGTCCTTTCAGATGGAAAACATTTATACATATAAATGATGCCATCCAAAGTGCATTTGAACTGCGGTGAAACACTTTCTTATGATGTGTTACATTCATACAAGCAGACAGAGAAGTAAGTTTGAAGTAAGTTTTGAGCAGAAGAAATAGAAATAAACCTTATGTAAATTGTCAGTTTTACGCTAAGCTAAAGTGCTATTTCTAGCCATTTTACATGCACTTTACCAGACAATCATATTTTTTTATCAAGAAAATTTATTTTTTTCTAGTAAGACCTTTGATATTAGGGCAAAAAACGTATTCTTGATCATTTTTGTATTGTTTTCCTGTAAAAATATATAAAAATTCTTAAAACAAGCAGTTTAATTAATCTTGTTTTAGAAACAACACTGCATAAGATATTTAGGTTTTTCAGAGAATGTATTTTTAACATGTGTATTTTGTCTTACTGTACTGGCAGAGTTATTATAGTCAAAACAAGTGAAAAAATCTACCAGTGCTGAAGAAGTAATCCAAAGTATTTAGAATACGTTACTGACCTTGAGTAATCTAACAGAATACGTTACAAATGACATTTTACAGCATGTATTCTGTAATCTGTTGTGGAATACATTTCAAAAGTAACCCTCCCAACCCTGGCTGTTGTAAATGAGCTCCTTGGCTGGACAGAAGGATGGCGTCGCTTTCCTCTTTGGCCCAGAGTCAATGCATTACTGCTGGAAAGACAGATGTGCTTTCTGCAGGGCAGCTCATCAACATGAAGGAGCACAGTGCCGAGAACATCCCGACAGTGACCCCAGTAGTCCATCGCTCTCGCCTGGCCTGGTTAAAGGGACCATAGATCTGTGGCATGAGAGTGTATGTGTGTGGAGTTATGGAGGTATCCCTCTGATTGGTGATTTACCCTAGAGTGGACTAAATGAGCCCTTGCTGCTGGACATTTAATATGCTTAACAAGCTGAGGTGAGGCTCTCTGATGAATGCGGGCGAACGCGCTTTCGTTAACAACGCTTGTTCCAAAGTAATGAGCAGCGTTAGCTCTGATGTAACCCCTGCGGGTAAGTTAGAGAGATGAATGCAGCATGGTTGTGCATGTACGTGTCTGTCTGCGAGTGTGTATGTGTCTGCCTTGTGAGACACACACTGACAGATCTGGAGAATGGATCGTCTGATGGATAAGTGGGGGCGCTTTGGACACGGTGCCAGGAAGCTGTATTATCTGTCTGAAGTGCATTTTCTGTACACAGACACATAATTTGTACCATCTGGATTAGATCTCACTTGTAAGAAAAATATAAAATGGTATCTGTTTAGCCTCTTTACAAAAATGGTGTAGTTTTTTTGGATTTCAGAGTTAAAACCAGCCTGTTTCAGGAAGCCTGTTATAACTGCGTCCGGACCTGAATGTGTCAGTGCATCTGTGTGTATTTTCTAAAATAAGCTCAATAGGTTTGAGCTGTTAAACCACTCTAGCTTTTTATCTATTGATGGGACAGTAGAGTGTGTTGGCTCCCCATTTTAGTTATAAACTTCCAGTGATGCCTCGATGCCATCAACTGTCAATCTCCAAAATACATAGCCAAATTGGACACTTCACACACACTTTCAACTCCTTGTTGGTAATTGCCACCCAGCTCAGTTGGGCTCATGGTGGCTAAACATGCACAGAACAGATGGGCCCTTCAGCATGGCTCCTCTGTGACTCTCCCACAATCTCATATCAGGCATTTGGAAATTACCTATTCACTAGTCCAACAGAGCTCACACAGATTTCTGGTTAAATGGGGTGCACTCCATGGTGTGCAAGGCTTTGTTTTCTCACAAGCTGGCCTAACTTCAGTGGGAACATGCCTAGATTATATCAGAACAAGATTAGTCTGTGAAAAGAGGCTCTAATAGGACAAAGAGCTTCAGACTGAATGATACTTGATGTACCTAATTCAAATACCAGTGCTGGATCTGAGAAAAAGGCGAAAGAGTGTTGACGTTCAAAAGCTGAAATGTATTATGACAACCTCTTGCTTGCTTTTCAGTTTCGGCCTACAGATTTATTCAGTGAAAAGAAGAGCATAAAGGTTCAGTCTGATTTCAATCAGATTTCCTCTCTGTCATTTAAACTGAGAGCGGTTTTCTGTCTGCCCTTGTTGACTTTTGTTGAAGGTCCTGTACTGCTGTAAATTTAATGAATCGCTTATTGTTCAGCTGAACAACTTGGCATGCTGGCCTTGTACTTTAACTTGATGCTTTCTTACTTATTCTGAAAGGTCATCTACATTACTCAGTTCATCTCACATCAGAACACAGCTTCATTGTGAGCCTATTGTGTAGAGGTTGTATTCATGTCAGGCCAAAAGAGAGAGAGAGTGAAAGAGAGTGTTTGTGTCAGTCCTTGTATTAAATATACCAGTGACCTGGTCTGTTAACTGAAGCCATTAAACCAAGGGCATAGCCAGGAAATTACTTTTGGGTGGGCCTCAATAAAAATGGATGGGCCAAGTTTTTGCCCAATTTTTTTTTTTTAACCAAATTTTCCTTAACAGCTTAGAAGAGGTGCATTCAAAAAGTTCTTTCATACTTTCAGAAATCAGAATTTATAATTTTTTTTTTTTTAAAGCTATTTTATAAATATATATTTGAAGTCAAAGAATAATCTCTAATATTCTAGGTGGGCCAGGGTTTAATTTGCCGACCCTTGGCTATGCCACTGCATTAAACAGAACCGTACTTCAGTCTTGTAGACTAACCTATAAACTATAAAGAAGTTTCTGTCATGTGAATGGTTTATTAACAGAATGCAACCAATAGAGATTGAACAACAACGTTGTCTGATTAATTATGTTGTTAAGCTTTTCAAAGGCCATAACTGTTGACTGTGGTAAATTGTGATAAATGTCTAATAAATGCATGTGTGCATGATTTGCAGTACTTTTAGTTTATATATATATATATATATATATATATATATATATATATTTATACTTAAATTTTTGCTGTGGTATCAATTTGTTTTCAAAAATCTTGAAAATTCACTGGTATTGATGTCGACTACTGAAATTCTGGGATTGTGACAACCCTAATTCTTTACAATCTCTTTATAATTGGGCACCAGATTGGATTGCTTTCTTTGTAATTGCTGCTATTGTTCACCACATACCAATTTACAATTGGTAGGCTTATTAAAACTTGGCACAACTTTATGACTTCCATAGCAGGGAGACAACCTCATCTCGCATTGAACCCATGATGCTGGGAGTTTATATTTGCAGTAAAGCTATGCCCATAACGGAGCACATTTTGCACCGTTCATGTGGACCGAATTTACCTTGAAAGAACTTCACATCAGAGATGAACACATTGTTCCACTGGTGGCAATCTAGATTACACGCTGAAGATGTCAGGTTTTGTTCTTGTATTTTTTTTTAACTTATCATTTCTGGTGGCAACGTTGGAGGTTGGATGGATATAGAATTCGAAATGGCCGCTGTGAAGTATGTAAGGTAGAGCAAGACATCTGGGTATGATGGAGCTCCTGGTGTGAGGGAAATGAAAGTTTGAGTAATGTAGTTATCTTCTGACAACATGCTTTGTCGGGCTGCATTCACTGCTATATACTGCAGAGGTGGTCTGAACACATGGGGCCGTTGTACTGATTGGTGGACTCAAAGATATATGACTCGAAGGAACAAGGAACAATGCACAATGTGTTAGATTAGACTGCACCTAGCTCACATGTTGGTCATATTTTTGTTTTTAGCTTCATTCCCTGCCTTTCTGCGGTCACACGTCAGGAGGTGGGGGAGAATGATATCTTGTTTGCTTCCTGACAATGGCGCACTGAATGAAAAAGGATGACAATAATGTTTGTGTGGAAGACCCCCTCCCACAGATCTGTCCACCTCATGCTGCTCCTTGAGCCATTCAGACCTGCCAATTTAGTGAAATAATTTCCAAAAGTGCTTTGAAATGAAGGGGTGTCCGAAAAAAAGAGACACTGTTGCATAGGGTGTGATTTGTGGAAAGATGGGTAGATGTGGGTAATTTTTGGGCTAGATGACTGTGGCAGAGCATTGCAGATAGTTTCATTTGTGAGGTAAAGCACTCCATGAGGAGCTGATCAAATGTGAGAGAGGACAGGAAGGCAGGAAGAACAATTGAGAGATTACTGCATACCTGGGTGGAACAAATGCTCTCTGTGATCTTTGATTCTGTAACAGAACAGTGGGACTTGTGTGTACACATAAAACTATCTCCTGAGACTGTGGTTAAAAGGGAACAAAAACAATGATCATAGTATCTTTCTTTGGTGCGTCCACTGTATAAACCTGTTTGCCATTAACTGAATAAAAACTTCAGTAATGCTGTCTGTGAAGCTTGTACACACCTGTATTGTAATTTTTTTCTTAGTGCATTCTAAAGATATTTGTAATGCCTTATAATTTTGGGATTGTAATCCATTTAATATTTTTATGAATAATCGTAACAACATAATATATTGTAATACCCTCTGGTTACACCTTTGAAGAGTATAATTTACACTGCATGCCCAATTATTAGGCAAATTATATTCCTCAGGATTAATTTTATTGTTGAACAAACACAATGCTCTCAGTCAATCCAAAATGTTATTGAACCTCAAACCTGAATGTTTAAAGAGCACCTATTATGGTTTTTCAAATATTACCTTTCATGTAGTGTGTTATATAGCTGTTTGTGAATGTAAAAAAGTCTGTAAAGTTTCAAAAATCAAAGTGCACGACAAATGGAGTTATTGACTCCCAAAAGAAAGAACCGATTCTGAACACCTGAAACGAGTCGTTAGTAATTCCAGACTTACTTCCTTTACTAACCTATGTAATTTGGTAACAAATAACCCACCTCTGGTCTTCATTGGCTGCTCGTGAACAGCTTTGACCCACCCTCAAACGCTACACTAAGCGGTAGATCAATTACAACAGACTGGTACATCTGACCAATAAGAGCAGAGTAGGCTCTCTGAAAGGAGGAGTTTAGAATTAATCCTTGAGAACGGATCATTGAACGAGTTGTTTTTGACACTGGGAAAAATGGTAATGCTGCGATTTAAATTATGAGCAAATTAAAGTGTTTTTTGACATTGGATGCATGTAAATCTATTGTATGAGACCTTTAAAACAAAATTACGCACGTTTAAAAACCATAATAGGTGCTCTTTAACAAAGAAATGGTGAGTTTGGTCTTTCTCAGGGGAATATATAAATAAGTGTACACAATTATTAGGCAACTAAATTACAAAAAATAATTTCTCCCAACTCAGTTGTTTATTCTCAGTTTTTAGAGTAGGTGCAACAAATAAGTAACACAAAATGACAATTAAATAACATTTTTGGCCTTTCAAAAATATTCAGTGACCAATATAGCCACCCTTCTTTTCAGTAACTGCCATGAGCCTTCCATCCATGGAGTCTGTCAGTTTCTTGATCTGTTCATGATCAACTTTCGCTGAAGCAGCAACCACAGCCTCCCAAATGCTGTTCAAAGAGATGTATTGTCTTCCCTCACTGTAAATCTTGTGTTTGAGAAGGGCCCACAAGTTCTCAGTAGGATTTAAGTAAGGTAAGTAAGGGGGCCAAGTCATTATTTGGGCATCTTTGAGGCCCTTGCTGGCTTGGCAAGCAGTGGAGTACTTGGATGCATGTGATGGTGCATTGTCCTGCATAAAGATCATGGCCTTCTTGAATGCTGAGAACTTCTTCCTGTACCACTGCTTGAAGGAAGTACTTTCCAGAAACTGGCAGTAGGTTTGAGAGTTGAGTTTCAGTCCATCTTCAGCTCAAAAAGGTCCAACTACCTTATCCTTAATGATAGCAGCACATACCAGTACCCCTCCTCCACCTTACTGGCACCTGACTTGAAATGGTGCCCTGTGTCCATTAGTGATCCAGCCACGGGCCCATCCATCTGGTCCATCAAGAGTCACTCTCATTTCATCTGTCCATAAAACCTTTGAAAAATCTGTCTTCATGTATTTCTTTGCCCAATCTTGACACTTCAACTTGTGAATATATTCAGTGGTGGTCGTGTTTCAGCCTTCTTGACCTTGGCTCTGAGCACTTGGCATCTTGTACTTCTGGACACTCCAGGTAGGTTGCAGTTCTGGAATATGGTAGCATTGGAGGATAATGGGTTCCTGGTAGCTTCATGTTTAATTCTTCTCAAGTCTTTTGCAGTTAATTTGTGCCTTTTCTTCTCCATGCCTTTTTTGTGCCCCAGTTGACTATTCGCAACAAAACGTTTGATTGTCTGGTGGTCACACCTCAATAGTTTAGCTATTTCAAGAGTGTTGCATCCGTCTGAAAGGCATTTTACAATATTTGACTTTTCATTGTCAGTTAAATCTCTTTTTTGGCCCATTTTACCTGAGGTAATGAAGCTGCCTAATAATTATGCACACCTTGATATAAGGTGTTAGTCACTTTCGCCACACCCTCCCTCATTACACAAATACATAACACCTGAAAATGATTGAATCCAATAAGCATTCAAGTATATATGGTTTGGAGTTGGAAAATGTGCATAGAAATAATGATAAAATCAGAATACCTAATAACTGGGCACGCAGTGTAAATAAAAAAGTTAAGTATTATAATGTATTATAATGTCTGATGTATTTCGAGGCAATTAACTACTTTGCAATGCATTGTAAACTGTACATAGACTACATAGAATGTTAGCTATATTTTATGTTTATATTTTTTCTTGTGTACATAAGTATGCGCATATCGCTTGGTACAAAAATAGAGGGTTAACACAAAATTGACACTAAAGAACTGAGGATGAGGCAATTAAAAGATGAAAGCAGCATCTATGTCAGTGTTGTTGGCTATTCTGTACACGATTTAAAGCTTGTGAATGAATCCTTATATTCAGTCAAAGTTTGTACATTTCTAACTTGGCTAAATTGGCTTTTTAGAGAGCAATATAATTTCTAATGCATTATTCACTTGGCACTGCAGCAATCATCATGTAATTAGCTAGACAGTTTAAAGTACCAGGGCAGTATATTATGTGGTCTAAATGCCTCAACAGAGCTGTAATTCCATTTAACAAATGTTGTTATGACACACTGAGTCTTGTATTGCTTAAGTTTTAAGATTTTGGACTTGAAGTAGATTATGAGATCTCTTATCATGCACTTTGATCCTGTCCATTGTATTGCTCAAGGATATTGAAGCATGTTCTTATAAAAATTTTATGCTTTAAATTTTACACATGCTTCCTTTTAATTTATTTGGGTGCCTGTGGACTAAAGCAACTCTAGTAGCAAGTATGACGTGTGTTTCTTTGAGTTAAACCCTCTTTCCTCCACCTATCCTTTGGAAATGTGTAGTTGGATTTAGTTGGATTAAACCTTGCTAGGTTTAATTGCAGCCCAATTAATCAGACAGACTGTGTAAAATTGATCTAAATAAAGCTAATAATGTCATCCTTTCACCATAAACAAGGGCAGACGGGCTCACACATAAAGCTGTCTGACTGCCTTATCTTTCTACAATTAGTCACGCGCATCTGTTGAGGAAAATTTGGAGGCAGAAATTAAACACGCAATAAAATAATAATTGCTGACCAATAATATCTTTGTACAGCACAGTCTTTTATGTTTCCTTCTTTTCATAGTATTACCACCAGTAAAACCAGACAGTCTGAAGATATAATTTTTTGAACATATAAGGAGAGAGACATTGCCAGGACTTTAGCTCAGATTATGAATTTTTCTATTATATCTTTTGTTATAGCCTACTGTCTGCTCTAATGTATGAATGGACATTTGCCAGTGATGTGCTAATGATCTTGCTGCCATAATTGCTGTAATTGCTTTTCTAATAAATAGAGTCCCCGTCACTGGAAACTCTCATTGAAATGGAAATATATGGTCACACAGCTGTATTAACCAGCAGAGGGTCTCCATCTCTGCTTTAAAATGTTCAAGACCTAAGCCATTCAGATATATTAAAAAATAAATTAATTCCCTTTAGTCCCAATAAATCTCATGCTCCCATTTACCATACCTCCTTTAACCCTTAAATGCATGGGAATTTCCCCAAACACTCTTACATATTCAGGTTTTTAGAGACATGACACTTATATCTATCACAAATGGATCTACAAAATGCCCAGATAGTGTAAAATGTTCAAAATGTTTTCAAAGCAATTAGAAAATAATAAAATGAAATATAATTTTATATATTAAGGAGCTGGTATGCTACCACTCATTCAGGTTTTGTGCTGAGGAGCCGAGACAAGGTCCCGGCCATTTCAGCGGGTAGTCCAGCGTTGTGGCAGGAGGGACACAAAGTCTCATTCCCTCCATCAGGGAATGGAGGTTACGCAAGTAACCAGGATGTTCCCTATCTGTCACTCACTCGACGTTGTGTCGATGTAGTGACACTAGGGGTCTCTATACGAAACGCCACAACTGGCTGAACTGTGTATTTTGAGTGGAAATACGTCACATGGTCTTGCCAAGCTTTGTCGGAAATATGTCATGTGGAGAAGTCCCATGGTAGGTCCTACCCTATGGGGGAGGAGTTTCTACAAACATGGTGACTGGGGCAGAGGGGCCTCTGCCCAAGGAAGATGCAGTTTACCAACAGGGAAATTAATTAGTGGAAGATATCCGTTGCATGGGGTTACCTATGGGGAACAAACACATGCGGAGCACCTACCCCAGTACAGGGCTTAGTTAGCACATGTACTGAGCCGGCAGTGAGTTTCTCTGCAAACTCGTCTGCCACAGAGCTCGGAGGAAGTCATCCAGGGAACACAGTTTGTGAACACTACTGGGAGTCAACAGCGCATGTCTTCAGCTCAGGGGAGGTGAAATGCGCTATGCACAAGCGATACACCCAGCCAGCTGTCCCGGACTTATCTGCTTGTGCCTGCCACTACACGGGACGAAACCGGTTCCACCCGGAGATTGTAGAACCTCGCAAAGGTGTTGGGTGTTGCCCAGCCCACTGCTCAGCAAATGTCTGTTAGAGAGGCACCACTGGTCAAGGCCCAGGAGGCCACCACACTCATGGTAGAATGGGCTCGTAGCCCTGCTGGGGGCGGCACGTCCTGAGCGTGATATGACATTGCTATGGCGTCAGTGAGCCAGTGGGCGATCCTTTGCTTGGAGACAGTGCTTCCTTTCCGCTGTCCACCAAAGCAGACAAAGAGCTGCTCAGAGACTCTAAAGCTCTGCGTGCAATCCAAATAGATGTGTAAAGCGCGCACCGGACACAGCAACGTCAGGGCTGTGTCTGCCTCCTCCTGAAGCAGCGCTTGCAGGTTCATCACCTGATCCCTAAAAGGGGTCATGGGAATCTTGGGCACATAGCCCGGTCGGGGCCTCAGGATCACGTGAGAGTAGCCTGGACCGAACTCCAGGCACGTTTCGCTGACAGAGAACGCTTGCAGGTCTCCTACCCTCTTGATGGAAGTGAGTGCAGTCAGGAGGGCAGTCTTCAAAGAGAGTGCCTTAAACTCAGCTTACTGCAGGGGCTCAAAGGGGCTCAAACCCTGAAGAACTATAGAGAGGTCCCATGAGGGAATGAGGCGCGGTCTGAAGGGATTCAACCTCCTGGCGCCTCTCAAGAACCTGATGATCAGGTCGTGCTTCCCTAAGGACTTACCATCCACTGTGTCATGGTGTGCTGCTATAGTGGCTACAAACACCTTCAAGGTGGAGGGGGCCAGCCACCCTTCCAACCTCTCCTGCAGGAAGGAAAGCACCAATCCGACTGAGCATCTCTGGGGTCTTCGCGTGGGGAAGAACATCACTTAGCGAACAGATGCCACTTCAAGGCATACAGGTGCCTCGTAGAGGGGGCCCTAGCCTGAGTGATCATGTCCACCACCGCGGGTGGTAGGCCACTTAAGTCTTCCGCGTCCCATCCAGGGGTCAGACATGGAGATTCCAGAGATCTGGTCGCGGATGCCAGATGGTGCCCCACCCCTGAGAAATAAGGTCCTTCCTCAGGGGAATTTGCCAGGGGGGGCTGTCGCAAGGATCGTGAGGTCCGAGAACCACGTCTGGGTAGGCCAGTAGGGTGCTACCAGGATGACCTACTCCTCATCCTCCCTGACCTTGCACAGGGTCTATGCAAGTAGGCTCACTAAGGGAAACGCATATTTGCATAGTCCAGGGGGCCAGCTGTGTGCCAGTGCTTCTATACCGAGAGGTTCCTCGGTCAGGGCGTACCAGAGCAGGCAGTGGGAGGATTCTTGTGAAGCGAACAGGTCTACCTGTGCCTGCCGAATCGACTCCAAATCAGCTGGACCACCTGAGGGTGGAGTCTCCACTCTCCCCTGAGGGTAACCTGTCGTGACAGTGCGTCCGCTGCAGTGTTGAGGTCACCCGGGATGTGAGTGGCTCGCAGCGACTTGAGGTGCTGCTGACTACAGAGGAGGAGACGGCGGGTGAGTTGTGACATACAACGGGAGCATAAACCGCATTGATGGTTGATGTATGCCACTGTTGCCGTGTTTACTGTCCGAACTAACACATGCTTGCCCTGGATCAACGGCTGAAACCTCTGCAGGGCAAGCAGAATTGCCAACAACTCGAGGCAGTTGATGTGCCAAAGCAGCCGCGGGCCCGTCCAGGAGCTGGTGTCTGCGTGCCCATTGCATACAGCGCCCCAACCCGTTTTGGAGGCATCTGTCATAACCACGACACGCCTGGAGACCTACTCTAGGGGAATGCCTGCCCATAGAAATGTGAAGTCAGTCCAAGGGCTGAAGAGGCGGTGACAGACCGGCATAATGGCTACGCGATGTGTCCCGCAGCGCCATGCCCATCTTGGGACTCAAGTCTGGAGCCAGTGCTGAAGCAGTCTCATATTCATCAACCCGAGCGGCGTGGCCACCGCTGAGGTTGCCATATACCCCAGGAGCCTCTGAAGCAGTTTCTGTGGAACCGCTGTCTTCTGTCTGAATGCCTTCAAACAGGTCAGCACCGATTGTGCGCGCTCGTTCGTGAGGCACGCCGTCATCGAGACAAGAGATGCTCTGAACCGGGAGGAGCTTGGTCTTTCCCCAGCTGACCCGAAGCTCTAGTCGGCTGAGGTCACCAGGTCCCTGTGTGCACACAACACGTCCCGAGAGTGAGCTAGGATTAGCCAATCATCGAGATAGTTGAGGATGCGAATGCCCACTTCCCTTAACGGGGCAAGGGCTGCCTCTGTGACCTTCATGAAGATGCGAGGGGACAAGGACCGGCCGAAAGGGAGGACCTTGTACTGATACTCCTGACCCTCAAATGCAAACCGCAGGAAGGGTCTGTGTCAAGGTAGAATCGAGACGTGGAAGTACGCATCCTTCAGGTCTACCACCGCAAACCAATCTTGATGCCGGACGCTCGCTAGAATGCGTTTTTGCGTCAGAATCTTGAACGGGAGTCTGTGTAAAGCCCGGTTCAGTACTCACAGGTCCAAGATTGGCCGCAACCCACCACCTTTCTTTGGTACAATGAAGTAGGGGCTGTAAAACCCCTTCTTCATCTCGGCCGGAGGGACAGGCTCTTTTGCACCCTTCCATAGGAGGGTAGCGATTTCCACGCGCAAGGTAGCGGCGTTCTCGCCCTTCACCGAGGTGAAGTGGACGCCGCTGAACCTGGGCGGACGCCTGGCGAATTGAATCGCGTAGCCGAGTCGGACGGTCCGGACCAGCCATCGCGACGGGTTGGAAAGCGCAAGCCACGCGTCCAAGCTCCGGGCGAGGGGACCAAGGGGACAATCTCGTCGGACGTACCAGCGGGTGGGGCCTCGCGGCGGGGTGGAGCCTGAGGTGCCACGCCGTGTCGTGGCTGTGCTGAGTTCAGGGACATCAAAGCACTTACCTGGATCCTTGTGACCACCCCCGGAACAGCCTGGGACGGGGGAGGAAGAGGCCTGTCCTCGTGACCCGTGGAGACCGTCACATCAGGGGCGGATTTGTTCCACAGCTGGGCGTGCAGGGGTGGGGAGACCGCTGCTGGAGCGCCAAACCTGCCAAACCTGCCAAACCTGCCAAAATAGATGCCTTTTGCAGGTTCTTGGCAGCCGGCCGTGAGATGGGTGGCATCCGCTTCCTGCGGTGGGCTCCACGCTGGGGCCGGGCCGCAGGGGCAGGCTGCAGCGGAGCTGGTGCAGTCACCACAGGAGGACACCCTTGGCGATGAGCAGAGAGGGTGCAGGATCTTGTGCGCCGGGGGATGTGCCGGATAGCCTCCGTCTGCTGCTTCACTGCCGAGAACTGCTGGGCAAAGTCCTCGACGGTGTCGCCGAACAGGCCAACCTGGGAAATGGGGCGCCAAGGAACCGTGCCTTGTCGTCCTCTCCCATCTCGACAGGGTTGAGACAAAGTTGGTGCTCCTGGACCACCAAGGTGGACATATCCCGCCCGAGAGACCGTGCTGTGACCTTCGTCGCCCGGAGAGCAAGGTCGGTCGCCGAGCACAGCTCCTGCATCAATCCCGGGGCGGAACTACCCTTGTGCAGTTCCTTGAGCGCCTTGGCTTGGTGGACTTGCAGGAGAGCCATGGCATGTAGGGCGGAGGCGGCTTGTCCAGTGTCACCGTAGGCTTTGGCCGTCAGGGACGACGTAAACCTACAGTCCTTGGACGGGAGCTTTGGGCCCGTGCCAGGTGGCGGCGCTCTGCGGGCATAGGTGCACCGCGAGTGCCTTATCCACCGGGGGGATCGCCAAATAGCCCTTGGCCGCCCCACCATTGAGGGTAGTGAGGTGGGGGAGCTGAAAGATCGGGACCGGGCAGTAAAAGGTGCCTCCCATGACCTTGTCAGATCCTCATGCACTTCTGGGAAGAAAGGAACTGGGGCGGGGCGTGGCTGTGAGCGGTGCCACGAGCCCAGGAACCAATCATCGAGCCGTGAGGGTTCAGGGGAGAGCAGAGGATTCCACTCTAGCCCGACGCTTGTGGCTGCCCGGGAAAGCATGTCCGTCATCTCCGTGTCAGCCTGTGACTAGGCGATCGTACCCGAGGGGGGGAGCCCAGCTGAGGCTTCCGCATCCGACTGGACGAGCCCGCTCTCCGATGCTGCGCTCGAGAGTTCATCACCTTCGCGGGCTCCGAACAAGAGGCCGAATTCGCTGTGAGACGAGCCGATCGGGGCAGACCAGTGTGCTGGGGAATGGGAGGTCCGTAGGGGGATACCCGGCGGAGGTGGTCCCATTGGGGTCCCCAAATTGCCCCCAGTGCTAGCCGTGCTGTCCTCATACCCGTAGGAAGAAGGACCGGGGTGGGGAGCCGCTGGGGTGGCTTGCTTTCTTACAAAGGCAAGCCGCGACCGCATCGTTGCCATGGACATGTTCTCACAATGAGTACATGACCCATCCATGAACGCTGTCTCTGTGTGGGCAGCGCCCAGACACGAAAGACAGCGATCGTGACCGTCAGAAGGTGAGAGATAATGACCGCAATCAGGAATAACACACAAACAGAAAGGCATCTTTAAAAAGACGCGTCTTTAAAAAGAATATACTCTTTTATTTTTGCTGAAGCGCCCAGGGGCGTTCTCTGCAGTGCACCAGTGCAGAGGGGGGAGAAGCCGCTGAAATGCGCCATCAGATCCAGCAGAGGTGAATGAACAGCTGTGGGAATTCAGCTCAGTAAGCATCGACCGTTCGGCTCCGAAGAGAAAATCTGAATGAGTGCTTGCATACCAGCTCCTTTTATACACGTATGTTCGGGGAAGTGGTATGCAAATACCACTCGCCAATTTTCATTGGCCTTTTATCAAAGACCAGTGGTGTTTCGGGCTCCCAAGGGTGACCCCTAGTGTCACTACATCGACACAACGTCGAGTGAGTGAGAGATAGGGAACTTGTGCCGTTCACAAACCAAAACAGTCCAAAACAATTTCAAAACAATATATATATATATAAAAAAAGCAATTTCCAAATAATAATAATAATAAAAAAAGCAATTTCCAAATAATAATAAAAAATAAAAAAAACAATGTAAACAATGACGCGCTTCCTGACTCCTCCTCCACGTGACGCGTGACCTTACCAACGAGCTTATGTCATCCGTCTTATGAGTGCATGTCACAGAGATGTACGGAAGCGAACATTTGTAGTTAAAAAGTATACAAGTATTGTTTGTTTCTAAAAATAAGCAATCGTTTGGGTTCAGAAGAAATTTATTTGTCGACTGGAGTCGTGTGGATTATTTTGATGCACCCTAAATATGCATTTTGGGCCATCAAAAAATGGAGGACATTCACTCGCATTGTTTAGAGGAGGAGGCCTGAAATGAAATCCTAAAAGTCTTAAATTCTGTTTTGATGAAGAAAGAAACTCAGATACATCTTGGATGTACATCTGAGGGTGAGTAAATTATCAGCAAATTTTCAGTTTTGGGTGAACTATTCCTTTAAACAATTACATTTTTTTGTGTGGGCAATTTTGGCATTTTTTGGTGTTACACTTTGCTTGAGCTTACAAAGTGATATCCACAGAAATGCTTCACAACGTCTAGAAATACACTTCAAAGAGAAGCGAAAAACAAATCTGCACACATTGCATGTCCTGTCTCTCAAACCAGTGACTCAACAAGGGACTGGTGTTTCTGTTGTAAACAACTATTATTATACCTAAACGATTTATGCTTCACAACACTGGGTTTATAGTGTACCTGCAGGTATAGATTTAATGAGCAGGTTCAGTGTATGATTCTACATTTTCCACTTCGTGACTTCATGACATGTGTTCCAGTAAACAAAAGCCCGTCTCCTGGTCTGCAAGATAAGGTTCTGGATGGTTATTACTGTGGAAAGAGGCCTTCAGAGAAATATGTGGAATTATTAGGTTGAGAACTTTTAGATGGCAAAGAGGCCAAATAAACTCAAGTTAATTCTGTGGCTCAACAATCCCACATGACTTTTAAAGCATTCTCTCAGCATATTCATGGAACTTTGAATGAGATCTCTGGGTATGAATGTCAGCCCTTTGGTCCTCTTCATTCCAAGAGATGTGATAATGGTAGATAACTCTCCTCTGGAGGTACCATCTTAAATTACCCATCCATTCCTGTAATCCTTTGGGATAGCTTCTGACTTGCTTACTTCAAGATGTTAATTTAAGACTGGAACAGTTGCTAGCTTGGCGTATTTTGTGCACCAAGGTACATTTCAGTTAATGTGAATATATAGACTCTGGATACATGGGTAGGCAAAAGATGACTTTGAAAAAGCAGTAAAACATTTGAGCACTGTAGAACAGAGTTTTATTCGGGGCTCATTTAAAAGTACAGGGTGACTCTTCCTTATTTTCAGATTTACATTGGCATTAGAAGAGTGAGTTTGCACTGGTGTTTGGCATGTGGTGCTGGGATATATTACAGCAAATAAGACTCAGATGATGTGAGACTGTGTAGAGAATTACAGTTTAGATGGTGGGGTGATTTAGAGGCTTTAAAACAGAGCTGGAAGTTTTAAATATACTGGTCTGAAAGTTGTGCCGACTCGGCGGATGGTGTAGCCGGCGGCAGGGGGGTTTCTGCTGAGAGATGCACTTCTTGTAGCTCGAATACAAAGGGTCACAGCCTGACAGCTCGTCCCCGACTTGCCATTTTTCTGGATGTATGGATGTATATGTATCTCTCTTCTCTTTCACTGTATATTACATTATTCTGCACCTACATGCTGCCAACTCATTCCAGGCTGGCTAGAATTGTAATGCTTTATTCCACAGTGTCAAGCTACATCTGACTATTTCTGTGGTATGGGCCAAATACTGCATTCCTGTCCAGTTAGCACATGTGTTCCAGAAATGTTTCCACTCAATGGAGGAGATGCAAGTCTGAATCCATCCTGTGTTGAGTCCTGATCTATTGCCACTCTCTTAAGCCGTGGTCATGACTTGAGCATACAAAACATTTTTGGACACTGCAACAGCCAGGAAATGGTGCCACGCTCAAGGGTTTCTTGTTTTAACAAATATTAAATCATAAATAACAAATAATATATTCAAAATGTTAACATATACCATCTACTCATGTTCATGCAAAAATAATGCAGAGAAATACAGCTTTGAAAAGTATATTCTCTATTTAGAGCCAAAAGGTCAGTGTGACATTTCGATCTTCTTTTGGTTATTTGTCATACAAATTTGCAGGTCTGAGTTCACCAAGCTTGTACTTGATGCTAAATTTCCTCCCATGAGCTTGCATTTCCGGTCTCCCCCATTCAGATGCATATGAATGGAAGTATATAATAATAATTCCTTACATTTATATAACACTTTTCTAGGCACTCTAAGCACTTTACATAGTATAGGGGGAATCTCCTCAACCACCATCAGTGTGCAGCAATCACCTGGATGAAGTGACGGCAGCCATAGTGCGCCAGAACTCCCACCACACACTAGCTATTGGTGGAGAGTAGAGTGATGTAGCCAATTCAGGGATGGAGATTATTAGGAGGCTATGATTGATAAGGGCCAATGGAGGGATTTTTGGCCAGGACACCGAGGTTATACCCCTACTCTTTACGAGAAGTGCCCTGGGATTTTTAATGACCACAGAGAGTCAGGACCTCAGTTTAACATCTCATCCAAAAGACAGTGCTTTTTTACAGTATAGTGTCCCCATCACTATACTGGGGCATTAGGACCTACGCAGACCACAGGGTGAGCACCCCCTGCTGGCCTCCCTAATACCATTTCCAGCAGCAACTTTAGTTTTCCCCAGGAGGTCTCCCATCCAAGTACTGACCAGACTCAACCCCACTTAGCTTTAGTGAGTAACCAGGCAAGAGCTACAGCATGATATGGTTGCTGACAATATGGAGCACAAGGTGTTCCAACAAATTGGGGGTTGTCTGAACGAATAGTCAACTATTCTGTCTTAAAAGGGTCATGACATACTCCTTTTTTATAATTTTGTTATCTTCCCTGAGGTCCACTCATAATGTCAGTAAAGATTATTATTTTTTTTGCACCAAAACATGCACCAAAACAAATGTAATAATATATGATAATTTTCCACCCTGTCTCTGGTTGTCTAGAAGCTCGGTTTAAAGCTATCTGGCCCTTTAAGACTTCAATGTAAACGCCCCCTGTTCTGATTGGCTAACTTCGCGCAGTCCCTCAAATTCAGCTATATTTGAAACTCAATCGAAAGCAAATGAACACACTTTACATTATAATTTATAAAACTAAATTTCAGGGTTAACACATAACGTATACCCAACACATGTATAAAAATGTTCCCTAAAGCACAGCAACTATTAAACAGTCAAGACGTTTGAAACATTCGTGAATTAAACTGTGCACTCATGGGTCCGGTAGTGTTTAACTGCTGCATCTTTCAGTTCCTTTACAAAGCTTGAATCATATTGTGATTGGTTCACAAGAAATCCACTCTGATATGAGCCAAAAATATACAATCCACGCTGACATGTTCTGAATAAGCAAATATAATACAATCCATGGTGATCTTGGGTGCTTCAACAGTCCAAAGCAGAGACACTGGTCTCCACTGGAGCGACATCTCACATCTTCTGTGTTTGTATACACACAGAACGGCGGCAGCAGCTGAATGAGACGCGTTTTTAAAAGTTGCGCTTGTACTGCTCTTAAAACCCGGCGTACATCACCGGAAATGCATCGAAATGATTAAAGATGTCCATCTAGTCCATGTTTACAAAATACCAACAATTAGAAATAGCACAGCTGGGTGCAAAAACGGTCCAGGATGCCTTCAAAACAACAGCAAACAGCACAGCTGAATAAAACACAATGATCTCCTACTGTATATAGAGTTCAAACTTGATATTGCATCTTTTAAAAGTGGCGCAAGATGCATGATAACGTCAAAGCCATTCATCTAGTGTAGAAAAACTTTTAAATCCAGATAGGCACATGGTGTCCTGTTTAAGTCCACTTTGCTGTAGATGAATCTCCCATGACAGGCCCATCTCTCCCTTCGCAATGATGCAATGACTAAAAATAGACATTGGTGTCTTGTTAAAGGCAGGCTTTATACAGATGTATTTGGTCCTTGTGATGTCACAAGTTCCACAAATTCCAAACGGCCTGTTTCCACAGCCTGGTTTAAGTAAATGCTATTTTTCTATTAAGGAGGAAGTTTTCAGTTCTGAAACTTACAGTATGTTTTTTATAGTACAATGACCTTTTATATGTCAAAAGATCAAAGAAAATTTGATTCCTCATGTCATGACCACTTTAAGGAAGCCCTGTATATCTAGGCTGGTTTAGGGTCATGTTCATCAGACAGCGATCAGGTTGTATGCTATTCAGTAGGGTAACTGACATATATTTAACAAATACTCAAGCTAACTAAATATAAACTTTTATTGCACCAAATTATCATCATCCTCTAAAAAAGAAAAAAATGTAAGACCTATGGATTATACATACCAGTAACATTGCTTATATTAGGTTAATTAAGATCTCATAGTAACTTCCTAGAAATTTGATGTCAAAAGCTGAGAATGTGTTAAAAACTGTGCTGTAAAGAGGATGAATTTAGAGATGCAACTTCTCAGAGAGGGTTTTAGTGTGCTTACAACTTGATCTTAATTAATCTTCTTGAAAGCATCACTGCTAAAAATATTAATGTAAAAAGTAATTAAAAATCAAGATAAACTTACTAGTCTCTATGACTAGTTGACCATCACGTCCCCTCTCTACATTCTCTGTATAAAAAAAGGATTCTCTATCATCTAGTTGCTGCTTGATAGAGAGCAACTAGATAGCTATCCTAAGTCTACAGCCTGCATGTCTTCCACAGCTCTAAAGTCATTTACTCACATTATGAGAAGGTTTTAAGGTCTCCTGTTATTGTTTCCCTATAGGAAACCCTTGTGTCATGGCCTTTTCTTTCACTCTTATGTTAAAGATGTGGTTCAAGGTGGATCTCCACAAAGGAGAGCTAACAAAAGAGAGAGAGAAAAAAAAAAAAAAATGAAAAAAGAAAAAAAAAATGTCTCCAGTATTTTTTATCACACTTTCCAATCCCTGTTACCTTTAGACCAGAGCCTCCCTAAAGATATCACAGCCACTAAAGTTCCAGGGCCCAGCTGACATTTCACCAAGCCCTTGAAATTCAGCTTGTAAAAGAGTCCAGTCCCAATCTGACCCAGACCTCCACAGCAGAATGGGTATGGATGATTGGCTCTATCGTCCTCTTTACAACACGAGGCTATTTAGATACAAAAACTGCATTTGCAATATTTTTTTTCATCGCTTCAAGAGAAGTGTCCTCTTTTAGCCTTGGAAGTCTCTGGAGTAATATGAAATGCAATGAAATAGAGGAAAATTGCTGTAGATTAGCATACCTGTGTGGAAGTAACACCTGGGTACATCGGGAATTCCTAAGAGATGAGATGGAGGGGTAATGGAAGCTCATCCTCACAGTAGGTGTACATGTAAGTGAAGATGTGAGAGGAGAAGGCTTTGCTTGTGAGGATGAGAGCAACTTAATCTGAATCACTTCCCTCCTCGAGAGAGGAAGACAGAGCGAGAAATCACAGGGAATGAGGAGAAAAAATATTGAGAGAGGAAAGAGATGACATGTGGCTGCCAATAAGTCTCTTAGGGGGAGTCGGGAAGGCATTGCACCTATCACTATAAAGATGTCTCTCCCCCCCCCCTCTCTCTCTCTCTATCTCTCTCTCTCTCTCTCTCTCTCTCTCTCTCTTTCTGTGTATTAAATTCTACTCTTCCAATTTTCTGTTCAGGTTCATATGCAACTCTAAAAACAGATGCCTCTTATGTTAGAGTTAATTCTGCAAAAAAATTAAAATTAGGTCATTTACTCACCCTCATGTCATTCTAAATTCATATGACTTTCCTCAGTGGATCACAAAAAAAGATTGTACTCAGAATGTTTATGAATCGGGATGCAGTATAGCTCCTAAAAGGACAAAAAAGCAAACTATAAAAGTACCATAAAGGTAGTAGTCTATACAACTTGTGTGCTATATTCCAAGTCTTCTGAAGTCGTACGGTAGGTTTGTGTGATCAACAGATCAAAATTTTCCTCACCATTGCAGCTGTCAAATCTCATTCGCGATCACATATATTCAAATATGGCGCATCAAGACATGTCCCGCCAGGTTTTACGTCTAAAGCCCTATTCAGATGACAGTTGTTTCTCAGGGTGATGTCTGTAAAAGTACATTTTAATGGCTCCTCTGTGATAAAACTCATGCGTTTAGATGACAATTAAATCACGGGGGATGAGCGAGACTATTTGTCTATCACATGAATACAGTTGTGCTTGTTATATGGAGAATTCATCAATCCACAAATGGTGTCCTCTGTATTTGCATTTAAATATGTTTGGAGTTATGCTAAAGTGAAAATAAAAATGTTTAAAGCATAAGGAACTGCACTACAAAGCGCTGCAGACATTTACAGTGTACATTTTCACATATGGCACAAGCCAAAATTCTTGTGAAGAGCAATTAAACGAATCAAGAAACTGTAGGGACAAGACTGTTTATCAACGCAAGCCAAAGAAATCTGTCAATGGGGGTATGCATGTTTCATCACCCGCATCACTTCAGTTGCGCACTCTCTCCTAAGCGCACACAAGGAGAGGTAGAAGCCGCACCTATCAAGGACAGTAAAGATAATTAAAATTAAATTTGAGGAGCTATGGTTCAAATGGTTTTCATATGTTTTATGTATCAAAATGACAGACATCATTTGGAATTATTTGTCTGTTTTTAAAAAGTGGTGGTAGAAATGAAACCTTTTAAATAAGATAAGACACTGACCCGGCAACTTTTCTAGTCGACCCATATAGACCTAGCACATGTGGAGGCCCACGCTATTCTCCGCGGCATCCACTGAGAGCGAGAACCACATTATAGGTTTTTTGGGGGGGGGGCATTCCAAATTTCTCCCAATTTGGAATGCCCAATTCCCAATGTGATTTTAAGTCCTCGTGGTCACGTAGTGATTCACCTCAGTCCGGGTGGTGGAGGACGAATCCTAGTTGTCTCCGCGTCTGAGATCGTCAACCCGCGCATCTTATCACGTGGCTTGTTGAGCGCGTTGCCACGGAGACATAGCGCGTGTGGAGGCTTCACGCCATCCACTGCGGCAACCACGCTCAACTCACCACACGCCCCACGATCACGAGGAGTGATCACGAGGAGGTTACCCCATGTGACTCTACCGTCCCTAGCAACCGGGCCAATTTGGTTGTTTAGGAGACCTGGCTGGAGTCACTCAGCATGCCCTGGGATTTGAACTAGCAAACTCCAGGGGTGGTAGCCAGCATCTTTACCACTGAGCTACCCAGGCCCCTGACCACGAGGAGGTTAACCCAACGTGACTCTACCCACCCTAGCAACCAGGCCAATTTGTTGCTTAGGAAGCCTGACTGGAGTCACTCAGCACGCCCTGGAGTCGAACTTGCAACTCCAGTTGTGGTAGTCAGCGTCTTTACTCACTGAGCTACCCAGGCTCCCTACATGTTTCTATATTAAAATGTTGTATATTACAATTTTATTACATTGTTGCCATAATAATAGATCATTTCAGAAGTTTACGTGATCTGGCTCTCGTTTTCCTTTCCCTTCTACTTAAGAGTTCCCACTCACTGTGGTGGAGCGGTGACATCATTTTATTATTGTGAATTATTTCAAAAATTACTGTTACACAATCCTCCAATTTTCACAACTGTCCATTACCACCAGAGCTGTGACTCTGTGTGCGCAACGCAAACGTACAGCACTTCCAAAACGACTTTTGAATTATAAACTCAGAGATGTGGATTTGAACGGTTATTAAATTACCACAGGACCTTGGTGTTTGTCAAAAAACAGTAGGTAATTCAGCCAGGAGGATTTCTCGTGGGAGGTGGGAGAAAAACAGAGACATTTCGGATTCGGATGGCAAAAAAATCACTGACTACCCCCTGTAAATGCTGGAATTACCTCGCATCCCCATGTGAAATAATTGCCGTCCGAATAGGGCTTATGTGTCCCATCACAATGCTCCAATTTTGAATAAGTGGAAGTGCAACAAAGACTTGGAATATAGCACAAAAGTTGTATGGATTACTTTTATGGTCCTTTTTTTTTTTTTTTTTAGCTCGACAGCATGCATCTGCATTCACTTTTATTATGGAGAAGAGCAGAATTCTTCAGAATATCTCCTTTTGTGCTGCATAGAAGAAAGCCAAAACAATAGGAGCAACGTGAGGGTGAGTAAATGATGACTGTTTTCATTTTTGGGTGAAAATTAGGTGTCCTTTCATGACAATTGTCTTTTAGTTAGCACACTGACATAAACCCAGCCACACACACACACACACACACACACACACATCTTATTGGCCAACTGTGTCAGTAAAACAGTGACTGAAGGTGTTGCAGAGCATAGTGTTGATGAATGTGAGGTGTGGATGGAACCGGTCAGATTCTCCCACTGCTCTGATCTGAACAATCACACACTGAACTGAGAGAAAACAGAAGTCTCTTCTTGCACTGGGCTGGGCTAGACTGCCTCTCACTGCACAATCGTAGAAAGAGAGAGAGAGAGACACACACACAGGTAAATAAGCTTCACTCTGCAAAATGTCTCTGAGTTGACACCATTGAAGCCGAGATGACTTCTATACAATCTGGTAGGATACTGAGAGATTGCAATTCCTGAGTCATGCCACTAGTATGCATTTATGAGCACTGGGAGCATCTTTTTCAAACATTACTCACGCTTAGCAGCTGTGTGCTGGCTCATCATGTGCAGTTGTGATGCTTTGCAACTTCTGCTTTAACTTTGTTTTGTGTTACACTGAGAAGTGTTTCTGAGTAGGTTTCTTAGCATCTGGCTGTAGATTATTTGTCTTCACAGTTAAATGAGATGCAAGTGTGTTAGATGTGATGGATGTCTCTGCTAGACTGTGATGTGTCGCCTGTGGCCACACTCTTACATCACTCAGTCGGGAGTCCGTGGCCACTGCCTGTGGATTCATAATTCTCCTTCATTTACTCTGTGACAAAATTCTGTTTGAACTTGTGTCCCCCTGCAGAGGGATACTAATCACTCAAAAGTACATCCCGCCCTCAGCCAGCATCTTGTTGTGTTTTAGAAGTTTTTTTGTGTGTACTACTTTGGCAAATCTTTCCTTGTCTATCAACTCTTAAGACTTAAGATGTTATAGCCTTGTGTTTCTATTTTAAAGGAATATTCCTGGTTCAATACAAGATAAGCTTAATCAACAGCATTTGTGGCATAATGTTAATAAAATGAAATAAAATTAATTTCGACTTGTCTCTCCTTTTCTTTAAAAAAAATCAAAAATTGAGTTACAGCGAAGTACTTACAATGGAAGTGAATATGGCCAATTTTGAAAGGTTTAAAGGCAGACATTTTAATCATGTATTATTTGAGTTGTAAAGTTGTTTAAATTGTCATTTTTACAGTAATTTTAGGGTTTGTTGACATTACATAGTCATGGCAATGAAGTTGTAAAATTGGCTATAACTTTACACAGAAAAGGTTAGTAAGCGATATTATAACTCTAAAACCATGTTAACACACATATTGTTTATTTCTTGTGGCTATACTTTTGAAACAGTGAGTATTTTAATGTTCAAAAATTTGATCCCATTCACTTCCATAGTAAGTGCCTCACTGTAACGTTTTTAAAGAAAAGGATGGCAAGACAAAATACATTTGTGTGGTAATCAATATTATGCCTCAAATGCTGTCGATTGAGCTTAACTTGTATTGAACCTGGAATATTCCTGTAAACTTTACAACTTAAAACTAGGGATGGATTGATACAAAATTTCTGTGCCAATACTAATATCTAGAACAACATCTGCTGATGTTGTTTAGAACAATTATTATTTAGAACAATATCTGCTGATATTGATATGCTACCTTATTTCAAATCAATGGTAAATAATTACACAATAAAAAAAAATAGTAATAATATATATATATATATATATATATATATATATATATATATATATATACATTTTCTCTGTTGCTACATGTTTTCTATGTAACTAGTCTCAGTTATAAACAAAACACTAACAAAAAGCACATTATATATAACTTACATTAACATTTTCAACTCGCAATAACTTAATTCTAAATAGCCTCCTTTTTGGCTCACATTTAACTGTTAATATTTCTTTATTTTTTGTTTGTTCTTTACTATGCTTTAGCTTTAACAAACTCGCCATATTCCTTGCATGTCGATCTTTAAGGTGATTAATCAAATTAAAAGTTTTAACGGTAGTTCCACCTCATGACGTTGTTGCAGTGCAAAGCTTACAAATTGCAACTCTGCCTTCATTGTGACCCAATTCAAAGTAATTCCAAACAGTAGACATTGTTTTACATACAGCTGTTGTAAAGTTGTAGGCTAAATGTCTGACGTGTTTTTCACCCCTTTTAAATGACAGGACATTACCTGCCCTGATTATTGGCTGTTTTTAAACAGTATGCCAATGTCCGATAGCACAGAAAATTGCTTTTATTGGACAATACAGATGATTGGCCCATACAGCGGTGCATCGTTACTTGAAACAGTGTTAAAGTTGGTAATTTCATTTTGCTTCGATTCAAAGATATGTTTGTATAATCACTCAGAAAGTTTCACAGAAGTCTCCTTGTGAGATTTTTCATAAAATGCTGAAGTAAAAATATATGTAGATAAATATTGCTGTTTATTACTATTGTTATATTGATCAGTTTAAATTAAGATTATTAAATGTCTTTCCTATTAAATGTCTATTCATTTAGTGAAAATGGAATGAAAAACATGCATTGTTTATTTTTAACTAAGTTTTTACTGACTTTTAGGCTACTTCATTATATTTTCAGTGTTTGGTTGAAAATTTTTCCTGTAATTTGGGGTGTTGGGCTGTGTGGAAAAACACACCTTTTAAGCCGCCTATGCTTCAGAATAGCAGATGTTTGCTTTCCCTAGGATTATAGAAATCTGTGTTTGGATCATTGTAAACTGTTGAAATTGAACATTTTGGAGGACAGAAATAAGGGCAGAACAGTAAAATTAGAAGGGGGACCTGGTGGGTTACTCCATGTTGCATTTGGCGGTGTTGGTCCCTATTGTGGCAGTGCAGTCCATTTGCTCTGACTCTGCTGGAAGAGGAATATTAATCACTGGCAGAATCCAGGGTAATAACAGAGCCTGCACAGATGTACTGTAAGTAAATGCTGCACGGAACTGTTATTTATTCATTCTGTTCATATTGCTGCTTTGGGTATTATCATTCATTACTATCCTTTTTTTGTTATATTGCAATATTTATACAGTTTACTAATTTGCATTTCCTTCCCTGAGAAAATGTAACCTGCTGTGTCAGAAAACCAATCTTATGTTTACATATCTGAACTTACCTTGAATTTCAAGTTTAGATGAAAGGACATATCAGAAAGATTAGTGCCCGCTCTCTTTCTCCTCTTTAAACAAACATTTCCCTGTAAATTCATTTTCATATGCAGGTGGGGAGACTCAAACATGTAATTACATTCCTGTTGTTATTGATTTAGCTCATGGAGAAACACAAACACTCTAAATTTAAAAATGGTCTATGGCTTTAATCTCTGAAACACAAACTGTGTTCTTATTGGCTCTTCTTGACATGTTTCTTCTTTGTTTAATTCATTTTTACCTTTCTCCTTTTGTTATAGGTTTTCCTCAACACTCTTATGTCATTCCACTCAAATGCATTCTGTTTAATGTGCACAGTATCTGGTCAATCTTTGATTAATGAGGTACTGATATAGCAAAAGACTAAAATGGTGATCCCCCAAAAAGTATTTGGACACTTAAGCACTTAAACAAAATATCAAACCCAATCACATTTGTAAAAAAAAAAAATAATAATAATACATCCATTTAAAAATGAGCTTGGGATCACTTAGTTAAAAGACATTTCATAATGGTTAAAAGTGAAGTAAGTTTTGAGAAAACATCATCATTTGATGACACCTGGTTAGATTTTATCTTATGCAAATAATTTTTTGGGGCCACTGTATTTCATCTTACTTTTAAACCTTAAGCATAACATTCATCCTCTGTTGTGTGTATTGTAATGGGTATAATAATATTATTTGGCTTTCCAAAGATTGATGAATGGCACATCCATTACCAAGACTCACCAGTGTGTTTTCGCACAATTAGCAATTTACAAACTTAATTTTTAGTTTAGATTTCTTAAATGATGGGCCAGAACCCTTTGTCCCTTTGTTGAAATCATAAAACCGCTTTATTAAAGTAACCCAATGAAATATAAGGCCACATAGTGAGATCTGGTAGTGAGGAATATCTTATTGTGTATATCTTATCTTTCATATATGGGGGGGACAATCTGAGGCTATGTTTCTTTAGAAGATCCTATGGCAATTTTAGGGTGGTTATTGTGATTGAGAGGTGTAGTTACCTCCGAAAACTGCACTGTGGCTGTTCTGTAGTCTCAGTTCACACACAGGCCAGTCCATCTGCAGATGCACAGTTTTCTGCTTTAAAGACTATCTGCCTGCTTCATATGGCTGCACATAAAATACATAAAAATATGATGCATCTGCTAGAGGGATCTCTTGATTTATTGATTCTGATTTGGACTTTGATGTCATCAATACATCTACAGTAAAACTTTCATTTTAAATGTACTTGACTTGGAATCCCACACATTAGCTTTGTTGAAATCTTCTAATGTTTTGCCTTGAGTTTTTATCTGAAGTTTGATATACTCAGGGTTGGGGAGTAACAGAATACATGTAACGGGATTACGTATTTAAAATACAAAATATAAGTACCTGTATTCCACTACAGTTTAAATTTAAATCATTGGTATTTAGAATACAGTTACATTCAAAAATAATTCTGATTACTGAAGAGATTACTTTGCATTTTATTGTCATTTGTTTCATTTAATATTTAGTCCTTTCAGATGGAAAACATTTATACATATAAATGATGCGATCAAAGTGCATTTGAACAGCGGTGAAACACTTTCTTACGAAGTGTTACATTCATACGAGCAGACAGAGAAGTACGTTTGAAGTAAGTTTGGAGCAGAAGAAATAGAATAAACCTTGTGTAAATTGTCAGCTTTACGCTAAGCTAAAATGCTATTTCTAGCCATTGTACATGCACATTTTACCAGGCATGATATTCATTTTATCAAAAATAATTCACGTTAGATCACAATTTCTTTTTTTCCTAGTAAGTCCTTTGATATTAGGGCAAAAATCATATTCTTAATAATAATTTTTGTATTGTTTTCATTGTCAAAACAAGTGAAAAAATCTACCAGTGTGAAGAAGTAATCCAAAGTATTTAGAATACGTTACTGACCTTGAGTAATCTAACGAAATACATTACAAATGACAATTTACAGCATGTATTCTGTAATCTGTAGTGGGATACATTTCAAAAGTAACCCTCCCAACCCTGGATATACTGTATATTTATCAAAGGCCCCTTTGCTTTTTATATCCTACCACCATATATTCTCCATTTACATCCTCTGATTTCTTTCTCATAGCCTGATCCGTAATTATGGAGGTTTTAGTGAGGGGCAAGATTCGTGTTGCCATGTGACTCAGAATCAGAGATCAGGAGCGATATCTCCCTGGACTTAGAGGGGCAAAAATGTTGTAATGGCATTTTCTCCTACTACCTTTGGCTTTGTTCAGAATAGAACACTAGCTTACAACTTACTACATCCTATGCAGTACACACTGCATGCTATACCTACTCTTTCACTAACTGTTTTTGAAAAAACAAAACAACAACAACAACAACAACAAAAACAATCAGAAACAGTTCGCATTTAAACTTTTCATCCAGTGGTATGCTACATTGTCCAATCAAAACAAATGATTCAAGAAAAAGATGTTGAAAATCACGGCTGATATTACTTTTGATTTATTTGTCATACTGGAAATAAAAGATCAAGTCGGTAGTAGGTCATCTGGGTACTCTGTATGCACAATTTGCATACTGTGCAAAGGATTGGCCTAAATACTCTGGTAGTATTTGTAACAAGGGTAAAAGGGAGAGGAGGCGGCGAGAACTGGCTTGACAATATAAATAATAGTTTAATACTAAACTTAAACAAAAAGACAAGAGCTGCTGCCTCCGGTCGCCTTTATCCCTCTCGGACTTGATCAGCCTGATTAGAGGCTGGGTGTGCAGCATCACGGCCTGGCCCTGCCCTCCGCCCTGCCACATTCCTCCCTTGTTCTTTCAGGCCGGGGAGCCCCCGGCATGACGTACGCCCCCCACCCCCCCACCCACCCCGTCTCTTTCTGGGGGGAAGGGCGTGCCCCTCCAGCCCCGTCTGCCGGCAGGTCATCCCCACCTTTCTGGATCTGGGAGGGAACAAGGGGAGGGAAACTAAACAATAACAATAATATTTAAAAAGAGAGGGAAAGGCCAACACGGAGTGACAGCGGGAGAGAGAGAGAGAGGAGAGAAAATGTTTTTTTACTCGCCGGTTCTCTGATACGCCGTAGCTTGGTCCTCGGCCACTCCTCCACCCTCTAGTGGACGACAGCCGCGCCTCTCTGGGCGTGACAATATAAATAATTGTTTAATACTAAACTTAAACAAAAAGACAAACACAAACACATACAGGGCAGCTGCCTGTAATTCTCTCTCTCTGCCTCCGGTCGCCTTTATCCTTCTCGGGCTTGATCAGCCTGATTAGGGGCTTGGTGTGCAGCATCACGGCCCAGCCCCACCCTCTGCCCTTTCACAGTATGCTATTAAGCCAATGACTCCCAAGGCGGACTGGGTGGTAAGATATAGATAAAGTCTCTTGCTATCTGTATATTTTTTTATTTTATTTTATAAAAAATTTTCCAGAGCAGAAAACATGTCTGTGGATTTTCACAGTAGTTGAGAGGGTGACCATGGCAACCATTTAAACACTGTGCTTGTCAGAGACATGTCCTTTATGATAATAAATGCTTGATAAAGCATGGCACTTACAACAATAAAAAACTGCACATGCTGAAACTAACAACAAAGCCTAGCAAAAAAATTAAAATAAAAAAAAAATGTCAGTGTCTGTACATAGTATGTTGTTATTAACTAAACATTAACTAAACATCATTGCTAAAATTCAACAAACCAAAACAAACATCATTAGACAATTGATTTTTAACACAGTGTCATGGTTTTCCTCTATGTTCATGTGTCTCGCTTTCATTGGTTTATTGTCATGTTACCTTGTTATCAGTTCTGTCTTGTCACTGGTTATCATTGTCATGTTTCTCCCTTGTCCATGTATTTAAGCCTCATGTTTGCCATTGTCCATTGTCAGGTATTGTAAGTGTAACATTGTTGGATTGGTCAAGTCAAGTCAAGTCAAGTCAAGTTTAGTCAAGTTTATGTTTATGTTTCACTTATGTAAATAAACTGCACCTGGGTTCTAACTTCATCATCGTCTTCATCAGCTTGTCTTTGCAATGTTACAGAACACCTGACCACAAAATGAACCCAGCAGTTCAGCTTCTTCATTTACATCAGGGGAATCATCCCCTGGAGGAATATGTAGAGGACTTTTGTGCTCTGGCCAGCAGGGTCGATATTAATGAGATTGCCCTCAAGGACTGTTTTGGCTTTGGGATGAATGAGCCAATCTCCTCCTTGATGCCAGGCAGACGGAGTACCTACAGCCTGACTCAATTTATCGACCTTGCCCTACTGATATGTGGTTCATCGTTCACTGTGGGGGAGGTGGACACCAAGCCAGATTCCCACGTCATTGCCGCCAAGCCAGGGTCCCACGTTATGGTCAGTGAGCCAGGGTCCCACGTCATTGTCGATGAGCCAGGGTCGCACGTCATGGTCGATGAGCCAGGGTCCCACGTCATGGTCGACGAGCCAGGGTCCCACTTCATGGTCGCAGAGCTTGCGCCACCTTCTGCCCAGATCCTGATTCAGCTCCATGCCATGTCACAGCCACGCCAGAGTCAGCTCCATGCCATGTCACAGCCATGCCAGAGTCAGTTCCATGCCATGTCACAGCCACGCCAGAGTCAGCTCCATGCCATGTCACAGCCACGCCAGAGTCAGCCTGCTCCATGCCATGTCATAGCCACGCTAGAGTCAGCCTGATCCATGCCATATCACAGCAATGCCAGAGTCAGCCTGCTCCGTGCCATGTCACAGCCACGCCAGAGTCAGCCTGCTCCATGCCATGTCATAGCCACGCCAGAGTCAGCCTGCTCCATGCCATGTCACAGCCACGCTAGAGTCAGCCTGATCCATGCCATGTCACAGCAATGCCAGAGTCAGCCTGCTCCGTGCCATGTCATAGCAACACCTCAGCCTGCTCCATGCCATGTCACAGCAACGCATCAGCCTGTTCCATGCCATGTCACAGCCTGCTCCATGCCATGTCACAGCAACACCTCAGCCTGCTCCATGCCATGCTCCATTGCTTTAAGTGAATAATGACTATTGAGAATGCTTAAAAAAATTGGCTTACATTTTTTTTTTTTTTTGTGATGTGTAGCCTAATTGGGATCTGCATTGGTTGTGTGGATTACTGTGATCTAAATAAATTTTTTAAGTGCAACTAACTTGATTACAATGAAGCCTAAAATAGATGCAGAGTGTGGGAGATAGAAAGTGTATAGGTATTTATTGTCTTGTAGTCAATAGTAGAAAATTCTCTCATCATTTACTCACCCTCGTTCCATGACACAGTATGTGCATTTTGGAGTTTCAAAGTTCTGGCCACCATTCTCTTGCATTGTGAAGACCTACAGAGCCTGAGATATTATTCTAAAAATCTTTATTTGTGTTCTGCAGAAGAAAGTCATACACATCTGGGATGGTATGAGGGTGAGAGAATGATGAGAGAATTTTCATTTTTGGGTGAACTATCCCTTTAATGTTGTATGGACTAAACAACATAAAGGCAATGGCTGTTCTCCATCATTTATGAGTTTCTCTATGAATAATAATTAATTCCTTAAGTATTCTGTTACTGCAAAATATCAGTTACTGTTGCAACTTACTGCAATTGACTGTCAGTAGACAAAGAGGTACACAAATCCCTTTTACTTCTAAAGGTCACTTAACTTGTTTTCAAACATACAGTACATAGGCTTTACTTCTTAGATTTATGGTAGTTTCTCAGAAATTTTGTTCAATTGTATACTGAAATTATCATGAATTGCACGAATTTACCACAGTTGATAATTAATGCACTAAAATGAAAGAACAGGATCTTTTGTATGTGTACGCTACAGATAAATGCTTTTTAGTTCTGTATAGTGTAGAGTTCTCATGAATGTGAGAAAGTCTTTGCTGCCTTTAACTTTGAGACATTTCTTATGTGTTCATTCTTTCCATTTTAGTAATCATGCAAGCACAAAACCTATTGTGCTCCCTCATCTCTCAAGAGAGAAACAGGGCCTTTGACTTTGTAAAGGACAAAGTCATGAAAGATGAACTGAATTAAATGTGCAAGGTTTTCTTCAATTCATACTCCTGGAATATGAAAGAGACACTGTTGTAGTTGAAGGATACAATGATCTAGTAATGAAGAGAAAAGTAGATTTAGTTTTAAACAGAATGGGTGACAGATTGTACACCAAAGCTGTTTAACTGTGGTACCCTAAAGATACCTATTTCCACCTTTCATGAAAAGTAAAACAAACTGCATGAGTCCATTACTCTAGTATCAATAAAACATTCCAGCACAGCAGAATTGTTTATCCAGGTTGTGTTTTATTGTGTGCTTTGCTGATTTATAGTTTCTCAGTGAGTTTACAATGACAGTTAAATTTTATAAGCATTTCTGAAAAAATAAGTACAGCATTTTGCTTTGGCAAAATAATCGCCCTATCGAATGAGACTCAAGGCGATAGTAATGAATTCAAATCACTTCTGCAAATGAGACAACTTTCATAAAACTTAATTTTGCCCAGCAACAGTGTTGAGTTTATATAACTTATTTGCTGTTATCTGTCATAAACCCAGTATATTACAGCAGCCTTAAAACGTTTTCAAAGAAATTAAAAAAACAGAAAGTACAAAATGTTCCATTTTGCGGTATGTTTACATTAAAGCTGCTATATGTAAGATTGACAACAAGCGTTTGAAATGGGTACTGCAGTCCAAATTCAAAATATTGGAGAGTTGTCTGAGGGGTATTCCAGGAAGCAAGGTTAATAGACATAGCATGGACATAAACCCTGAATTCTCGGTTGATAAACCCAAAACTTGCTTACTCTGGGTATGCGGGTTCCAGAACACCTGCGCAGGGTTAGTTCACTCAACCATGAGTTTGAAACTCAGAGTTTGTGCGCATTCTCGGTGAACTCTGAAAGGAATTCTCAGCAGATCACCGAATCCACGAGTCACCATGGAAACAGACGCTAAGAAGAAAGGCGAGCCATATTTCAGAGAAGCAAAACATGAAGTTTTAATGACTGCAAACGAGCATTACTTAGGGTGACCATATTCTGGTTTCCCAAAAAGTGGAATAATAGGGTTCAAAACAGTGTTACTATGAATGCAAACTTTATTACAGTGAAAAAGACACTCTATTAGCATAACATAAATATATATAAATAAATAAAAATGTCCAACATTCTTTTGAATGTCCATGTACTAAAATAAAATATCTGATGCCATGAGTGTACCTTCATTTACTATTATTTTGAATGGCCATGGAAAATGAAGCAATGTGTTAACAATTTTACCTGATCACAAATAGTAGTCCATTAATTTACCTGATGAACTTTCACCTTTTGCTGACCCTTTATGCTTCGCAGAGCTAATGTGTGCTTCTAAATCACTTGCACCTTTATTAGCAACTGACACATAAGTGCCAGTTTTACATGTCATACATTCTGCTTCCCACGGATCTCGACCTGGACGAAAGCATGTGAATTTTCTGCGCAAATCTTCTGTAAATTTGCACTTTCGTTTGGGCATTGTTTCCACTCAGCTGTCGTTTGCTGCTGCTGTCAAGCAACTGTTTGATGCCGAACACAACAGCGCTTCGAGCGTTCGCGGAGAGATTGACAGGCAGGAATTTGGCCAATAGTTGCTGCAAGCCTCTTTTAATTGACCAATTGGTGTGCGAGAAGGCGGGACTTACAAAGAGGCGTTAAAGCAATGCAAATATGCGCGCGCACACAATGACGTATTAGACCAGGTGCACATCATACTGCAACTGAAGCCGAATCCCGGGCATTTTCGCAAATTTAGAAATCTCGGCTGGACGCTTTTTTAAGGTCCGAAAAAGAGGACATGTCCGGGAAAAAGAGGATGTATGGTCACCCTACATTACTTCATCTTCACTCGTAATAGCGATAGGAGCTACACTGGTTTAGGACTGAGAGTTTGCTTGATAGAAATTATACTGAATCATTGCGTGAATTTTTTAATTAATAAAACTATACAGTTCTACCGTACATATAAAAGCTTAATTCAACATTAATATTAGAACTGTCTCGTCTACATTAATGTTTAATAGGTCGACCGTTATGTTACTTGTTTATAATAATTATTATATTTCATTATAAGTATTAACATTCATATTCTATTAATATTATGATAATAGGCTATAGGTTTACTATGTATTTGATTTTAAGATACATTTTTAATGGTATTTACCATGATCTGTGTATGCCAATTTTATTTTACTGTATGTCATGTGAACTGAATGTATTTCCTTTTTTTTTAATACCATTTGATGTACCCAGTTGGGGTTTCTAAAAACTTAGAATCATATCACCTTTAACTTCCCAGAGTTACTGATGGTCTCATTGTATTAATAGACCCTCTTTCAATTGTAGGATCTCCCACAGTTGTCATCATTTTCCATAGATTTAATGTAATGTTTTTTTAGTAGGCCACACATGATTATTCATGTGCATTATAAGCTGAAGATCTGCTGTAACAGTGGTGGACAGTGATAGGAGTTACATGTCCATTGTGTTCTTTTCTCATTTGATGTGGCATTCAAATTTGTCATGTTGTGTTGTCATGTACAGTAGCATCCATCTGCCTCCACCAACTTGAAATTATGTTGTTTTAATTGAAGATCATGTGTCTGACTATACATTACAGATGTTCATGATCTCAGCATTAGGGAAAAGTAACTCATCTCTTCCTTGTTAATAGGAATCAAAAGGTCCCTATTGAAATGCAGAACAAATTGTAATTTAGAGATGGACCATGTACAGCTTCTGATATACATCTTGTCATTGAATCACCGGACCACCAGCTAAATGAGGGCACTGTGGGTGACTCTAAATGACAGCATGTCTCATTTATATTTTCAGATAATAAAGAGAGTACAATGAACAAGTCTGGAAATGTGTGCATTTATATGTACAGTAGCCTACATTAATTAGAATGATAAGAAATAAAATCTCTAACCTCTATATCTGTTGTCTGTGAAATTATCACATATTATCTAGTTAGTGAAGAAGAATAATGAGAGATTAATTGCTTAAGCTTTTAATTGGCAGACATTACCTACATATTGATACTATGGAATGTCATTTTATAAATAACATTAATATTCATTGATTGAAGGAACTGTAAATAGAATGTGGGTGCTATAATAAATATATTCTATGAAATTTATAGAATAAAAAAAAAAATTATTTATGAGAAGTTCCTGTTTTCACAGTGAAGAGTGTGGGGGACTTTCCAATGTGTTCTGCGTTAAAAATATTACAGTATTAAAACCTTCCCATTAAAAGTTAAAGCACAATGTACACAGTTTGTTCACTTCTGAATGCAAATCTGTGGTGTGAGACTGGAAATGCCGGAGTAAAGAAGATTTATGAGGTAAAGATTGCAATTGACCATAATATTGCTTTAAAAGTATAATATTGTGCATAATCTGAACTTCCACGGCCACTGTGCCGCTATTAAAAGGGCACGCATGCGCTGACAGCCTCTGAAACATACCATCATCTACCTGAAATAAACTAACTCTGGAACATAACTTACTCCGGAGCAGGTTATGTTCAGAGAGTAAGTTGCTATGGCTACTAACATACCCTGAAAGTTCCCTCAGTTTTTGGAACAGAAAGCTGAGGTTATCCGCTTATTCTGAGTAAATTTACCCTCGGTAATTCACTTAACCTGCTTTCTGGAATACCCCTCTGACCTGCCCCAGACTCGAAGCTCATGCGGGTTGTCAGAATGTTGACATGCAAATTAGCCAATTCAGCATCCGTTTTAAAGGATTTCTGGGCTTTAAGCTGTCTCCAACTTCCAAAGGCATCTCCAGTATTTATCCTTGTTTTACTACGCCTCTGTTCATGGTGGTTTTTAGACGGATGGCGAGGCTTTTTAGGTCGGGTGGAATCTGTTATCTCTGATCTACTTCGTTTGCTGGCTTCCTTGGCTGCAGCACGCAGTGTTTGCCTGCAAACTTGTTCAAATCTGCCAACCCCGCGGTGGGCAGTGGGTGGGATCACACAGACCAAAACATAAACATAAATTCCAGCCCGGAATGGAAACATCAAAGTAGAATATACAGGCTGTAGCATTGTTATCGGAGAAGCCAGTATTTCAACACTGACATGGAGCAGGCTGAATTTCCTAATTCTCTAATGACATATTATGGTCATTTTATGATTTAGTACAGTAAAAATATTACATATAGTACCATTAATAGATGAAATTACTCTGACGTCACACTGCAGGAAACCGCGTTTCCGGGTTCTTTTGAGCTGCAGATTTCAATGGTGGAAATAGGCAGTGCTGCAGTTTAAATAATCTTTTAAGATTTATAGAATGTAATAATGTCTGTAAATGTTTATAAAAGTTATTATGAAGGAATATCTATGGTTTACAGTGAAGAAGTTATGTGGGTTCTTTTCTGAATTATCGACAAAACAAGTTTAAACTTGGTTCAATGAGCCTGTATGATTATGTCAGACATGTAACAGGTTGATGAATACACATCCTCACACATTTAACACACTTCTAAAGCCTAAGAATTTGTGTACTTAAAAATGAAAACCACCATCATCAGACATACAACATGTCTTATCTTACAATATGTTAAATTATTAACCCACATACAATAAATAATAATATTTTACTTCAATATTTTCATATTCCATATAAAAACTTAATAACAGCCATTTACTATAGAACAGTATTATTTACTGAATTCAGAATAAATGCAAAGACATCATTTTAGCAGAATGACATTATTTTTATTCACTTATCTTTTCACAAACAGTAGTCCATGCGCTGCAGTGGTCTGTTATATCGTATATGGTGGTCTTGGTCATATAAGATCATCGTTAGATCATATTTGACCTCATATCTGTCACAGTGACAGCACTTTGGAAATTAAAAACAGCCGTTTGAGATTGGAGTTTGCATGATTTCTTCGTGAAAAAAGTTATTATCCTCCAACCTCTGCTGCGGGTCAATTGTATCTAATAGAGCAATGATGTCCCATGAAATATCATCATTTATGTAAAATCCTGGAGTTTTTCCTGATGCAATGATCTGTTGGAAATTTGAAGAAGCCCTTATCTCCAATAATCTGTGGAATCCAGGGTGTTTCAACCCCACAAACAGCAATTTTTGGGCAGTTTCAGCGCAATTTGAGCGAAGCGCCCATAGATAGCGGTTCTTTGCTGGGCTACCAAAAGAACCCAGAAGTGGCTGGGTGGAGCGTTTGTTTGTAAACAGTAACTTCATCTATACCAAGCATCAACTAATTATAATTCAGTTTGTTCTCCATGAAGGACAACTCTCTCTTCTTGTAGGGATTTCAGTGGTTGAATTAAAAATAAAAATTTATTTAGTTTTATTTAGTTAACTTTTTTAACTTAGACTATTCTTTAGTGAGCAGTTTTACATACAGTGGCTTAAAAAAAGTATTTGGACAATTAAACCACATTTACAAATGTATACTTGTTGAATTAGATAGCGTACTATCAGATCACACCTTATTTACACAAATTTGCATCTGCAACCAAATGATACTAAACCTTTTCTCCACTAACTTCACTTTACCTAACCATTTTGTTTTTGCAATAACATTAACCATCTGGTCCCAAAGTAACATTAGTGGGTGTTTGAAGTCAGAAAACACAGGTTTAGCACATCACTTTGTCTTGTTATGTTCCACTAAGTTTGACAACCATAAAGTGTCCAAATACTTTTTTTTTCAATATTAATTTTGAACAATATCCATTGTTTTATTATTTTAAACCTAACACATATCTTTTTGTGAAATATTTTGTTTGTAAATTGTGCTTGTGTTATCCCTCTTTAACAATAAATGCTGATTGGATTTTATCTAATGCATTGACATTCATGCATTTTTAACTGCAGCTTAAAGACATAGTTCACCCAAAAATGAAAATCCTCTCATCATTTACTCTCACTCATGCCATCCCAGATGTGTATGACTGACTTTATTCTGCAGAATTCAAACAAAGACGTTTAGAAGAATATCTCAGCTCTGTAGGTTCTTACAATGATAGTGATATGATGGCCAGAATTTTGAAGCTCCAAATAGCAAATTAAGGCAGCATAAAAGTAATCCATACGACTCCAGTGGTTAAATCCATGTCTTCGGAAGCACTATAATAGGTGTGGGTGAGAAAAATATCAATATTTAAGTTCTTTTCTACTAAAAATCTTTACTTTCACTTCTACATTATTATTCTTTTGTTTTTTGGCAATTCACATTCTTCATGCATATCGTCACCTACTGGTCGGGCTGGTCATTGGTGAAGATTTATAGTAAAAAAGGACTTAAATATTTATCTTTTTCTCACCCACACCTATCATATTGCTTCTGATGATATGGATTTAACCACTGGAGTCTTATGGATTACTTTTGTGTTGCTTTTATGTTCTTTTTGGAGCTTCAAAGTTATGGCCACCATTCACTTTTATTGAATGGTCTAAAATAGCAGAGATATTCTTCTAAAAATATTTGTTTGAGTTCAGCAGAAGAATGAAAGTCATACACATATGGGATGGCATGAGAGTGAGTAAATGATGAGAGAATTTTAATTTTTGGGTGAATTATCCCTTTAAATGTCCAAATACTTTTTGGTGCCTCTAAGTTTTTTATTGACTTGACTTAACTCAAAATACGGATACAAAAAAAAAAAAAAATAAATAAAACTAATTACGCATGTATAGAATGTTTGCCAGGAGTTAATTAGAAAAGGGAGCTGTGCTGTACTTTCATATTTTCATATTCATTCACTGGGTGGACATGAGACACAGCCCAACTGCTCTCTTCCTCTGCTAAGTCTTCTGTGCTGACAACACCTTTGAGCCATTTAATTACATGTAAGTCTTTTGAGTTTGCATTGGCAGATGTGTATTATATGGACCGGTGGACTAACCCTGCATCATGCACTCTGGTGGCTTGTTAATTGCTCAAGGTTTAACTGGACACAGCTCTTTAATTGCATCAGCGTTCAGAGCTTTATTTTTGACGGCCCGCTTATTTATTACTCTGCCCTGCCCTGTGCACTGATTGAGTGTTCAGAGCCACACGGAATCAATCAAGCCCTTATTGACAGCCAGGAGAAAACAGACCAGGGCTGTGTTTACTTATCAGTGTCTGTGGGGCAGTCTGGATATTCACCAGCATCATGCACTCTGGTGCAGTTCTGACCTTGTTATTGCTGCTAATATTAAGTCTCTGTTCTGTTTTCCCCTCTCCACCCCAATGATATTGACATTATTTTCCATTACTTTTAACTTACGTGGAACTGTAAAACAGAAAGGGTCTCCTGATCAAATGTAGTTGATTTGTGTACAGGTTTGCTTCATATTATCTTTTAGATCAAGGCACAGGGGAGGAGTAGAAAATTATTGCCATACTTATTTTAAAAACAACTAAAAATGAAATTTCTTTGATCCGACCTGTTGCTTTTTAGTTGAAAGCCAGTTAATTTAACATGAAAAATGTTGCAGCCTCTTTGAAGAGCATGCTTTCTGTTTCTGGTTTGTGTGTGACACATACCCCTCAAGTGCTGTTTTTTCTCAGGCATAATTACAGCAACAATTATTACTAGTGGTGCTTGCTTAGACAAGCTTCAATATTACTGTTGCTTTTGACAAATTCCTAACCATAAGTATTAATCTTTGGTACTGTATATAAATTGTCCAGCATCAATTGTGCTATCGATATAATTGATACCTCAATTTTTGAGGCTTGTTGAGGAAAGGTGTGCTATTACTTTTCTAAGCTGACTTAAGATTTGTTCCTGGTGGTCCTGTACACTTACTATGAAGGAGTGTCTCGAGACCGTGACTGATCACATGGTAAATTCGGCAACAGTAGGTCAAAAGTTCTACTGCTGAAATCAGTCTCTGCTTACCGAAATTCTAACCAATTTTCCCAATGGCCAAAGCTGGAAGTGTTGTTGAGCATATGGGGATGTGTGAGCTCTAGTGTCTGTGTAAAATGCATTAAGAGTGGAGCCAAAAGCAAGTTGTATTTCTAGTTGTAAATGATGTAATACAGTCAACAGGAATGCATATTTTATAAATCCTAATCCAAGCCCCAACCCTAAACGTAACCATTAGTGAAGTAAAAATTTATTTTTGAGCGATAAAGGAATCTCCGAATCGTACTCACCATTGTTTGTAAACACAAATACTTCCTGATTTCCATGGCATCTGAACCCATGTTTCAGAGGCTGCTCGTGCAACATTTGAATTGATGCAAAGTTATCTTGTAGGGGTTAACAGCTGGGTCCCGAATATGAATATTGAGGAATAAAAACTCAGACTCAGGTTTGCAATCAACTGAGAGAGAGTTTACTGATTGTTCTCTGCATTTCCAGTAAGCATCTCAAGTCAGTTGAATCCAGTGGTTCAGTAATACAGAAGGAAAAGAAGAAGCTCCCATTAAAAAACATTCACAAGAAATTATTGTCATACGCAAATTGAATTAGAGGTGTCACAGGACAACACTCTCTGAGATTCTGATAGGTCACTTACTTCAAACATCTTAGCGCTTTACATATATGGTCTGTTTCCACCTTCGTGCAAACAATAATTAGTTAGCCATAACATTAATCAGGTTCCCATCACTGGTTTTACAGAATTTATTTGGAGATGACACATGTTATAGGGCACCATAAACAATCCAAACACTGATTGATTTAGACATTGCAACGAGTAGGCGTTATCTATTTCCCAGGACTGGAAGTCATCTCCCTTAATTTGGTGGAATGCAGTTTTTCTTTTCACCATTTGCAGAAAATTAAGACATACACACAAAGCCCACTAATACACATAATCACCAAATATGACACTAAAATCATATCATAACTAAAATCTCTCTCTCTCTCTCTCATTCAATTAATAGTGATTGAATTAAAATAGAATCAAATAAATATAGAATAGTTGATTATGTAATAATTATAACAGATATACAGTTGAAGTCAGAAGTTTACATACACTTAGTTTAAAGTCATTAAAACAAATTTTATAACCACTCCATAGATTTCATATTAGCAAACTATATTTTTGGCAAGTCATTTAGGACATATCTACTTTGTGCATGACATGAGTAATTTTTCCAACAATTGTTTACAGACAGATTGTTTCACTTTTAATTGACTATATCACAATTCCAGTGGGTCAGAAGTTTACATACACTAAGTTAACTGTGCCTTTAAGCAGCTTGGAAAGCAGCTTGGAAAATTCCAGAAAATAATGTCAATCCTTTAGACAATTAGCAAATTAGCTTCTGATAGGAGGTGTATAGAAATAGAATAGAAATCAGTCAAGACCTCAGAAAAAAATTTGTGGACCTCCACAAGTCTGGTTCATCCATGGGAGCAATTTCCAAATACCTGAAGGTACCACGTTCATCTGTACAAACAATAGTACGCAATTATAAACACCATGGGACCACGCAGCCATCATACCACTCAGGAAGGAGACACATTCTGTCTCCTAGAGAGGAACATAGTTTGGTGCGAAAAGTGCAAATCAGTCCCAGAACAACAGCAAAGGACCTTGTGAAGATGCTGGAGGAAACAGGTTGACAAGTATCTACAGTATATACACAGTAAAACAAGTCCTATATCAACATAACCTGAAAGGATGCTCAGCAAGGAAGAAGCCACTGCTCCAAAACTGCAATAAAAAAGCCAGACTACAGTTTGCAAGTGCACATGGGGACAAAGATCTTACTTTTTGGAGAAATGTCCTCTGGTCTGATGAAACAAAAACTGAACTGTTTGGCCATAATGACCGTCGTTATGTTTGGAGGAAAAAGGGTGAGGCTTGCAAGCCGAAGAACACCATCCCAACTGTGAAGAATGGGGGTGGTAGCATTATATTGTGGGGGTGCTTTGTTGTAGGAGGGACTGATGCACTTCACAAAATAGATGTCAACATGAGAAAGGAAAATTATGTGGATATATTGAAGCAACATCTCAAGACATCAGCCAGGAAGTTAAAGCTCGGTCGCAAATGGGTCTTCCAAATGGACAATGACCCCAAGCATACCTCCAAAGTTGTGGCAAAATGGCTTAAGGACAACAAAGTCAAGGTATTGGAGTGCCCATCACAAAGCCTTGTGAAAAAGCATGTGTGAGCAAGGAGGCCAGAAAACCTGACTCAGTTACACCAGTTCTGTCTGGAGGAATGGGCCAAAATTCCAGTAACTTATTTTGAGAAGCTTGTTGAAGGCTACACAAAACATTTGATCCAAGTTAAACAATTTAAAAGCAATGCTACCAAATATTACCAGATTGTATGTAAACTTCTGACCCGCACTGGGAATGTGATGAAAGAAATAAAAGCTGAAATAAACAATTCTACTATAATTCTGACATTTCACATTCTTTGTTGTTAACAATTTTTTATTGATTCCAATCATAAAACATACAAACACAACATAAAATATGGAATGTTTGTAAACAGGTGTATGTAAACTTCTGACTGCAAATGCAGTACAATATAAATGCATATTCTCCGGGAGCAGGACTAAATGAATGATCACTGCCATTGCATTCCTGGCATGGAGCCACACCCTCAGTCACCCCTCAGATGACACATGTTACTTGCACCTTATTATAAAAGGAAAATGTCAAATTGATTAATATAATAAGAATAAATGAGGATGATAAAAGATGAGATATAACTTGTAAGAGTAAAAGGATATTAAAATGTTAACCCCTTCACTCCCCCTGGTGTGGGGGTCTACAATGAAACCCTTCAATCTGATGGGGTATGCCACTTGTCAGTAATTTGCCAGAATGGGATCGATATCAGGGTACTCGAACATTCTGGTGCAACATGTTGATTTACCGTGTGATCATGTTGAAGAGACTTGGGGACGGGATTTTTTGACTTGGGCCAGTAAATTTCCATCCAGGAAACCTTTGCAACCTCAAAGCAATGCACTAACACCCACTCAGAACACCTAAGCAAATCATAGTAACACTATTACTACTGCTAATAATTGAAGTTTTAAATTTGACCTACTTTTAACAACTTTTAACCCTTTAAACCGTAACCTTTGTGCTATGGACATACATGATACTTTAAATAGCACAGTGTTGTTGAGGAGTGGTGCATTATTACTTTTTGAGGCCATCTGACAATTTTTTGCCTGGTGGACAATAAAATATGTGAAAAAAAAAAAAAAGGTAGGGTGGGTTTATTTGACTTGGGCCAGTAAGCAACCACCTATCAAGTACGCAGAACATTCTAGCAACCACAAAGCAATGCCCTGGCAAAGCAGCAAGTTTTGCATATGCAAGCACATTTTGAAAATGTAAACATCTAGTTATGTTTATTAGCTTATTATTGGATCCTAATCATACAAGTACACCTCAATGTCTCAGTTTTTGCTTCAGATTGCAATAGATAAATATTTGAAATGTATTTGATATATATAAATGTGCATTTGAAATGTACCTTAGAGTTTTTGATCCATTGAGCCCTCTCTTGCCCTATATCACTCAAAGCATATAAAAATATAAAATCCTTTTTCACTGCAGCGATTCTCATCTAAACAAATAGAGCTCTTTCAGCACCTTGGACAGTTCCCTGGCCACACCATTTACCCTAGCACAAGATACGAATCATGGTCGACCTAAAGCACACACATATACAGTACATTGCAATGCTTGGATGTTTAAGGGACATCACTCCCTTCCCCCAAGAGGCTGTAAATGAGTTATAAGCTAGATTGTCACCCGGTGAGGGAAGAGGCACAATTGATTCCCAGAAATCAGCAGAAACTGAGTTGGCCTGTCGAGCGTGTTCATCTGTCTCCTTGACATAATTGTTCCTTTCTTGTTACTTTATGTTCTAATCAATCATCGATGAGTAAAATGCCGATTACAACATCCACTGATACGACCAACAGAGAAGGCAAGAATTACTGGATGCAACATAACTGCAAATTGCCATTAAAGTTCCCCTCTTTCTGGGAGGGGAATAATGGATAATAATCAGGAAATAACATCTGATGTATTGAGCTGTATTTCACATTTAATTGCACCTAACAAACTCTGTGTATGTAAGGGAGCAGGGCAGGCTCATTAATGCATCCCTTCCCATCGTGCTTTAAAGTGCTTCGCTCATTGCAAGAAACTCCATTGTGATATTTTTCACAACCCAGTGAAATATTGCCCAGCAATTTTAAATGAGCCATTATATTAGCTGATTCATTATTTTAATTACTGTATAAACATATAGACAGATTATGAGCGAGGTTTCATTAATATGCAAATTTGTTCAGTAGGGCAAAATATCATATTCATTACTTGGATAAGATTGCAAATTCAAAATTAGGAGATTTTAGGTATAGTGTGTTTTCCTGTAAAATATTGTTAGTTAAGTGCATGTGCAGAATGGTTGTCTGTTTGATATATACAAATGTGTATAGATGTGTGTGTGTGTGTGTGTGCGCGCTTTATTAATGGAATGATTGTGGAAGCTAATAATGTGACACTAATTAAATAAAAGTACAACATGAAGGACACTTCACGGTCTCATACAGGACACATGGAAGTAACAGGTATTGACATGTCCAACATCTTACATTTCACATATACTGTATGCAGGATTGGGGAATAATGGAATACATGTAACGGGATTACGTATTTAAAATGCAAAATATAAGTAACAGTATTCCACTACAGTTACAATTTAAATCAATGGTAATTAGAATACAGTTACATTCAAAAAGTATTTTGATTACTGAAAAGATTACTTTGCATTTTATTGTCATTTGTTTCATTTAATATTTAGTCCTTTCAGATGGAAAACATTTATACATATAAATGATGGGATCCAAAGTGCATTTGAACTGCGGTGAAACACTTTCTTATGATGTGTTACAGTCATACGAGCAGACAGAGAAGTACGTTTGAAGTAAGTTTTGAGCAGAAGAAATAGAAATAAACCTTGTGTAAATTGTCAGCTTTACACTAAGCTAAAATGCTATTTCTAGCCATTTTACATGCACGTTACCAGGCACAATCATATTTTTTTATCAAGAAAATTCACTGTGGATCATAATTTCTTTTTTTCTAGTAAGACCTTTGATATTAGGGCAAAAATCATGTTGTTGATAACAATTTTTGTATTGTTTTCCTGTAAAAATATCTCAAAACCCTTAAAACAAAGGGGCCTGGGTAGCTCAGTGGTAAAATGCGCTGGCTACCACCCCTGGAGTTTGCTAGTTCGCTAGTTTGAATCCCAGGGCGTGCTGAGTGACTCCAGCCAGGTCTCCTAAGCAACCAAATTGGCCCGGTTGCTAGGGAAGGTAGAGTCACATGGGGTAACCTCCTCTGGTCGCTATAATGTGGTTTGTTCTCGGTGGGGCGCATGTTGAATTGAGCGTGGTTGCCGTGGTAGATGACGTGAAGCCTCCACACACGCTATGTCTCCGTGGCAACGTGCTCAACAAGCCACGTGATAAGATGCGCAGGTTGAGGCAACTGGGATTTGTTCTCCGCCACCTGGACTGAGGCGAATCACTATGCGACCACGAGGACTTAGAGCGCATTGGGAATTGGGCATTCCAAATTGGGAGAAAAAGGGGAAACCCCCCCCCCCCAAAAAAAATAGATTTATCTTGTTTTAGAAACAACATTGCATAAGATATTTAGGTTTTTCGGAGAATGTATTTTTAACATGTGTATTTTGTCTTGTACTGTACCGGCAAAGTTTTTATAGTCAAAACAAGTGAAAAAATATACCAGTGCTGAAGAAGTAATCCGAAGTATTTAGAATATGTTACTGACCTTGAGTAATCTAACAGAATACGTTACAAATGACATTTTACAGCATGTATTCTGTAATCTGTAGTGGAATATATTTCAAAAGTAACCACCCCCAACCCTGACTGTATGTGTAGTGTGATGAAATTAGTTTAAAGACATATCAGGAAGTGTCATTCTGCTGTCATTTAATCAAGTAATTTTGTGGACTATGTGTCTAAGACAGATGGTGCAGCTTCAAGCCGTAAGCAATGAACAGTGGATTGTCTGGTGCTCATTAATTAGCTGATCTCAATAAAATCTTTTTGTTCACCCATATGTTCTGTACAGCAGTGTAGTACATTCATCTGTAGTTCTGGAGGCCCATTGTGCAATGCCATGCAGACACAAAATGGGGTCTGCCGTCTTTCATTTAAGGCCCCAGGGGTGGTAGAGGCTTATAGAGAATACCAGCTGAATGGCTACTTGAATTAATTGTGTGTATTAAATGTATATAGAGTCACGTTTTCACTATGAGATCAGGTTGGATTTTAAATGCACTGAAAACTATTTTTGTCAACGTAGAAGTACACTAGCATATAGATGACCTTAATGCTAATAGTTTTTGAATAAAAGTAGCAAAACTTTAATTTTAGTTTCACGGGGTCATTAAAGGGATAGTTCACCCAAGAATTGGATTGATTTACAAAGATTGCAAAAATTTACTCACCCTCCTGGCATCCCAGATGTGTATTACTTTCTCTCTTCTGCAGAACACAAATTAAGATTTTTAGAAGAATATTTCAGCTCTGTAGGTCCTCACAATGCAAGTGAATGGGTGCCAAAATTTTGAATCTCCAAAATCCACATAAAGGGAGCATAAAAATAATCCATATAACTCCAGTGGTTAAATATATGTGTAATTCTACGAGAATTTAAAGTAAAATAGACCTAAATATTGATCTGCTTCTCATCTTCACCTATCATATCGCTTCTGAAGGTATGGGTTTAACCACCAGAGTTGCTTGGAGTACTTTTATGTTGCCCTTATGTGGATTTTGGAGCTTCAAAATTTTGGCACCTATTCACTTGCATTGTATGGACCTACAGAACTGAGAAATTCTTCTAAAAATCTTAATTTTTGTTCAGCAAATGAAAGTAAGTCATACACATCTGGGATGGCATGAGGGTAAGTAAATGATAATATAATTTTATTTTTTGGGTGTCGAGGCAAAGAGAAGTTGCTCCATTTTGATTGGATCATGGCAGGACCAACACAAACAAATGGCAAGCACAGCCATCAGATAGGCTGCTCTGTCAACTATCAGATACTTCAGAAAGTAAGGCCCTGGACCTTCCAACACGTTGGAAAATACTTCTTATTGGTTCATGAGTGGTTTCTCAGCAACATCTTAAACCCCACCATCCTAAGGTTTGACCTAATACAAGAGGTGAGAAGGGCCATAAATATCTTCAAGACCTCTCAAAACAGCATTAACTTACCATGTTGCAAAAGCTGAAACAAAGAAGCCACAAAGACAAATTTTACACACAAACTTTTATTCCTAACATGGACACCAACTGCAACACATCCACTCCATTTTTGTTTACAGAACTGTTTATGTAAATTGCAGTTGTTCAATTAGCACAATAGTTCACACAAACTGAAATATGGTGGTATAAATTAATACATGCATAATATTTAATATTTCAATATCATGTTTGGTCTTTATATCTTTAGAAAAATGGCAAGAGTATTTTTGAAGAGGTTTGGAAAGAAAACAATACATTGATAAAACTTTAAAGACACTGTTCTAACTATGTACATTAAAATGTGCAAATGTTCCACACAGAGAAGGGAGGGTGAGCCACACTGTGTGGGCCTCCTCTGATCTCAGCAGCCAATCATAACCCTGAAACAAGAAGTGCCAAACTGAAATCTCCTCATCAGGAAGGTATAAAACTATCCTCTGGATGACCACACCTTTGTCCTGAGCACCCATCCAGAGGGTAATTAATAGGATACACTTCTATAACACTTCTCCGCTCTGGTCTCACTCCATGAGAGAAAGGATAACAGATCATCCAACATTCTTAGTATCCATCCGAGAGACGGAAGAAGATCGTCCATGTACCAAGTCTCACTACAAGAGACTATTGCAGAGCCAAGTTCGGAATCCCTATACCAGGGAGATAACTACAGCAACAAAGTTTAGGTCTGGCAAGCAAACCTTCTCTTCAAGTTTCGTGCATCTGCGTGTTCCAGATATAGAAACTTTCACAGATATAAGGGCTGTATATCTGCATGTTCTATATTGCAAGAATCCTCTCTGTGCTCCCAGGAGATCAGCATTCCTCAGCTCTTTCGTGTCCAAGGCTGTTGAAATGGAATCCAGCTCCTTACCCACTGTAATGTGGCCCTAAGTCCCAGTGGAAGACATCGCCATCACTGAACTCATCGATCGATCAAGGAGAACGTAAATTTCACTACTAAACCTCTTTCCTGAGACCTTGGCATTAGTGTATACTATCAGTTTATGATTATCTAATGTTCCTTAGATTGCATAACCTGTGTATCAAATGTCTAGCAAATAAACTTTGAGTTATTTGTTTAAATAGAAATAAGGTTTTCACCTTATTAATTAACAGAGAAACAGCAATTTATCTTTCCATAAGATAATAGTCATACTTTGCCATTGATACATCCAATTCAACCACTTACATCTATCCATCATATGCACTTTTATTTACCTATTCATTTATTTGATCTTTTAGCATATTAGTACCATTTTGTAGATTTTGTTAGTTATTCTTGTTTATCTTTTTGTAAATAAAACTCATTTTATTACAGCTGTGTGTTCCTTGTGTTGATGATACAGAAGAGCTCTAAAGGGTTAGGCCGAATCTCATGAATCCTTCAGATTAATCAGATGACCAGCTCCCTCCAGTTTACATATTTCTAATTTATTGAATGGTCTGATATTAATAATCACACACATACACCTTAAGTGAAGTGTGATAAAAAATCACCACATGCTTTGGTGTCTTGTGTGAGGCCCATTTCATTTCAGTTGGTGCCAGTGTGATTTTCACGACACCTTTAATGCTCCTAAATCTCAAACATGTTCAACTCACAGTTCCCTATCTGTCACTCACTCGACGTTGGTGTCGATGTAGTGACACTAGGGTTCACTCTTGGGAGCCCGAGACACCTCTGGTCTTTGATAAAAGGCCAATGAAAATTGGCGAGTGGTATTTGCATGCCACTCCCCCGGACATACGGGTATAAAAGGAGCTGGTATGCAACCACTCATTCAGATTTTCTCTTCGGAACAGAACGGTCATGCTCATTGAGCTGAATAGCACTGTTCATTCACCTCTGCTGGATCTGACGGCGCATTTCAGCGGCTTCTCCCTCCTCTGCACTGGTGCACTGCAGAGAACGCCCCTGGGCGCTTCGGCAGAAAAACTAGAGAGTATATCTTGGCCGACCGGGCTATGTGCCCAAGGTTCCCACCACTCCTTTTAGGGACCAGGTGGTGAACCTGCAAGCGCTGCCCCAGGAGGAGGCAGATACAGCCCTGTCGTTGCTGTGTCCGGTGCGCGCTTTACGCATCAATTTGGATCTCACGCAGAGCTTTAGAGTCTCTGAGCAGCTCTTTGTCTGCTTTGGTGCACAGCGGAAAGGAATCACTGTCTGCAAGCAGAGGATCGCCCACTGGCTCGTTGACGCCATAACCATGGCATATCTCGCCCAAAACATGCCGCCCCCGGTAGGGCTACGAGCCCATTCTACCCGTGGTGTAGCGGCTTCTTGGGCCCTGGCCAGAGGTGCCTCTCTAACAGACATTTGCAGAGCAGCGGGCTGGGCAACACCCAACACCTTTGCGAGGTTCTACAACCTCCGGGTGGAACTGGTTTTGTCCCAGGTAGTGGCACGCAACACAAGCGGATAAGCCCGGGATAGCCGGCCGGGTGTATCGCTTGCACATAGGGCCTTCCACCTCCTTTTGAGCTGAAGACGTGCGTCATTAATTCCCAGTAGTGTTCAAAAAATTTGTTCCCTGGTTGACTTCCTCCGAGCCCTGTGGCAGTCGAGTTTTCGGAGAGACTCACTGCAGGCCCAGTACACGCGCTAACTAAGAGCCCTGTTCTGGGGTAGGTGCTCCGCATCTGGTGGTTCCCTGTAAGGCTAAACCCCATGCGATCTATATCTTCCGCTAGTTCGTTTCCCTGCTGGCAAACTGCATCTTCCTTGGGCAGAGCCCCTCTGCCCCAGTCTCCATGTTTGTAGTAACTCCTCCCCCATTGGGCAGGATCTACCTTGAAGGCTCTCCACTTGGTTGGAAAGACCATGTGACGTATTTTTCCACTTAAAAATATCCCCCCCTCTCTTGGGGCGAGGTGTGGTCTCCGCGGTGTCCTCCCCTTGGGAGGGACACCCCCCGACTAGACCTGGCGGCCCAGTCAGATAATCCCCCTTCTTTTTTAGGGAGTGGAAATAGAGAAGGGGAAAAGAGGCCACGACTGGGTTAAGCCTGTCTCTATCTTTGGGTAGTCGACTTGTCTCTAAAAAGGGCCGTTCGACACTCATAACTGTGTTGGGGGAGGTTACGTGTCGACCTGGTGTGCTGGCTATGAGGCACACAGCAAGTCTGCCCACCACACACCGCCAGTTCACGTAACACCGTTCAGCCTTGTGGTGTTTTGTATAGGGACCCCTAGTGTCACTACATCGACACCAACGTCGAGTGAGTGACAGATAGGGAACGTCGTGGTTACTGGTGTAACCTCCGTTTCCTGATGGAGGGAACGAGATGTTGGTCCCTCCTGCCACAACGCTGAACTACCCGCTGAAATGGCCGGACCTTATATCAGCTCCTCAGCGTAAAACCTGAATGAGTGGTTACATACCAGCTCCTTTTATACCCGTATGTCCGGGGGAGTGGCATGCAAATACCACTCACCAATTTTCATTGGCCTTTTATCAAAAACCAGAGGTGTCTCGGGCTCCCAAGAGTGACCCCTAGTGTCACTACATTGACACCAACGTCTCGTTCCCTCCATCAGGGAACGGAGGTTACACCAGTAACCATGACGTTTTACTTCCAAAGTTCTTTCTTACTGTCAAGTAATTTAACTACATTTTGTAAGTTGATTCAACAAAATCATATAGAAGAATCAGTTCAATAGAATGATTCACTCACAAATCAAACATAATAATAGCTGTCCATTCTACATACCTTGTCCCCTGCCCAATTTCATATTTTATGGTCCTCTTCCTTCAGTATACTGCATTGCAGCCACTGTCTCCTGGCTAGACCTGAGCAGCCACTTCATCAAAATCACCTGCTGGAGAGTGCAAGAGATTACCCACAGGAAAATACCACTGAGCCTTAAATAGCAATCAATTTCCCTGACTTTTCACTGACGTGAACTGTGATAAGCTCTAGCTTGCACTGCTCGCGCTAACATGCACATGACACTTTGAGAGAGAGAAAGAGCATACAGATGCAGGATGCCTATACCTGAAGCATTAAAACATAATGTAAATACAGACATATAAAATGTATATAGGCTTACATAAAGTGTCTATAGCCATACGTCAGCGTCAAACATTTTGCAAAACAGACTAAAATTTTGTCTGCCCAAAGTGCTGCCGTGTTGTTCTGATGAGGAGAACAGGTGCTGTATGTGTGATTACTGCCATCACTGCTTGATTGGTGTTTAACCTGTGGGTCAAGCACTGAGCAGCCTTCACTCAAATTAACTTTGCCCATGAGGCCTATGCTTTCACCGAAATTACTTTCTTGTATCCTTGTGTTCCATTTCCATGCTGTCATCATATTTTGGAGTACAGTTGCCATTAATTCATTTATTGATTGATTTATTGCATGGGAAATTAAACAAAGAGTTTAGAGACTTGAAAAGCCAAAGAGTAATGCTATTATATTGGCTGTGGCTTTCTTCAATGATGCCAGTGTTCATATTATGGATTTATATGGACTATGTTGTTCTAAGATGGAAGATTGGTTTGTTTGTTTCTAGATATGTATTTTAGAATGCTGTTAGGGTAGCAGTAGGACTATGTGGAGGCTGCTTTTTGTGTGCTTGCTTTGAAAGTTTCAAACCAACTTCAGTCTTCTAAAGCACTTCTCCATCTCTTCTCATGGGATCTGTCCTCCCCCTCTTCAAAGAGCAATCGGTCTATACCAGTGTTGTTGTATGGGCTATGGAGTTTTTCCTTTGATCCATTGATACCCAGCGGCCAGAGGTAAACTTGCAGTTTAAAAAATCAGAAGTTTGTATTTCAGATCTTTAAAGCAAGTTTACTGCAAAAGTTTCCTGATGACACATCAGGATATATATATATATATATATATATATATATATATATATATATATATATATATATATATATATATATATATATTATTTGTTGACTTTTTGTAAGATTTCAAGCCCAAAAGTAACGGTCTATCTCTGCCCAACAAAAACCTAACCCTGTGAAAAGAGTTGAGAATTGAGCTCATATGTAAAGTTTGTTCAAGATAACCTTAACTTCTACAAAACCATTCAATTGCATACAAAATTAGTAGAGTCACTGACTGAAAGTTAAGTGACCGGGGTGGTTGGATTTTGTAAAAAAGATTACTTCTAATGTTGGATCAGCATGTTAAAAGTATTGCTGTGCTCAATAAAGTTATCTACCTCCTTCCTGTACCCTAGCTGTCAAAATAGTAAATCACAGTAATACTCTTGTAGTGTCCCAACATCATAGTAAACAAAGGGACAAGACAAATAGATAGAGACTGAGCTACAGAAATGGAGGCGAGGGAGGGATGAGATAAGGGACTGTGAGAGGGAAAGAGTAATCGGAGAGAAAGAGAGAGTGAGAGAGAGGCCTAGAGAAAAGGTCAGTGTGCATTGTGTCACTCAGGGTGGAGGATGTCTGAGCACTGGGTTTTACTCAGATTAATCTGTCGCATGGTGACAGTGCTGGTTTAAAAAGGTCACTCATGGCAACAGGATGTGGGTGCAGGGTGCTGAAATGTATCAAATCTGACCACTTGCTGGCTGGGCTTCAGGTAGTTGGTGCACCATAAAGGTCAAATTTACCTCGCCTCCCCCAGAACTGACTGCTTGGCAGGTGTGTGGGAGATTCCTGTGCTCACTTAGCTGACAGAATCAGAAAAGGCCTCTAAAGTGCCTCTTGTTATGATGATGGAAATTTGACAAGTTTGTCAAGACAATTTGAGTTAGTTAGACAAAAGCTTTGTCACATGTCTAAAGGTCATTCATTCTAGCTGTTGTGCTCCAGTGTATGTTTCATACTAAGATCCATTATTGTACACTGACAGTCTAATGGACAGAGAGCCAGAAGGATGGATAGATAGATAGATAGATAGATAGAGTTTGTAATATATATTGTACTTCCAGCTGTTTTTAGGTATTTTATTTAAAGGATGCTAATTTTGAAGTTATTGTATATATTCATAAGAGGAAGATGTAAGACTACTGTCTTAAATATGCTGTCTTAAAAGGTCGTAAATCTAAAAATACAAACTTCCCTTGTGGCTTTTCATAGTTTAGTAACTGCATTTCTTCTTTTTTATATTTTATTTTATGTTTTGATATACTTTTTCTCAGTATATTTTCTCACATTATCATTCACCTTGTGCATCCTGGAAATTTACTTAGGCCTCCTAGTAGGTCACCAGAGTGTGAATCACTGACATTAGATAGATGGAAAAAGACAAACAACTCACAATCTAATATTTATGCTTTTTATAAATGCTTTTTATTTATGCTTTTTAACTCTACAGAACCTCCTCTTGTTTGGTCTGTCTTTTGGGATGGGAGAGTCTATTTCTCTGCTCCTCTTATGAGAGCTGTATTCTTCAGCTGGGCTGTTTGGGTCTAATGATGGCTCACAGTTTTCTTCAGCTGAGCTGCTGGGGGGTGATGATGGCTCACTGTATTCTTCAGCTGAGCTGCTTGGGGGTGATGATGGTTCACTGTATTCTTCAGCTGAGCTGCTGGGGGGTGATGATGGCTCACTGTATTCTTCAGCTGAGCTGCTAGGGGGTGATGATGGCTCACTGGATCCTTCAGCTGGGCTTCTTTTGGGTGATGGTGGCTCACTGGTTTCATCAGCTAGGCTACTGGGGGAATATGATGTCTCCCTGTATTCTTCAGCTGGGCTGCTGGGGGGAGATGATGGCTCATCATAATTAGCAACAATCACAGGATATGGAGATTCATAGGTCCTTTGAATTGGAATCCAAACTTGTCTTTGGCTTGGTTTATGACAATCTCAAACTCCTCCTTGTTGGAGATCGGTGGAAGCTCTACATCTACCTGCCGATGAACCTCAAAGAGATGCAGGGAAAACCTCTGAGGATCCCAGCCCTCCTCATCATCTTCATCCTTAACCTCCCATTGCCCAACCCACTTTTCAGGGTATTTTGGGTAATAGAAACATGGGCCAGGAGTTCCAACATCAAATTCCCTTTCCCAGTCTCCCTCATCACTCCAGTCATTCACTTGACTTTTGGATTAAAAAAAATGTCTGTTCTGTTCTTCAGTGACCATGAGGCCAAACAAAGGAAGATTGACTGTTGCCATTAAAGACTCATTTTCTAAGTACATGTGCAGAACGGGGTTGCACACTGTGGAAAAAAAGAACAATGTTGCATCACATCAGGTCAGTCTGTCAATGCTTTTAAAATTAATGCTATAGCTTAAACTTGCAATCTTGGCTCTACTCTGGGTTGTTTAATCAATACTATTGTAAAAAGTCTGAATAATATATTAAAATATTAATAATCAAACCTGGGCAGTCAATCCGGTGCAGGTATATAAAAGGTGTCATATTTGTATAAAGCATACTCATGTCTCATACAAGTATCAAAGACAAAAGATAAGCTATAAAAATAGAAGAGATAGGATAATACTTCTCAAATCTGCTTAAATACTCCTCAGCTTGCAAATCTGTGTTTTCTGTGAAGTAGTTTATTGAAATATGCTGGATACAAGTGTGCAAACAGTTTTTCTTGTAACTCAACAAAGCTATAAAGTTCTAAAATTTTTGTAGTGTGATGACATCATAGTGCTTTAAAGTTCACTAACAGAATATTATATTTTTTTTACAATGAAAATTTGGGACAAAGTGAGGGAAATCATATCATAGTCTCAAAACATTCTCTAACAGTAACTCCAGTAAGAAAATAGACTTCTATGTTACCTATTTTAGTTGTGACATTTAAAAAAATAAATAAAATGACTGTCACTCTCATGCCAAACCTGTATAATTTTCTTTTGTGTAATACAAAAAGACATGTTTTCAGAACGTCAGAGCTTATCTTACATACAATGAATGCAGATGTTGACTAAGCTCCAAAAATGGCCAAAAAAAAAGAAAAAAAAAAAAAAGAAATGTGCTTATGTGCTGTATTCCAAGTAGGTTTGCTCTGATACCAAAATTTTGGCTTTGGTACGATACCAGCCCTGGTACATTGGTATCGATACTAAATCGATACTATAATCTAATAATACTATACTATGATACTATAATACTAAACCTTAGGTTTTTTATGAAATGACATGGAAAATGACTTGATTAAAAGAACTGCATAAAGTCTCAGATACAAATTATGCATTTTCCTTTTTAATTTTTCTGGATTCCATGTTAAATGTTTTAATTAAATATTATATTTATTTTACATTTATGCATTTGGCAGATGCTTTTATCCAAAGCAACTTACAGTGCCCTTATTACAGGAACAATCCCCCTGGAGCAACCTGGAGTTAAGTGCCTTGCTCAAGGACACAATGGTGGTGGCTGTGGGGATTGAACCAACAACTTTTTACTTACCAGTTCAGTGCTTTAGTCCACTACGCCACCACCACTCCAAATATTATGATCAAATGGTGTTTAATCAAATTCATACATAAAGCTTTAATCAAATAAAAATATAAAAAATTGTAAAATAAAATGCTGCACAACAGAGCTTCACAGTATTAATGAAAAATAAGCAGAGAGGAGCAACCAAAATTCAGGTCACAAGACTGTGAAGTCGTCACAGATTTATATTTAAGGATTTGGAGGCCCAGAGCTTAAGATGGTCAATTAGGGCCAACCATTAAGATTTCCTGTTTAACATGGTAAATTACATTCATGCATAAACCCATTCAATAAGGTTAAATGTAACATTCTACAAACTCATGAAGCACTTTTCAGTTGTCAACAATGTTCCCTGAGCTTGTTTACAATTTACCCATAACTTATGGTGCATGCTTTTAAAGTTCTTGAAGTTCATGTTCATCATATCTTTTGCTGAGTCATGAGAGACTGCCAGCTTGTATCAACTAAAAGAGGATCTCTTGACCATAATAGTACCAATAAAATTACAGGCCTACAGCTTGCATGCGGTATTCCAAATTTTCTGTTGTCATATGACAGCTTTGTGTGAGGACAAAACGTTAGCTGTCATTCATTGAAAATCTTGAGCTAAGGGATATGTTTTTATTCATGTAAGGAAACGTCATGGTTACTTGCGTAACCTCCGTTCCCTGATGGAGGGAACAAGACGTTGTGTCGATGTAGTGACACTAGGGGTCACTCTTGGGAGCCCGAGACACCTCTGGTCTTTGATAAAAGGCCAATGAAAATTGGTGAGTGGTATTTGCATGCCACTCCCCCGGACATATGGGTATAAAAGGAGCTGGTATGCAACCACTCATTCAGGTTTTATGCTGAGGAGCCGAGACAAGGTCCGGCCGTTTCAGCGGGTAGTTCAGCGTTGTGGCAGGAGGGACACAACATCTTGTTCCCTCCATCAGGAAACAGAGGTTACGCAAGTAACCATGACGTTCCCTATCTGTTACTCACTCGACGTTGTGTTGATGTAGTGACACTAGGGGTCCCTATATGAAACACCACAACTGGCTGAACTGTGTTACGTGAACTGGCAGTGTGTGGTGGGCAGACCACTGTGTGCCTCATAGCCAGCACACCAGGTCGACACGTAACCTCCCCCAACATAGTTATGAGTGTCAAACGGCCCTTTGGGGACAAGTCGACTACCCAAAAGATAGAGACAGGCTAACCCAGTCGTGGCCTCTTTTTACACTCCCTAAAAAAGAAGGGGGATTATCCGTCCAGACATGCGGCCCAGTCGGGGAGGACACCGCGGAGACCACACCTCGCCCAAAGAGAGGGGGGGATATTTAAGTGGAAAAATATGTCACATGGTCTTTCCGACCATGTGGAGAGTCTTCAAGGTAGATCCTACCCAATGGGGGAGTTATTACAAACATGGAGACTGGGGCAGAGGGGCTTTGCCCAAGGAAGATGCAGTTTGCCAACAGGGAAATGCATTAGCGAAAGATATATATTGCATGGGGTTAGCCTTACAGGGAACCGCCAAATGCGGAGAACCTACCCCAGGACAGGACTCTTAGTTAGCATGTATACTGGGCCGGCAGCGAGTCTCTCCGAAAACTCGACTGCCACAGGGCTCGGAGGAAGTCAACCAGGGAACAAAGTTTGTGAACACTACTGGGAATTAATGGCGCATGTCTTCAGCTCAAAAGGAGGTGGAAGGCACTATGTGCAAGCGATACACCCGGCCGGCTATCCCGGGCTTATCTGCTTATATTGCGTGCCACTACACGGGGGCGGCATGTCCTGGGCGTGATATGCCATAGTTATAGCGTCAATGAGCCAGTGGGTGATCCTCTGCTTGGAGACAGCGCTTCCTTTCCGCTGTGCACCAAAGCAGACAAAGAGCTGCTCAGAGATCCTAAAGCTCTGCGTGCGATCCAAATAGATGCGTAAAGCGCGCACTGGACACAGCAACGACAGGGCTGTGTCTGCCTCCTCCTGGGGCAGCGCTTGCAGGTTTACCACCTGGTCCCTAAAAGGGACTGTGGGAACCTTGGGCACATAGCCCGGTCGGGGTCTCAGGATTACATGAGAGTAGCCCAGACCGAACTCCAGGCATGTTTCGCTGACAGAGAACGCTTGCAGATCTCCTACCCTCTTGATGGAAGTGAGCGCAGTCAGGAGGGCAGTCTTCAAGGAGAGTGCCTTAAACTCGGCTGACTGCAAAGGCTCAGAGGGGGCTCTCTGTAGACCCTGAAGAACTACAGAGAGGTCCCATGAGGGAATGAGGCACGGTCTGGAGGGATTCAGCCTCCTGGTGCCTCTCAGTAACCTGATGATCAGGTCGTGCTTCCCTAAGGACTTACCGTCGACTGCGACGTGGTGTGCTGCTATGGTGGCAACGTACACCTTAAAGGTGGAAGGGGACAGCCTCCGTTCCAACCTCTCCTGCAGGAAGGAAAGCACTTATCCGACTGTACATCTCTGGGGGGTCGTCCCGTCGGGAAGAACACCACTTAGCGAACAGACGCCACTTAAAGGCATACAGGCACCTTGTAGAGGGGGCCCTAGCCTGAGTGATCGTGTCTGCCACCGCAGGTTAGGATTAGCCAGTTGTCGAGATAGTTGAGAATGCAAATGCCCACCTCCCTTAACAGGGCTAGGGCTGCCTCTGCGATCTTCGTGAAAATGCGAGGAGACAGGGATAGGCCGAACAGGAGGACTTTGTACTGATGCGCCTGACCCTCGAATGCAAACCACAGGAAGAGTCTGTGTTGGAACGTGGAAGTACGCGTCCTTCAGGTCTACCGCCGCGAACCAATCTTGATGCCGGACGCTTGCCAGAATGCGTTTTTGCGTCAGCATCTTGAACGGGAGTCTGTGTAAAGCCCGGTTCAATACTCGCAGGTCCAAGATTGGCCGCAACCCACCGCCTTTTTTCGGTACGATGAAGTAGTGGCTGTAAAACCCCTTCTTCATCTCAGCCGGAGGGACAGGTTCTGTCGCGCCCTTCCGTAGGAGGGTAGCGATTTCCACGCGCAAGGTAGCAGCGTTTTCATCCTTGACCAAGGTGAAGTGAATACCGCTGAACCTGGGTGGGCGCCTGGCGAACTGAATCGCGTAGCCGAGTCGGACAGTCCGGATCACAAACCTAGTCGTGGCCGTGCTGAGTCTAGGGACATCAAAGCACTTACCTGGCTCCTTGTGACCACCCCTGGAACAGCTTGGGACGGGGGAGGAAGAGGCCTGTCCTCGTAACCAGTGGAGACTGCCACATCGGGGGCGGCTGTGTGCCACAGCTGTGCGCACAGGGGCGGGAAGACCACCGCTGGAGCGCCAATCCTGCAAGGAAAAACCCATGGATGGTAGTCGTGGTGATGACCGTGCACACCGGGTATGTGACCCAGGGAGGAAGGAAACTACTCTTTTGCTGAACTGTTGGGTACCGCAGCCACTTGGGCATGTGGCGAAATCAAACAAAAAGGCAACAAAAGATTTTCCACCTGGCCCTCCACCGGGGGATGGAGTGGTCTTCTTACTAGCTCCAGGTGAGTGGGCTTCATCATCCCTGGGTCACCTGTCTCAGGGGTGCTTTGACGACCTCCGTGGGTTCTTAGCGGCCGACTGTGAGATGGGTGGTGTCTGCTTCCTGCGGTGGGCTCCACGCTGGGGCCAGGCCGAAGGGGCGGGCTGTGGCGGAGCCGGTGCAGTCACCCCAGGGGGCCGGGCAGTAAAAGGTGCCTCCCACGATTTCGTCAGCTCCTCATGCACTTCCGGGAAGAAAGGCACTGGAGCGGGGCGTGGCTGCTTTGAGCGGCACCATGAGCCCAGGAACCAATCATCGAGCCGCGAGGGTTCAGGGGAGAGTGGAGGGTTCCACTCTAACCCAATGCTCGTGGCCACCCGGGAAAGCATGTCCATCATTTCTGCATCAGCCTGTGACTGGGCAATCGTCCCCAAGGGAGGGGAGCCCAGCTGAGGCTTCTGCATCCGACTGGACAAGCCTGCTCTCTGATGCTGCGCTCAAGAGCTCATCATCTTCACGGGCTCTAAACAAGAGGCCAGACTCGCCGTGAGACTCATCCGGAAGCCCGACTGGGGCAGATGAGCGTGCTGGTGAATGGGAGGTCCGTGGGGGGATACCCGGCGGAGGCGATCCCATTGGGGTCCCCAAATCGCCCCCAGTGCTAGCTGCACTGGCCTCATACCCGTAGGTAGAAGGACCGGGCGGGGAGCCGCTGGGGTGGCTTGCTTTCTTACGAAAGCAAGCCGCGACCGCGATGTTGCCATGGTCATGTTCTCACAGTGAGAACATAAACCATTCACAAATGCTGCCTCTATGTGGGTCGTGCCCAGACACGAAAGACAGCGATCATGACCGTCCGAAGTTGAGAGATAACGACCGCAACCAGGAATAACACACAATCAGAAAGGCATCTTTAAAAAGATGTGTCTTTAAAAAGACGTTCCGTGTGTGCTGCTCTTTTAGAGAAATATACTCTTTTAGAGGAAAAAGCTCTTTCAGAAAATATACTCTCTTTTTTTTTCTGCCGAAGCGCCCAGGGGCGTTCTCTGCAGTGCACCAGTGCAGAGGAGGGAGAAGCCGCTGAAATGCGCCGTCAGATCCAGCAGAGGTGAATGAACAGTAGAAATTCAGCTCAGTGAGCATGACCGTTCGGCTCCGAAGACATAATCTGAATGATTGGTTGCATACCAGCTCCTTTTATACCCGTATGTCCGGGGGAGTGGCATGCAAATACCACTCGCCAATTTTCATTGGCCTTTTATCAAAGACCAGAGGTGTCTCGGGCTCCCAAGAGTGACCCCTAGTGTCACTACATCGACACAACGTCGAGTGAGTGACAGATAGGGAATTGTATAAGAGTAGGCCTGTTATCCGATCCCACCAAAGTGTTAAATTGTTTGGCTCTCATCTTTTTTTTTAAAGTGTAGGGCAAGAAAAACTCAGGACACAGGGGAGCATGACTGGCAGGGAAAGGCAGAGACTGGGGGATGTATGTTAGGCCTTGTTTCTGTTAAACACAGCACAGAGGAGACAGTCAGATATGACTGAAGTTAGACACAAGGTCCTGCTGGGTTTCAACCTCACCTTCATACTGAAAGGTAAAGAGAGAGAGAGAGTGAACAAGGAAATCAAAAAGAAAGGGATGGAGCAAAAGCTGATGGGAGAGCTGGAAAACAGATGTGGAGACGCTTGCTGTTCTTCCTTTTTGCTGAGGTGGCCTCCTGGGTTTTTGGACATTTATCTACACTGTTTGACCAATAGGCTGTTCTCCTCTTCAAAAAAATACAATAATCTTCAAAGCAGTGTTTGATCCATAGTAAACTGGTGTTCTTTGTCATACCTATTGTTCTCTATCAAATCACTATATGGTAATTATCTAATCAACGAAGGGACGATCCTTCAGTTGTTTTTTTTTCCATCTTTTAAAAGGAATAGTTTACCTAGTGATTTACTTTTTTCAAACATGTATGACTTTATAGCTTTCTTCTTCTTCTTTTGCTTGTCCCGTATGTGCCGATAGACATCAGGCTTCTTGAGCCAGGAGTCAAAACTCTTCCCTCGTTTCCTCATGACCCCGGCGATGTACTCCTCCCACTCAATCCTGGGACGTCCCCATGTCCTCTTGCCTTCTGGTCTGGCTTTTCATATTTGCCTGGGCTGGCTGTGTTTCGGACACAGTCTCTCCTGGTCTTCCCCACCACTTTTCGAAGATATCTCATCTCGGCGGCTCTGACTCGGCTCTCTAGCCTCTTCTGCATGGTCCAGCTTTCCGCTCCATAGATGAGTGTGGGCAAGTAGACCACTTTTTATATGTGCATCTTGGTCTTCTTGCTGATTGCTCATTTGCCTACTATGGTGTTGTTGATGCTGTATTATATCTGGCTGGCCTTATGGATACTGTTGTTGATTTCCTCATTCAACTTGCCGTCAGACTTGAAGATGGTTCCAAGGTATTCGAACTGGTCGACTTGTTCGATTGGTTCCTTCTCCCACATGATTTTGAGGGCTACTACACGATTAAAGAATCATTACAGTATCTAAACGACTCATGTGCTGTATTCCAAGTCTGATGAAGTCATACAATGGCTTTGTTTTAAGTCACTATTTACTGAAAATGTTCCCCAACACCATAACTCTCAAATCTAATTTGCACCTCCTTATATTCAAACTTCATATGTCACTCTCAGTCACATGATATGAGGACCTCTGCTGTTGAGCATCACTGAGGTCAATCCTGGCTTGATGCTTCTTCATGTGCCATATTTGAATATATACAAATGTTAATGAGAGAACTTCTATTTGTGTTCCATGGAAGAAATAAAGTCACATGGCTTTGGAATGGCATGAGGGTGAATAAATAATGACAGCATTTTCATTTTCAGATGCACAAGGGCCCTTATCTAAAACACCTTAAGGGAGTTCTGCTTATAGACAGAGGACTGCTAAACATCTTCAAGTGAGAAAAAAAAAGAGCGTGACAATTGATTCTGCCTCATCCATCCTTCTCTCTTTCTGACAAACTCATCATCAAAGGGTTCAACACCTGGTCTTCCTCTCGCATTCTTTCTCATTCTTTCTCTTTGTTGAGCAGGGCACCTGCGCTATTGACTTATCCCCAAAGCCAGTGAGACTGGATCAATTTGCTGAACTTTATCCTATTATTAAAGCTGGCCTAAGGGTGGGAGAGAGAGAGAGAGAGAGAATGAGAAGGAGGGGTGGATGCTCTTTAAAGGCATTAAGCAAAGAGACATTGTCTCATTATGACAGGCTTCAGTGCCTCCCTCATCGCCGAGATAAAGAGCCCCAATAGAGAATTTGCTTTTCCAATTGTGTTATTTAAATGTGAGATGACTGGGCTTTGGCGCTGTAAACAGGGCATCTTTAATAAGCCTGGACAGGACGTGCGATAGAGACAATTGCGAGAGGTATGAAAACCACTTCATCAATGCCACATTTGGGCAGAATTCAATTTCAGACACTGTCCATACCCCTCCTTATCAGCCTCTCTCAGCAGCCTGCTGCATGTCAGATAGTGATAGCAATAATATTGTAAAAAAAGGAAGGATGTCCATGGAGGAAAACATGGGAGTAACATAGAGTGAAAAACAGAGGCTGGATAGGGCAACAGTGCTGTAGGATCCGACATCTGCTGTCAGCGCTGTCATTGAATGATGGACCGCTCTTGCAAATGTCTGTTCTCCAGAACTGTTATCCCCACCTCTTCATATTTACAGTGATGGCACTTAAGGGGATCCTACTTTATGCGGCAGTCCTGATGAGAAAACAAAACAGGTCTGTAGAAGATTCGTTGTCTGGGCAATGAAGGAGTCAGGAGGCAGCGAACTGTCAATGTGAGTATTTTTATTACTCTTCAGCGTCGTTCATAAAACATAAACAAAAAGGCACTCAGTGGCCAAATAGTCACACATACAAATGAGTAAAGGCTTCTATCGAGCACACACAGGTACAGTTGCTCTCTCTCACTGTCACTCTGATGCCTCATGCACCTTTTTATGTCTCCCTCCGCCATCACTACAACAAGAAACAGGTGTTTTGATTGATTGCTTTATTAGACAAGATATAAATTGTTTTTTTTATAAGATCATACAACATTTCAAAACTGTCGAGGATAATATACACAAAAAAGCCAAAGGCTTATTTCCATTGTGGTCCTCTATGTTTCCAAAATGGAAAAAACAGATCATTTATGGAGAGAAATTACCCTCAAGTTCAGCATCTCACACTACATCACCTTTAAATTAATGATAAAAAACCCCATTTTTTAACTTCTTTTCTAAAAACACTTTTAACTTTTATCTGCTTTATACAACAAGGTAAATCATTCCAGGCTATAGAACTAGTATATAAAAAAGAATTCTTCCCCATTAAACTCTTAAATCTACAAGGATAAATATCAGTGCTTCTCCCCCTTGTAGAATGAATATGCACATCTCTCACAAGTACCTACTGCTCTGTCAGGTACTTTGGAACACTTTTCTTTATTATTTTAAACGCCAACCCCAGTTTAAGAAAAGTTACCCTTTTTTCAACTTTTAAAAAACCAAGTTCCCTAAAATGATCATCGTTCAGATGCAACTGTGGATGTACTTTCAATATAACCCTGCATAACTTATTTTGAGCAGTCTGCAATTTATTTTTGGTTCGTTTTGTACTACCACTAAACCGAAATGTTGCAGCATAATCATAATGTGACTGCACTAATGCTCCATCTAACATTTTTAATGTTTGATTATCTTAAGAAAATCCACCTGTCTTGCTAAAAATGTTATCCTATTACATTTTTTTGAATGAACTAAAACAGCCATATTTTCTCCTGTCAATTTATTATCTAATACACATCCCAGATACTTAACTTCTTGTTTAGGAGTAATGATCATATCTCCAACCTTTACCTCTAATCTGGAGTTTTTTTTTCAATTTAGCAGCTTGACCAAATATAGCTTCAGTTTTCCCCAAGTGTAAAGAAAGCTTATTATGAATAAACCATTTTGAGACCCTTTCAATCTCTCTACTTAACTCAGTTTCAACATTTTCTTTCCTCTGATGAGAAACAATTATTGCTGCATCATCTGCATATAAAAAAAGTTCATTAGAACAGACCATTTTTAAATCATTAATATACAATAATAAAAAATAAAAAAAATGGACCTAAAACACTCCCCTGCGGAACTCCACATGAAATGGGCAAACAATCAGAAAACATCCCATTTAAATAAACTATTTGACACCTATTTGACACCTATTTACAAGGTAAGACTTGATCCATTCACAGGCCTTATCACTAAACTCCATTGCTTTTACTTTTTGAAGCAGAATACTGTGATCAATTGTATCATATGCCTTTTGCAAATCCAGCAACACCAACTCGCTTAATTTTCTTATATGATCTGTTAAAAACAATATTATTGTCTCTGTAGAGTGCATCCTCCTAAAACCGGACTGGAACTCATACAATATATTAAAATTAGAAATATAGTCTTCAACCTGATCATATATAATCTTTTCCATCACTTTTGATAACGTACTCAGGATTGAAACCGGCATATAATTATTACACTCTAACCTACTACCTTTCTTGAAAATTGGAATAACTCTTGCTTGTTTAAACTCCCAAGGAACCTTACCTTGTGTAACTGAAAGATTTATAATATGAGTAACCATAGGAGTAATAACTTTAGCTGAATCCTTAATAAACTTCGCTGGAATATTATCAAACCCTGTCGCTTTACTACTTTTGAGTTCTCTTAACTTTTTAAAAACATTACTCTCATTTACTTTAGTAAATGAAAAACCACCTGGAATAACACCACATTTTACATAATACTCCTTGACTAATTCATCATTAAAAATCCCAGTTCGTGCCGGAAGCTCGTTAACCAGTTTTTCAGCAACAGTAGTAAAAAACTATTAAAATAATCTGCTACCTTCTTCTGATCAGACATCAATCTTCCATCTACACTGAGACTTATTCTAGAACATTTAACCTTGGTCTTTTTCCTATACCTTAAATCACTCAATACTCTCCATAGTTTTTGAGTATCCTGTTTCATTTCACTAATCTTGTCCTTAAAAAAAGTTTCTTTAGCCTCTTTTATCTTATCTCTTACCTCATTTCTTTTAGATTTAAATTGCTCAAAATTATAATAATTTCTTTCCCTATTAAATACCTTAAAACTATCATTACGTTCCCTTATCACCTTTAAAATACTATCTGTCATCCAAGGTTCAGTCCTTTGCTTGATTCTCATCTCTTTATAAGGTGCCACTTTATTCAGTACTTTTAAAAATGTTCTCTTAAACCTATCCCAGGCCATCTCCACATCTTCACACTGCATCACCTCAGTCCAGTTGACCTTACTGAGTTCTTCTATAAAAACTTCTGGACTGTATTTCTTGAGAGATCTTATTTTTGCTGTATTATGATGCCTTATAGACTCTCTCCTTAATTTTCTAATGAAATAAACTATACAATGATCACTAATACCAGCCTCCAATACACCACTTCTACATATCTTAGAATTATCCAATACCAATATAACATCAGTGATAGTTTTGGTTTTAAGAGTGATCCTAGTTGGGTCCAAAATGATCTGATTCAGTGCGTATGATTTACAAAAAGAACTAAAATGTTTAAAAATTGGAGTATAATTTTTTTGTATATCAGCATTTAGATCCCCAAGAATTATTGTCTCTTGACCTATATTATAATTTGAACCATTCTTGGGCCTCGGACAGGCCGCAATCGCTGAGGTTTTGTTAACCTGGCGATGCACCTGCCTGTGGCCCAAGTGGAACCCCAGAGTTGGATCCCTCCTCCTAAGCTTCCCATATGACGTCAAGCACGCCGCATGGCCAACGCCCATACAGCAGCTCGAATGGGGAAAACCCTGTGGAGGTTTGCGGGACCTCTCACACTGCAAATAACATGGGCTCGAGCCACTTATCCCAATTCCTAGCGTCCTCGTGTATGAACATACAAATAATATTTTTTAAGGTTTTATTAAATCGTTCCACCAACCCATCTGTGGGTGATAAACACTGGTGCGAATTGATTTAATACCTAACAATTCGTATAGTTCGTGTAGTGTTCGTGACATAAAGGTAGTGCCTTGATCAGTGAGGATTTCTTTTGAAATCCACACTAGGGAGATTATTCTTAAGGGTGACTCCACAACACTACGTGCTGAGATGTTGCGCAGGGGCACTGCTTCCAGATATCGCGTTGCATAGTCCACCAGATCTAATACAATGCGATGCCCGCGTGTAGTCCACTTGCATACGTCCCCGTGAATGCTCGGGCCATTATTCGTTTCAGCGTTTTCTCGTGACCTATATGGCCAGCCATTGGATTATAGTGAGCCGCCTGGAAGAGTGATTCCTGACGGCTCTTTGATACTAATAACTGGGTTGTATTTTCTTTGTTTGAGTGTTCTGCATCACTTGATTCAATCGATCTTTAATAATCAAAAAATATGGGTACGTTGAGTGCGATGCCAGGCTGGAGCTTTTGACCATCTATGATTCTCATATGGTCAAACGCATGTTTGATGGACTCGTCACGTGACTGCTCCAGAGGGAAATCCGCCCCAGGGAACCCCCTAAGGATGGGAATTCCCTCTCTTGCGTCATCTTGACGTGGAGCAGACATAGACAGCCCTGGCACTGCCTCTCCGGGCTCCGGAGTCGCAGCTGCAGCCCCCTCTCAGTCCATCAGGCTCCGGATTGCCTGTCGGTCCTCTGCTTGAGCCTGGAGCAGGAGTTGGAAATGCTGCTCCTGCTCAAGGCATAACTCCATGAGGGCCTGATGTTGTGTTTGCTGGATGCTGGCGAGGGACTTGATGACTTCGCCCAGTGGTGAAGACTCCATGACAACGCTGTCCTCCAAGAATACCCGGGTTTCGGCACCACTGTAGAAGGTTCGTTGTCTGGGAAATGAAGGAGTCAGGAGGTAGCGAACTGTCAGCATGGGTATTTTTATAACTCTTCAGTGTCATTCATAAAACATAAATAAAAAGGCACTCAGTGGCCAAGTAGTCACACACACAAATGAGTAAAGGCTTCTATCGAGCACACACAGGTACAGTCTCTCTCTCTGGTCTCTCTCTCTGTCACTCTGATGCCTCGTGCGCCTTTTTATGTCTCCCTCCATCATCACTACAACAAGAAACAGGTGTTAGAGATAATGACAACCCAGCTGACGAGCCTTACCGCTCTCTCTCACCCGCAGACAGACACACGACCACGCCCCCATCACCACAAGGTCTTTGTGACCTTCCAATCTGGCTCGGAATGGTGCTCTGAAACCGGGATGTGTCTGTGGTTGTAGATTTGTCCTCTCCAGTGAAGTCTGTCATTGCTTAACTTGTTCTCTAAACCGCATGTTTGAGGACAGCAGCTTTATTGTTCAGTGTGCACATGTATGTGGTAGTGACTCTGTGGAGGAGCAGGTTTTGCACTATTGATGCGGTTTGTGAAACTGAAAACCCTATACAATCAGATGCTTACACTGGGGGAAGTCTGAATGGATGACTGTTCAATTGTATTTATCATGAAGAGTACAAGCGGACCAAGGTGTAGGGCCTGTAACTGTAGTTACACATATGCATTCTTTCAGCATCATGCTGAGTGACACTTAACATGTAACACTTAATATACTGTATTTCATTTGCCTCCTGAGACCATAGCATGACTGCTGTGTGCATTTTCCATTCCCTTTTTGATTTGTAACTAGTAGCACCGAATAAACAAGCAAAATATATATATATATTTTTTTTTAGAAAAAAAGTTTAGCTAAAAATTGATGTCCACATATGTGGACAGCGGGACTGAGTTGTAAACGTTTAAATAATACTAAGCTATAGAAAGTCAGGAAAAGTTACAGACATTACAACTGAATTTCTATAAAGCTGAATAAACAATTCTTCTGCAAAGTAATGGCCAGCATCATCCAATCAAAAATAACATTTTGCATGATAAAAGTCTGAATCTATGTACTGATTATCATTGTCCCATGTCTGCCAAACAATTTGAGTGGTCTAAACATCATATGCAGCTTGAAACTGAACTTTTGGTTGATCTTTAGGAGTGAATGCACTTAGCTGCATAGAAAGCTATAGGATGCACCCTTGCTTCCTTGCTCCCTATTTAGTTAATGACCTATCCTCCAGTGTGCTGTCTGTCTGCACTAGTCTCAGAACAGTTCAAAATGCACGCCCATAGGAGCGCTTCACAGAAATCGACGTCATGCTGTTGTGTCACGTGACGAGGTCTGGCAGAAGTTTAACCCTTAAATGACAGTGTAAAGTGTTGTGAACAGTTAAATTATGCATTGCGTATAGCGCAGCCAAAATACAACATCCACACATGTGGATGCAGTGTCGCACGGGGTTAATGAAAACAATGCTAAACGTTACTACATTATCTTCAGGGATTATTAATGTGTATACATTTTTTAGAAATGTTTTAGGGTCATTGGTTCAAAAAATTTCATACAAAACCTAAACCTAGTGAGCTTCCTACCTAGACAGCATTTTAAGGCATCATAGCCAAGATGCGAAGTCTGTTTCAAAAGGTGGGTAGCATAATAATGCTGCATTTCTAAGATAACTTGTTTTGGCCAGATTGCAATGCAGCATTGCATGCATCCTTTGCGGAAAAGGCCAGAATGCACTGTGACTCATCAAAAATGGCAGACGAGTTGAGAGAAATGTTGGACTTCATTGTTGGTTTCATTTCATTGAGGAAAGTACCAATAAAATGCTAACTTCAAAGCGCACGCTTCATGGGAGGAACACTCGTTGTGTGGCATGTAGAGTTTCTGCGTAGTTTTCCAAATCTTTCACTTTTGAGGTTCCATTGCAGTTAGGATGCTGCCTTATCTGTTTTGGAACAGAGCTACTTACAGTATTTTGTAATAGCACACCCATATGGAACAACAACCACGTAATTTCATATTTGGATCAGCTGTGGATTGTCGTAATTTTTGTGCTTTTGGAACATTCTACACATGCTCCCAGTGTTACACATGTGATGCTAGTTTCACATATGCAAATGGGAATCCTCAAATGCAATTTTCATGTGATCACATGTGATTAAATTAAATCGCATTAATTTGATATGCTCCCACATGTGCACACATGTACACGTGTGAAGTTGATGAGCTTCTCTGTATGAAATCTATAGTGTTTCCTAATAAAATATAGATTTATAAATTAGAACAGAGCTATTAGATACCCGCAAGAAGATGTATGAGTTTACTTTTTGTTTGTTAACAGAATAGAGCACGCAAATGTAGCATACCTACATTTAGATATGATCCCAGTACCTTGATCACACCTGTGAAAGTTAATCCCATTCGTACTCATATATCAAATATTGCCTCCCTTGTCTTATCTGGGGCCAAATACCTTTAATGCTGATGGAAAAGCTGCATATTACGGTGCACAGAGCAGCTTTCTGAAGCAACAACAGCTGTAATATTGACCTCATGAATAGAGATTGATGAGAGGTGTTTGGTGTGTGTGTGTGAGAGAGAGATGGAGAAAGAAACTGAAAGAGAAAGAAAGTGAGACAGAAAAAGGTGACCGTTGCTTGATTTACCCTACCTGTGTTGCTTTGAATCTCCAGTAGTATTGTTTAAAATGGCCTGCAGGCTTTGTTCCACATTTGCAGAATGTCACTAAAACAGCAGCTTATAGTGAGTGACAGCTGCATCTAAAATGTGTACTTATGAAAGCTGTTTCATCATAGAAGAGACTTATTTTTATCCTTGACTGGCCATCAGTCACCTTGATGAGGTGCTTTTTGAATTCACTAGCCTCCTCTATCCTCCTCAGACTTGAGAGACACACATGTATAATTTTCTCAGTGAAATCAAAAGCGGCTCTCATTTTGTACTATGTGTTTATAATGCCATCAAGAGCTGTAAGCAGAATCTTTAAAAGTTTATCTGCCATTCCAGTTTGTCTATTTACTCCTGGGAAGGTAAATACAGCTAATTTTTAAAGGAATAGTTCTCCCACATTTTCATTGTCATTATTTACTTAAACCACAGCTGATCCAAATATGAAATTGAAAATATCCAAATACATACTTGCACTTGTGCATATTCAAACTTGGTTTGTGAAGCTGTTTAAGTTTTAACATCTATAGCACCAAACACCATTGGAGATTTGAGAGCTAGGACAGAGCAAGATTTTTAGTCAAAAATGCCTCTGTTTTCATTCTGCACAAAGCTATCATATGCCTTCAGAAGACTTGGAATATAGTGCTCAATTTTTATGAATTACTTTAATGGTACGTTTTAAAATCTTTTTGGAGCCCCTTTATGTCAGCCCTTTGTTCCCCATAGGCTTTTGTTTTATGGAAAATATTATTTTTCAATGTATTTCATTTTGTGTTGAATGTAAGAAAGAAAGTCATACTAGTTCGGACATGACAGTGAATAAGATATTACAGAATATTATTTTTTTGGATGAATAAATAAAATGGGTTACACATATTCCTTGGAACTAGGTTTGAACACTCGAGGAAAAATAGGACCTGTTTCTGAAAAACATTTTCTAGTCTAAGAATAAAAATATCAGAATGAAGCCCTGACATGATGTTATTACCTCCCTGTTTTTTTTTTTTTGTTTGTTTTTTTTGTTGTTTTCTTTGTCAACCAATAATTTATCAAATAATAAGGAAAATAACTATGCATTGATAAATTCACAATGCACCCCCCCCCCCTCGTTAGAACGGCTTTTTGCTCCATTTTTAAACTGACATCATAATGTTTTTTTTTTTTCTTTCTTTTTTTTTTCTTTACTGCTGAACAAATTCTGTGTATTTTTTTATTCTTGTAAATCAGCGAACAGAAAGGCCTGTGATTAGGGCCAGTGCAGCACTGAAGCAACTTCAAATATTTCTGTAGAAGAATGAAAATTTTTTGCTCCTATTCAGGCACACACAAATGGAACCGATTAATAGCAGTCCTTTTCATCCTGGGAAGATTAGTTATTCTATGTTGCTTTTTGTGATTTTGAGGCTGGGCTACCTGGAAATGCATTCTTAATTTGCTGAAATGCTTTTTATACCTGTGGTGACAGATTGCAGATGTTTCTGAGTGCGGTTGCTCCGGTGTGGGCAAGAAAAACAACAAAAAGTTACAAATTAAACTAAGCTTTGAGTTTTCCCCCTTTGCATCACTGATTTTGGTCTTGTTCTGCTGTGCCCTGTCCAAATAAGATTACATCTAAACATCTAGGTTTGAAGTTGATTCATTTTCAGTTAAAATCATCTATTTTTTTATTTCAACTACCCTAACATGCTTTTATATTTTCAGCGCCAATTAAAATCATCTGTGAAAATATCTGTCATGAAGCTTCTTATAAATGTTACACATAGGTGTTATCACACCACTGTTACATTTCCCTCCTAAGTCTCCTAATTCTAAATTATTCTCTGCAGGGAGATGAAATAAGGCACCTGAGACTTTTAACACATCTCATTGATTTCCTACCACATGTGTTAGGAGCAGCTTTGCAGTGCTCATTTACAGTAAAGAGACTGATTCTCATCTACAGCCAATAAGCTATTATCACTACTGAGCTGGAGAGAGGCAATCTATCCAATTTATTCCATCACATATTCTAGGGTTGGGGATAGAGGAAAAGAAAGAGAAAGGATAAAGAGAGAGAGAGAGAGAGAGAGAGAGAGAGAGAGAGAGAGAGAGAGACTTAGCTATGTGAATTGTACAGAAAAATAGGGGATGAGAAATCATGTTTATGTCCACTTATTATGTGGGTTTAATGTTGACTTGAGTTTGAAAGTGATTTCGGCAATCACATAACATCGCAGTTGTTTAATCTGCAGAACATGTAGTACATATCAATGTTTATTGAGACAAGAACAGCCATTTGACATACCAACTGGAATAACACATAGGCCTAGAATATTGTTACAAGAGCACCACCGCTCCGTGACGAAGGAGTTGTTGGAGTATGCGAGTGAATGCATGCATGTCAGTATTGATAATAAAATATTCTGGAAAGTGTTTGTTTTTCTTCAAATAATGGGTGACTTAATTTCTTTCTGTTTTCTGTCATGGTTTAATATATCAATGAGCATTTGTGTTGAGGAATTTTTCCCAAACATTGCCATCTGCTGGAAAGCATTATGCAGTGCAGGCTTCAGGACTCATGGAGACAAGAGTACGGTACAGAATGTGTACAGGACACAGCAGGGTGGCACCTCTACTAGCCTGTGACTTACATTCCTTCTGTCTGTATATGAGTTTGTGTGGGTGTGCCTGTCGTTTTTAAGTGCATTCAAATATGTCGTCTTTTTTCGTGTGTTCCGCATCATCGCACGTACCCAGAATTCTTTGGTTATTTGGGTTTTCTTCCATCAAAATAATAAATGAGAGTAGGGCTATTGATTGCAGGCTTTTATGGTATTACATCTTCAGAGCAGCTCAGGTTGAGCGCAGGAAAACAAATCGGGTTTGGGAAATGAGTTTAGCAATATCCACAGTGAGCCTGTTAACTGGATTGGGTGAGGTGCCTGAGGGCCCAGTGTGATGGCAGCAGTCTCACATCTCATTCTGCAGCACAAACCCAGACAGGAGAACAGCAGCTCCCACAGGCTCAGAGGAGCCGCCACACCTCCAGCTATTAAACATCCAGTCTAGAATCAGAACAGTTAAATGAGGTGAAGGTTTTTTTGAAAGATATGTCTGTAAATCCTGATAAGGTATATGTAGGCCCAAAGAATCTGTCCCTACATATTTTAACATGATTAGAATGGCATTGGTTATTCACAAAATGCTACGTATGCCCAATCCTTCTGTGTTTGTTAATTACAGTTAAAGTTTATGCTTTCAGCTATCAATAGAAAAACATTTTTTTTTTTTTAACCAGGTTAAATTCATTCCGCAGTATTCTGCAGATTTTACATCAAAATCAGCACAGAAATTGTGAAAAAAAGTTTGCTGGTAATGTCTGTGTGTATATACTGTATATAAGAAAAAATATATCATATCTAGGCCCACGCAGAATTCCCAGCGAAAGCACCACAGATTTTTGCATTGATGGTATTCTATAAATGCCTTGAATTTTTGTTTATTCTTTTTTTTCTAATTGCATTTTGAAAGTGTTTTGAGAAAATTTTATTTACATAAAGATAAAATGTGTGCAATATTTACTAATTTGATAATGATTTTAGCAACCGATAAGGTGTATTACTGTCAGCTCTGTTTAACACAATTTATCATATCTAATTCCATTCTGCAGATTTCACCTACATACAAGAAATTCATTGTCAGTCTTACCTTAATTGTTAATCTTATTTTATCATAAATTTAGTTAATTGTTTTAATTCCACAATATTCCACAGATTTACATAGTTAGCAGCAGCATGTAATATTGTTGATTAACTTATAAGCGATTATTGTTGCTGTTCACTTTGCAGTTTTTTTTTATGTTGCATTTTATGATCAAATCAGATCTGGCGTGTGCCAGTGTAGCAGTGTTGAATATGCAAAATATGCAGTCCAAGGTGGAACTTACGGGTAAATAAACTCATTAATTGGCTCTCTCTTTCCGGCTGCTCTTATAGTGAGGTCAAACAAGTGACCAGTCGAACCCTTGCTTTCTTTTGTGTGTGTGTGTGTGTGTGTGTGTGTGTGATTTTTTTCTTTTTTTTTTTTTTTTTTTGGAACAGCTGGTCAATTCATTGCCTGAAAAATCTCTCTTCCCATCTCCATTTAAGTTTATGGGTGTTATGTTTATCATTGCCTTGATGGGAATTTGGATAACCCCCAGGCATAGATCTTTTGTGAATATTATGACATTTGGCTTTCGTTTAGTTTATTGACTTCCTTGGTCCTTTTACCTTTACACTTTTTATTTAGTTTTATTCAGGTAGAATTGTTCTGGTTTCTCTTTTTTCTTCTTTATATTGGCAGTAATTTGACACATCGTGTTAATATGAAAATCTGTGTCCTCCTACTAAAAGAAGGGACTCATTAAAAATAATTTTCTCATCACTGAGGAGAAGGAAATAACATTTCTTGCTTAATACAGAAGGCCACAGGTGAAAATTTCGTTGGGCAGTGTTACTCATGTTAATTATCTCTGAGGTATGTAAGGAGTGGGTATTCTCACCTGCTTTGCCAGAAATAACATTGTTGTTCATTGGGTATCTCACCTAACTAGAACCTTTTTTTAATCAAGTGGCTCCTAAAATAGTGACTTTTTTCAAATCCCACTTTAGGAGAAGTTACGTTTATGAACACAAAGTAGAACTGTAAAATTCCTTCTAGTTGTGTTTTCAATTTCTTTAGCTCTCCAAGGACTACTCCAACTCAATCTGTCTCTGTGTTTGTCTGTTTCTCTCTACTGTTCTCTCTACCCCCATTCCGCCTGACACTCTTTCAACAAGACTTTTTAACTGCCATAGTGATACAGGACACCTCTGAATTTGAAATTAACCAATTTGCTTAGCTGACTGCGTGGTGTTCGTTTGTGCAATTTAGTGATGGCAGGGAGTTCCATTAGCAATATGGAAATGATGCTCTCACAGTGGAGCTATCCCCAAAACACACATAAACACAGAGACACACACTCACACTCCGTGGTTCTTTCAGATTCTCAGCTAATTTTCAACACTTGTGCAAAAAGCTTTTAGGGCCTTTTTCCTTTAGCCTAAAATTCACAGTTTTTGTCAGTGAACATATGCCTTACAAACTGAACAAAAGACCGAATCTCTTGCTTATGTGGATCAGAGGTATTTCTAAGATATTTGGTCATGTGAAAGAAGATAAATTGGTTTTCAGTGGTTCTAGATACCACATACGAAACATAGGACATACTTGGTTTTGTCCAAGTCCAACTGATCATTCTTTATGGCCAACCTATGCAATAGCAGAGGCAGTATAAGGAGGAGGAGATGGGCTAGAAAAATGAGTGGGAGAGATTACAATTCTCTATTTGGCAGCTGAAGGAATGGAAGTCCTGCCATCCAGTTTAAAGAGCCAATTGCCTTATAAGTTAACAAACACTGCTGTTTTCCTCTGGAACACACATGCATATTAACTGAACTAACCTGAAGAATACTGTTTATTTTTTAGTCTGATACAAGCTTAAGAAGCTGACCTTATTATTGACATATTTTATTGAAATGGAGTTCACTCCCTTTTTCTGTGCACGTGAATACAACCAGGCGAAAAATAAAAAATTCAGTTACCACCAGTTACCTTGTGCAACAAACCAGCATATTTTAACCTACTGTTCCTTTCTACCTTTCTGTCTTTCTCTCTCTGTCTGTTTGCCTCTCTTTTTCTTTGCTGACCCCAGGGGGTCTATGCAGTCTGACACACATGTACAGTAATCCTTTAGGGAAAGGAGGAAGAGCCAGAAATAGAGATGGACACATTTGATAGAAAGCCCATTTTGACCAACATGTTCTTCTCACTATGGCCCCCATGAGACCAGACAGCTGACATTACTCATATTAAAGAAAAATACAGTTTTGTGTAGGCTCGCAATTCCCAGGCAAAGGTCAAGACTGTGCTGATGGAACCGAGACACTACATTAAACATGGCCGTATGATGTCATAGCTGGCCCCAGTATATGTTCTTATGTACAGTACACAGTGTAAATGAGTACATCTCCTCTGAAACTTAACAAAGTCAGCTCTTTCTCTTTACAAATAAGACATATTTGGTGTTCATGTATAATGTAATGTTTAAGCAACTCTGGTTTATCAGATACTAATGAAATGTAAATACTAAACAAGTTTTTTGTGGATTTTTCCCCTTTTTCTCCCAATTTGGAATGCCCAATTCCCAATGTGCTTTTAAGTCCTCGTGGTTGTGTAGTGATTCGCCTCAGTCCAGGTGGTGGAGGACAAATCCCAGTTGCCTCTGCATCTGAGACCGTCAACCTGTGCATCTTATCATGTGGCTTGTTGAGCGTGTTGCCATGGAGACATAGTGTGTGTGGAGGCTTCACGCCATCCACCACAGCAACCACGCTCAACTCACCACGCGCCCCACCGAGAACGAACCACATTATAGCGACCATGAGGAATTTACCCCATGTGACTCTACCCTCCCTAGAAACTGGGCCAATTTTGTTGTTTAGGTGACCTGGCTGGAGTCACTCAGCACACCCTGGGATTCGAGCTAGTGAGCTAGTGAGCTCCAGGGGTGGTAGCCAGTGTATATTACCACTGAGCTACCCAGGCCCCCCCAGAAATAATAATTTCTTAACAAAATGATAAAAGGCCATGTTGCAAAAATGAGTATACCCTCCTGAAAGTTAAAATCTAAAACTTAAAATGTTTTCTGGTGCTGGCTGAGGGACATATTGTAGATCAGCAGATTATTCTTTTGAACCATTGCACTCAAATAGACTTAGTTGGTTAAAGTGTAAAAGTTTTACTTATCCCATTGAAGCACTCAATGCTGACAACAAACGGACCACATGGGAGAGAACTGTCAAGTAAACGAAGAAAGAAAATGATTTAATTGCACAAAAGGGGACAATGGTACAAGAGTATTTGCAAGTCACTGTTATTGAGTCAAAACACAGTAGCAAAAGTGATACAGAAATTAAAAAAGGATGGACTTGTGACAAGATTCCTGAAATGTTCAGACAGTTGCTGTAAGCTTTCACCTCATGATGAGTCATTTTTACTAAGAATCATCAACCACATGCCTAAGAGTTGGCAAAAGCTGTGGGTAGCCAAACTGGATTGACTGTTTCATCTCACACAGTAAGACACTATGCTAAGAAGTGGAATGCGTGGTTGTCATCCACTCAGGAACGCCCTGCTGAACCCAAAACATAAAAAAAGCTTGTTTAGCCTATGCCAAGGCTCATACTGATAAAGGTGCAGACCTTTGAGAATCTATAAGCTTGTCTCATGAGCCCAAAGTGTTTTTTTTTTTTTTTTTTTTGGTTCTGATGGAATCCAAAATGCATGGCATCGCACGGAAAGTACAGTGGCTAGTGTATGGTACCCACAGTGATGTACAGTGGTGGTAAAGTTCTTATACAGGGATTTATGAGTGCTGAAGTTGTGGGGGAATTGTACTTCATCAGTTGCATTACGAATTCACTGATGTTCAGCAAAATCTTAAAAGAGAAGATGTGACCCTCTCTCCCCACCCTGGGCTGTCGGGCACTTTTTCTACCATGACAGTGACCCTAAACATTATTCCAAAGCCACTGCTGCATTCCTATGGATAAACAAGATAGTATATCACCCAACCTCAATACTATTTGAGCACCTGTGGGGTGCAATTTGAGCATCACTCCCCATTAAACATCAGAGTGCTCAAGCAGGTCATCCTCCAGGAGTGGAAGAGGGTAGACATGACAATGTGTCATGAACTTGTTCACTTGATGTCAAGAAGGGTCAGAGCAGTATTTAAAAGTGATGGAGGACTTTCTAAGTACTAAAATATTGCACACTATTTGAATTTATTCAGTGGTGTACTCATTTTTGCAACCCTTAACTTAAGCAAAGCTGCCTAATTTAATTCTTTTACAGATATCGATAACATATCTTTCAATTTTGTTATCAAGTATGTTTAATACATTTCAATTTTGTGGTCTTCACGTGAATAGTAAAAGTAATCATTTAGAAATAGAAATATATATTTATGTTCAGAGGGGGTGTTCTCATTTATGCTGTGTACTGTAGCTTTCTGGAGCTTTTGTGACTTAAGCTTTATAATTGCTGTTGATTACTATAGACAATAGGCCTCATTCATGAAACACGAGCAGAACAAATTTTTGTGTAAATCGTTCGTAAAGGTTGTGTAAAGACAATTTTTGTCTGATTTTCTCAAAAATGAATGCTGTCTAATGTGACTGGTTGGGCATTTTCTTCATTTAATATGAGCTCTATAATTTAGGTTTCATAATTCAGTATAGTCATCGATAAATTGCATTCAGTTGGTAACGCATGGTCTATGTTAATGCTGTTAAACCTATAAATATATACATATCACAGACAGGTGTGTACACAATACAACGAAAAAAAAAAAAAAAAACCTGCACACTGTGATTTAGCAAGTCTTTATTAGCTTACAGCATTTCGGTCAAAAACCTTCTTCCGGCATTCTATTAATTTCTCTAAAGATTCTTCCAGTTGCAAGGGAAATATCACTGTTACAATCATAATTTACCTGAAAAGTTTTACCAATGATGCTGGCAATGCACTCAAATGAAGGTGGTGGACCTCCTCCTGCCAGCGTGAACTGAACATTTTTTACACTAAAGCCTTATATCACTCTATTTTTATTGACTTCTTGGACTGTTTGATTCACAAAATAATGCATTTTAAAACCCTTTCATTACTGTTCCACATATCCCTATTCACATTTAGTGTGTCTGATGCCTTCCTTTATAGGGCATTTTCATGGGCATGGATTATGATAATTGTGAATGAACATGCACATGACGTATTTACGAATGTTGGAATTCACTAGCATACACACGTTTAACAAACAAATCTGGGGTGAACGAAGCGTTTGTGAATCCGGAGGAAAGTTTTTGAGAAGGTCCATTTTACTCACAAATTACTTTGAATTTACTCAGGAATTTCATGAACGAGGCCCAATAATGCTTCAAATAAACAAGCCTCTCTGGGAATCTTGCATGTGTCATGTGATATGTCCCAGCTTTAATGGTTTAAAATGGTCATGAAAGGAGATGACAGATTGGAGAACTTTTGACAGAGAAGTTTAGTAAGCAGTTCTAATCACACTAGTCTCATACAAATTTTTTATCCCTGTGCAATGCCTTGCCTGACAGACTTCCATTGTAAGTGCATTACTGCACAAGTCAAAATCATTTTCTTTGGTAATAGACATCATGTCACGGATGCTGTCGATAGAGCTTACACAAAACTTGCATTTTATGAAAACAAATTGCAGGACTTACCAAGTGTCCTACATGTTTTCAGTTAATTTAATTTCTAGCTGGAACTGATACTTTCTAACTTTTCAAACAGAAACCCACCAAACATATTTCCTAATACAACTACCCTGAAAATGTGTGAAGTGCTTCCATTTGAATATTTTGTTTGGTGGAATTCCTCTGTGAGTTTTTGTCACTTGAAACATCCTTTTCTTTTGAAATAATTGCATCTGCTCCACATCCCATGGGGCAATGGGAGTGAGTGGGGATCCTGTTGTAACTGCTTCGCAAAATAATAGCATTGGGCAGCCTAAGGTCTTCAAATATGTAGAGGACGGCTCTAGCTTTATTCAGTACAGATTGATTCACTTTTGCAGTCGTTTTGCATGATGCCTCTTTTCAGGTGTTCTCTTGTCATGCATAAAGAGCCTTCAAGGTCATTATTATTGACACTTTATGTTTGAATTCTTACTTTTAGTTTTCATTGCCTCCCCTTTTAATATCCCTTGAGCGTTCTATATACGATGTGCACGATTGGTTTCCAAACCTACGTACAGTAAACACGCAAAAAGAGACAATGCATTTAAACTACTACAAACGCCTGGAGAAGAGAGACTGGGTCTAAGAAAACTATTGTAAGATAAGGAGGGCATACTGTATAAAGAAAACTATGAGAAGAGGGAAGGTTTCAGCATGAAGGCAATATGTGTGATTTATGGATGATTCCTTCCTTTGTCTTATTGAATTAAATGTTGAATTGTTTTGCTCTGTAAGAACTGGAGAGGATCCAACAACAAATTCTACCACCGAGCTGAATCCATAAATTGTCCATTTACCATTAGTGACACTAATATCTGAAACAGCAGTAGAATTATGACCTTTCAAATCAAAATATCAAGTATTTTACTGAAATAAGAAAATGTCCCCAGGTCCTCCTACAGCAAATGAAATTATGTATGACCTCTTCATTATTGAGTTTAATAAGTGATCCTGCAGTTCACCACCCACTTGAAGAAAATGACAGAGAGAAATGAGAGAAGGACAGCAGATATAAGACCTCAAAAGCACTGCATGCCAACATCATGATGGTGCCACGGATGGCCGCCTCGGTGTGGAGCGCTCCTATTGTTTTGTTGTTTTTGTTTGTTTGTCCTGTGTTTAGTAATCTTTTTCCAGTCAGTTTTAGCAGAGATGAACTGCTGAACATTCGACAGCTTATACCAGACAGTCTTTTCCCGGTTTTTGAATATTCAGACGTTTTGCTAGACATTTTAGTTGGAGTTGCGGCAGTGTTGTTTAAATGTGCTAGGAGACGCAGGCGAGGGAGACGAGCCGGTGCGCTGGTCAAACTCCGTCGGCGCGGCTTTCGAACAGCACTGCCGAGCATTCATCTTGCGAATCTCCACTCTCTTCCTAACAAAACGGACGAACTACATCTCCTCACCCGCACAAACAAGGACTTTTCAACCTCTATTGCCTTGTGCTTCACAGAAACCTGGCTGAGTGAAGCCATTTCAGACAGCGCATTACATCTGCCAGGCTTTCAGCTGTTCAGAGCGGATCGCATCGCGGAGTTAACGGGGAAAACGAGAGGTGGTGGAACATGCTTTTATATCAGTGAAAGTTGGTGTACAGATGTATCAATGTTAATGAGGATGTGTTGTCCTAATTTGGAAGTGCTCTTTATTAACTGTAAGCCTTTCTACTCGCTGCGGGAGTTTTCCCTGTTTATTCTGGTGAGTGTGTATATCGCGCCAAATGCGTGTTTGAATGCCGCGCTGCAACAGCTGGCTGATCAAATCACAGACACGAAACAACAATACCCGGACTCAGTTATTATTATTCTTGGGGATTTTAACAAAGAAAATCTCACACGTGAACTGCCCAAATACAAGCAGCACATTATATGCCCCACCAGAGTCAGGAACATACTGGATCATTGCTACACAACAATAAAGGATGCATATCGCTCTGTCCCTAGAGCAGCTTTGGGACTCTCTGATCACTGTCTGGTTCATCTTCTTCCAGCCTACAGGCAGAAATTAAAATCAACCAAGCCAGTAGTAAGGACTGTAAAGAGATGGACCAATGAAGCAGAGGGGGAACTACAAGCCTGCTTCGATTGCACGGATTGGAGTGTTTTTGAGGCTGCAGCCACAGACCTGGATGAGCTCACAGATACTGTTACATTATATATCAGTTTCTGTGAGGATATGTTCATTCCTACTAGGACTTATTTAAAGTTCAACAATGACAAACCGTGGTTTACAGCAGAGCTCAGGCAGCTTTGTCAGGCCAAAGAGGATGTTTACAGGGGTGGGGATAAAGTCTTGTACAATCAGGCCAGGAACACACTGAACAAGGAAATCAGAGTGGCTAAAAGAAGATACTCTGAGAAGCTGAAAAACAAGTTTTCAGCTAACCACCCTGCATCAGTGTGGAGTGGCATGAAACAACTCACAAATTACAGGACTCCTACCCCCAACCCTGTGGTGGACCAACAACTGGCTGACGACCTGAATGTGTTCTACTGCAGATTTGAAAGGCCCAATCTCACACCCGACACCCACTCTGACCTTCACTTCACACAAACACCAACACCTCCTGCAACCCCCCTCCTCCCTCCTCCTGCTTCCCAAAGAAACCAAAAATCACAGGACTTAATGACTACAGACCTGTCGCCCTGACGTCTGTTGTCATGAAATCATTTGAGAGACTGGTGTTGGCCCACCTGAAGAACATCACTGGACCCTTTCTAAATCCCCTTCAATTTGCTTATCGAGCAAACAGGTCTGTGGATGATGCAGTCAACATGGGATTGCATCATATCCTGCAACATCTGGACAGACCAGGGACATATGCAAGGATCCTTTTTGTGGACTTCAGTTCGGCTTTCAACACCATCATCCCAGCTATACTCCAGAATAAATTACACCAACTCTCTGTTCCCATGTCTATCTGTCAGTGGATTACCAGCTTTCTGACGGACAGGCAGCAGCTTGTGAGACAGGGGAAACTCACTTCCAGCACCTGTACAATCAGCACTGGTGCCCCCCAGGGATGTGTGCTCTCCCCACTATTCTTCTCCCTCTACACCAATGATGGCATCGCCAAGGACACCTCTGTCAAGCTCCTGAAGTTTGCAGACGACACCACTGCCGTCGGCCTCATCCGAGATGATGATGAGTCTGCATATAGAAGGGAGATTGAACAGCTGGCTGTCTGGTGCAGTCAAAACAACCTTGAGCTGAACACGCTCAAAACGATGGAGTTGATTGTGGACTTTAGGAGGAACACCCCAACGCTGACCCCCCTCACCATTCTAAACAGCACTGTGGCAGCAGTGGAGTCATTCAGGTTCCTGGGCACTACCATCTCACAGGACCTGAAGTGGGAGACACACATTGACTCCATTGTGAAAAAGGCCCAGCAGAGGTTGTACTTCCTTTGCCAGTTGAGGAAGCTCAACCTGCCATAGGTGCTGCTGATACAGTTCTACTCAGCAGTCATTGAGTCTGTCCTCTGCACTTCAATAACTGTCTGGTTTGGTTCAGCTACGAAATCTGACATCAGAAGACTACAAAGGACAGTTCGGTCTGCTGAGAGGATTATTGGTTGCCCCCTGCTCCCCCTTCAAGAACTATACACTTCCAGAGTGAGGGAAAAGGCTGGAAAAATCACTCTAGACCCCACTCACCCTGCCCATTACCTTTTTGAACTGTTGCCTTCTGGCCGACGCTTCAGAGCTCTGAGTACCAGAACTGTCAGGCACAGGAACAGTTTTTTCCCTCAGGCTATCCATCTCATGAAGGTTAAATTGCCCCATTGTGCAATAACTATGTGCAATACACAGTTTAGTCTTTTTTATATTTATCCAACACATCCAACCTCTTCTACCATTTCATTCCTCTGAAAAAAACAAAACAAAAAAACAACAACATTTGCACTGCACATAACAGATTTGTATTTGCACTGTACATAACAGATAACAGATTTGTATTAGATTGCACTACGTATGTGTGTGTGTATTTATGTATGTGTGTGTCTGTGTGTGTGTATGTACGTATGTGTACAACAATTTTTTATTTTTTATTATTATCTATGTCTTGCTGCTGTTTTTGTATTGTTGTACACTGGAAGCTCCTGTCACCAAGACAAATTCCTTGTATGTGTAAGTATACTTGGCAATAAAGCTGATTCTGATTCTGATTACCACATACTGATCCCTTAAAAAATCTGAGCTTAATGCTTTCTCTCTGACTGGCGCATTTCTTTAGCAGGGTCAGTGTTGTCTTTCTCACCTACCTGTTTACTGGTTTTCTTTCTATCACACAGTCACACGCACTTCTATAGACAGACATACTGTTACAAGGGCATTCGCAAAAAAAAAAAAAAAAAAAAAAAAGAATGCCCAGAAAGACGTCAGTGAAACATTTCTCTCATTGGTATTCATTGGTCAGGGGAACGTGAGATGGGCATTGCAGTTTTCATTTAATCAGGTTCTTATAGGGGGTCAGGAACGGGACCCTCTGTGTGCTCTAGCAGAGGGAGTGCAGACTGTCAGAGGAGATTACAGGGGGATTGGCAAGGTAGAGGAGCCAAGAAGCAATGGAACCTGAAGCCAAGTTAAGTAATTGGATTCTTGTTCGGTAAATGAGTGTATGTTGGATTGTGCCTGTGTGTGTACTGTATGTGTCCAGGTAAGGGCACTCATTTGAGAGTAACTTGTAGAGGGAGATACATTTCATAACCTTTTCTATACACACACACAGACACATCTGTGTTGTGGTTGCTAAATAACACATGACTTAACGCATGCCTGTCACCTTTAGCGACAGACATGTAAAGTGCATTATCAACCCTCTCACAACATCCAGTACTAAGCCTCTCACTGTTATGCACTATTAATGCATTTCACAGAACAGAATTTGTGGCATTAATTTGATTTACTTGATTAAAAAAAATTATTCGTCGCTCTTTTTCTTAAAAAAAAAAAAAAAGCAAAAATCGAGGTTGCAGTAAGGCACTTAAAGTGGAAGTGATTTGGGCCAAATTTTGGAAGGTTTTAAGGCAGAAATATGAGGCTTATAATTTTTTAAAAGCACTTTCAGTACATTAGGTCTTCTGAAAAACTCCTGTTTAAACAGAAAATAATTTGTATTATTTGAGCAGTAAAGTTGCTTAAAGTGTCATTTTTATAGTCGTTTTAGGGTTTCAGGGATTACAGCATTATTACGGCAGGGTTCCCACGTGTCCTGGAAATCCTGGAAAACCTGGAATTTTGCAATACAGTTTTCCAGTCATGGAAAAGTCATGTAAAATGAGAAAAATACCTAAATGTCCTGGAAAATAATTATTTGACCTGGAAAATATTTTTAGTATAATAAAACTGTTCTCCTCATGAACATCATGCTTGCTCTGGGTGTGTGTATGTGTGTAGTAGATGACAGTGAGCAAAGCGCTCTGAAAAGTGCAGCACATACAGACTATATATTTATTTTAATGAAATCATTGCTTTTTGGGGTTTAATAATCACAGTGGGCCATGTAACAAACTGTTTATCTGGAGTTGAGAAACTACTGTCAAAAACACAGAAATGCCAAAATAAAAGCTTGATTTAAATGGATGAGAGAAATGGGGAAAAGATAATGTTTAATGCAATTTAATAATAATAATGTATTAAAGCATTATCTCACATCTGTGATGTTCTGTTGTGCAGCACTCAACAGTGTTGTTTCGGATTGTGCTGTGAGGATTTAAAAAAAATAAAAATAAAAAATGTATAAAAATAATGCAATGATTTTAAAAAAAATTGAATGAATTAAAATAATTATATTATCATTTGATTAAAGTTTTAAGAAATTCATTTTATCAGACACAGTTTTGATGATGAAATTAATTAAACTTCTGAATACAGAATTTTGAAAAAAAAAAAATAACCCTCAAATAACCACAATTTTAATGTCATCTCGTGTGTTTTTGCCTAATAATTACAACCATGTAACACATAAAATGTTCTGGAAAATTGTGCCTTGAAAAGAGTGGGAACCCTGATGTTGTCAAGGCAACGAAGTTGTCAAACTGGATATAACTGGAAACAACACAACATTTTTGTAAGCTTTTTTGTTACACTAAAATCATTTCAATATGCATATTGTTTACGTTGTGTGACTTTACTTTTGAAACAGTTAGTATTTTAACATTTACGGATTGGCTCCATTTACTTCCATTATAAGTGCTTCACTGTATAACAGATTTTAAATTTTTTTAAAGAAAAGGTCTAAATTAATTTTTGTGGTAATCAATATTTATGCCACAAATGCTGTCGATTGAGCTTAACTTCTACTGAACCCGGAAGTTTACTTTAATAGCAAAAATTTCTGGATGAAATTTTTTTTATATTTACATAATTAATATAAAGAAATAATATTTCTATACAGCACTCACCTTGCAAGCACTATAAATACAGTCATACCTAAATAAAAGACTGCAATCACAGGAAAAATCCACAAATACCTTTAATATTCACTGAAATGCTATTGCTGTAATTCAGCATTGCAACATATTGTATGACAGTAATGCAACTTGTGTCTCACGAGAGAGAGAGCAGGGAAGCAAAAATGGGCTTTGCTTGTGCCAAAGAAGAGTGCCATATTCAGTCACCATTACAGAGAACTCCAGAGACTCTCCCAGCCAGAAACTCTCAAGGTAGCATCTCCGATTTAACCAGTCAGGCGCGACGAGCAGATTGTCCATCGTTTACTGTCCACCCTGTCTTTCGTTTCCTCTCTCTCTCTCTCTCTCTCTCTCTCTCTCTCTCTCTCTCTCTCTAGCTCATATATAACCCCCATTTTCTAGCACAGACACCTCTTCACCACTGCATCAGCAACCTTGAGGAGGTAAATGGTATGAAGCTGACTGTTTGCTCCATCCTTCTCCTGGGCTTGTGTTCCTGTGTGTGTGTGTGGTGGAGTAGGGTGGCAGCTCCACCAAGATGAATCACCACTAGTCCCCCACAATGGATTAATCTGGTTCCTCCATTCCCCATCTCCAAAAGCACTGTGGGGAGATGCACTTTGCCATCTATTAGTCAATCAGAGAGGGAACAGATGTGATGTGTAAAGCCTGTGTTTTCTCTCTCTCTTTTCTCTTCTAATGAATTAGAGCAGTTGGTGTCTTAATCTCTCAAAAAATCACATCCGTTTTGATCGCAGCACAGAAAAGCCAAAGAAAAAGACCTGTTATCAGTTAGAACGTCTTGTTAGATTTTCTCTGATTTCGACTGTTTAGATGTAAATGAGTGTATGGCAATGACTCTGATTGGATGGAATGTGTAGCACTCTCCCTCCCCTGCCTGCATCCCTCCCCATTAGGTATGAGCATAATTTTTCAAACTAAATTGAGCCCTCTTGGAAGCAGTCTGCCAATTCTGCTCTTTGTCTGAAAATTGTTCGAATATTCGGCAGTGTCTTCCAGATGGCTGATTGCCTAACATTTCATTTTTTACCATTCACCCCCCACCCCCCCCATTTTCTCATCAGATGCTGCCAACTTGTGTGAAGGGGCCTGTCTCTTCTCTATAGTCAACTACTAAAAACGAAATCTCCTATTGTACGGCTCTTTCTAACAGATGGTAACCCTTCTACCTCTTTGCCAAATTCTGCACTGAAAATAAGCATGTGTGTGCAAGCAAGTTTCCACGAGCTTGAAGGAAGAAAATGGAGAAAGAGAAAGTGAGAGGGGAAGAGTTATTGTACGCTTGAGTGTGTTGATGTTGTCATAGAGGTAGATGCATAAATTTTTTTGGCAAATGTTCCCACATTCAAGTGCAAAAGCAATGGCCAAATCATTAATTGTTGCAAAAAACAGTGGACTTTTTCTTTTTCCTTTTTTAAAATATGGATTAAATAGGGATTGGTCAGGATGATTGCCTATTCGTGACTATTCATCCAACAACTTACTAGCTGATAGGTGATATGCACTAATTTATTTAGATTTATTTATACAAATTTTGTTTTGTGCAGTGGTGCTTTTAAAGGGGATGAATTAAGAAGTGACAACTTTTCTGAGAGGATTTTAGTGTGCTTACGGACTGTCAGCAAGCTGGAACTCTCCATGAGAAGCTGCATCTCCAAATTCATCCCTTTAATACAACAACACGACAACAAATTCACTGCCCTTGAACAACATTTACATTTATAATTTATCAGATGCTTTTATTCAAAGTGAATTTTAAATGAGGTGAATGCTAATTCATACATAGTCTACAAAACTATATATAAAACAGTTTAAAGACAATTTCTAAATTCAAATCATCTGCTCTGAGCAATGTGAGGACTACAGTATGAAAGTTTTGTGCAATAAAAATGTTCTATATACACATCAAATGGACATATTTGGCAATGTCGTCGCATCTCACATTTTTTGTCAGCATCATAATCATTGCATTATAAGGTGGCATGTTATGTTAAAAACAGTTCAACTTTTAAAAACGTGTTTCAAGACCACTTCATTCTGCTCTGCTCTGTTGTGCTCCATCCAGCTGATTTAATACATAAGAAAATATCTTATATGAACACGGCATTAATTGTCTGATTTGAGTGTCGTGGACATTACACTAAATAAGCCTTCAGGTCTTCTTTAAGACAGAATACTCGTTCAGACAAGGCTTAACGGATTAGTCTATTATGGAAATGTATATATTTGCACATCCCTACTTGGAAAATTCAGAAGATTGAATTTTATTTAGTAGAGCCATCTACTGACTGAGAACAAATCATCTTTGATGTACGCTACGTTTGTCTAGAAAGACAAAGGCAATGCATGGTTATTTAACCTGCTTTGCTTCGGGGTTGAAGGGTGAGTCATGGACATACCCTTTAACTTAGCTTACCGGTTGTTTGCCTCATTACTTTTAATGTCACTCTGCAGTTATATATGACGTTACTCCAGCATCCATCTGTGTGGGTGCTGTCTGTCCTGTCAGGGCTGACAGATGTCTCTGGCCTCTGGTGCGAAGCTCAGGGCAGCGCCCGGCCCAGATGTTAACTGGTTGAGGGAACTGGGGGAATAAGCAAGAGATGTCCATATCTTCGGGCCACCTTACAATGACTAATCTGTCTTTCTGACAATCTGGACATTTTCATTTCCTCTCTGGTTAGGTCTGGTTTGCCGTTGACTTAAATATCTCTATATCTTCCTTCCTGTCTCCTACATTATCCACAAAAGTCTCTTTCTTCTCCCTTATCCTTGTTGATGAGAGTTGGGATGGCTGATTCATTTGAACAATTTGGTTAATTTAGATTCACTGATTGAGTCATTACTCACTTACAAATCACTTACTGTAGAGTTTAACCCCCCAAACATTTTTGCTTTGTGAATCTTTTCTACCAAATCACTTCAAATAACGGGCCCAATTTGTTTGTGAATCAGACATGTTTCTGTACATTCTTGTCTGAAACATGCCTTCTGGAATTCTTTTTTTTTTTTTTTTTTTTTTTTTTAAGAGTTAGCAACTTGTAAGTGCTGTCAGTCTTGAAGTTCTCTTTTCTGTATTGTCTACATGAAATCTGATCACAAATACACAGTCAGAAGAAGTCATTGTACACAGTCACAAATACACAGTCATTGTCTACAAGATGGTTTGGAATGGACTGAATAGGTGTATAGAGTATGTATTCGCTATTTCTCCCTCTTACACTCACTTCTGCTCCATAGCACGACTACAGTCAGAACAAGGACAGGTGAAGTGGTGCATACTCAAAGTAAAATTGTATTTCATTGACATTCCTGATTTAAAAACACGGGCTGTTATGGAGGGTGATGCAGGTGAGAAGTGTAATTGAACAACAATGTGGAGTGACAGGCTTTGGCAGCTCTCTAAATAACCCTCTGCAGTTCCATCTCTCTAATCACACCCTCAATACTCACCCTGACAGTGGACACTTGAAGTCAGAATTTAGCAACCTCTTTCCTTCACTGATTTCATAACTTGCTCACAGACTCATTCCATCACTTGCTCTCGTAGTTCATCTTAACTTATTGTCATTCACCATTGCATTCACTTATTCATTCATGCATTGACCCTCCAAGGGCCAATTGGAGAGTCATGGGGTGAATGCTAAAAATTCAATTTTGCATTCATGGGGTGAATGCAAAAATTTGTGGCAATTAAAAAAAAAAAAAAAAAAAAAGATTCGTTTTTTATTTTATTCATACATATTTTTTTCTGAAGAAAATGTGAATGCTGCTTATAGCCACAATGCTATGATGTTACTGTGCAGTTGTTCTGATGTTCCAGAGTAGTTGCTAGGACATTGGAAGGATGTTCTGGATGGTTGCTAGATGAGTGCAAAAGAGCCCATATCTAGTCCTTAGATATACTGTAGCTCAGGTCCCTCCATCAATGTCTGTGGAACTGTTTTTCACCTGCCTTTTCATTCACCAGGAATAACCTTGGACCCATTTATTGATGCTTGTGCAAATGCTTGTATCTTTGTATCTTATGTGACATAACATAAAGGGATAGTTCACCTAAAAAATTAAATTCTGTCTTAATTTTGTTACTTTCATGTTGTTCCAAACCTGTATGACTTTCTTTTCTTTGTCTTAGTCACCATTTTCTTTTATTGCATCTTTTTTTCTAGTGAATGGTGACATAGGCTGCCATTCTTCCTGAAATCTTCTTGTGTGTTGCATGGAAAAAAAGTCAAACGGGTTAGGAACAACACAAGGGTGAGTAAATTATGCCATTATTTACATTTTTTTGAAGGAATAGTTCACCCAAAAATAAAAATTCTCATAATTTACTCACCGTCATGCCATCCCAGATGTGTATGACTTTTTTTCTTCTGCTGGACAAAAATTAAGATTTTCTGAAGAATATTTAAGCTCTGTAGGACCATACAATGCATGTGAATGGTGACCAAAACTTTAAAGCTCCAAAAAGCACATAAAAGATATATAAAAGTAATCCATATGACTCCAGTGGTTAAATCCATGTCTTCTGAAGTTATTCAATCGATTTTGAATGAGAACAAACCAAAATATAACTCTTTTAATTTTACATCTTGCCATTGTAGTCTCTTGGCAAGATCATGATTTCAAACCTCAATTACACTTCCTAGTACTTAACGCATGCCCAGAGCACTAGATGGCGCTAGGAAATGTAATCAAGCTTGAAATCATGATCGCCAAAGAAACTGCTGATGTCAAGATTTATAGTAAAAATTAATTATATTTTGGTCTGTTCTCATCCAAAATCAATTGGATCGCTTCAGAAGACATGGATTGAACCACTGAAGTCGTATTGATTACATTTATGCTGCCTTTTTATGCTTTTTGGAGCGTCAACATTTTGGTCACATTGTATGTGAGTGAAGATATTCTTTAGAGCTGAGATATTCTTGTAAAAATCTTCATTTGTATTGTGCAGAAGAAAGAAATTCATACACATTGCGATAGAAGGAGGGTGAGAAAATTATGAGAGAATGTTCATTTTTGGGTGAACTATCCCTTTAAATCTATTATATGTTGTTTGATTAACTGGTATACTGATTAATGTTGTCATTTGTTATAGAGAAATGCATACATTTAACTTTTAAAATTAGGTATTCCTTATCGTCTGTGCTTTGAGATGGAAATTGTCCAGTGCTATCAGTGTAAGCACAAGCTGATAAATGTACCACATGTCCGTCACACCATGGCTCAGCTGAAACAATTTATTCTTTCCATTTTATTAACCCCCCCCCCCCCAATTTTCATTTCTTCTTTCAGTTTTTAAAGTTATTGAAATTTTTATGTTGCATGGGTAATCACTCTTTTTGAACTTCTTAGGAACAGACTCAGAGAGAAAACAAATGGGAATGTAGATTGTGCCTTATGAGCGGGAGCACTGACCTGCACAGGCTGTAATCATGGTGGCTAAACATGAGACAAAAATCTAAACCATTTTTTGAGTCTGTGCTCATGTTTCAGTAAATGTTTGTGCATTTTAATGTGTATTTGTGTGTGTGTGTCAGTGTTAAGCACCATCATCTGGTCAGTAGCCATGGAGAGATACAGCACTGGGTCATTAAACACCCTTCAGCTTTTCCAATATGGAGTGCAGTGATTTTTTTTTAATTTATTTTTTTATTTTTTTATGTGGCCAGTGGAGCTGAGCCTTGAGGCCACATCTATAAAGGACAAACATTTAAAGTAACACAAAGCAGCCACCGGGGTAGAGAACAACCCCAAAAAACCTCCTGCTGAAACTGGGATTTGCACTTGTGCTCGATTGCTGGGGTGTCCTTGAGTTGGCCTTCAGACAACATTTAGAAGCTATAATTATAGATAAAAAGGAAACAGAACAAAATATATGCAGGTGTCCCCTGCATAATGAGGCTTTAACAAAAAAATCTAATTTACAACCACAACCACACATAACTTTTAATTCACAAAACAACTGGAAAAACGCTTAAAATAAAGCTTGAATGGCTTGTGAGGAAATAAAAAAGAAAAGAAAAAGTAATGCACCTTAATTACACCTTAACTTACTACTTCAAATCAAAATCAAATCAAATCACTTTTATTGTCACACAGCCATATACACAAGTGCAATGGTGTGTGAAATTCTTGGGTGCAGTTCCGATCAACATAGCAGTCGTGACAGTGATGAGACATATACCAATTTACAATAACATCAAATTAACACAACACAATTTAAAGTCTAATATACACATAATTACAACACAATATACAAATAATAACATACACTGTACAGTATACAATACACACAATATAGATACACATTATTCATATATAAAAAAAGTATATATAGTAGTATATATAGAATGTACAGTAGGTTATATTGTACTGTATTGACATTCAGGCTGTCGGTTGATAGTAAGTTGTTAAGAGAGAATATAATATAATAATAATATAATTTATGACAGTCCGGTGTGAGATATAAGAGTAAGAGTAATAAAGTGCAGTGCTGATGTATTTTGATCGTGGGAGATCAAGAGTTCAAAAGTCTGATTGCTTGGGGGAAGAAGCTATCATGGAGTCGGCTGGTGCGGGTCCTGATGCTGCGATACCACCTGCCTGATGGTAGCAGTGAGAAAAGCACATGGCTCGGGTAGCTGGAGTCTCTGATGATCCTCCGAGCTTTTTTCACACACCGACTGGTATATATGTCCTGGAGGGTGGGAAGCTCACCTCCGATGATGTGTCTGGCAGTTCGCACCACCCTTTGCAGTGCTTTGCAGTTGTGGGCTGTGCTATTGCTGTACCAGGCAGAGATGCAGCCAGTCAGGATGCTCTCTACAGTGCAGGTGTAGAACCGTATGAGGATGTGGCGGTTCATTCCAAACTTCCTCAGCCGTCTCAGGAAGAAGAGGCGCTGATGAGCCTTCTTCACAACGACTTCAGTGTGGATGGACCATGTGAGTTCCTCAGTGATGTGGACACCCAGGAACTTGAAGCTGCTGACTCTCTCCACTGGTGCTCCATTGATGGTGATGGGACTGTGTTCTCTGTCTTTTCTTCTGAAGTCCACCACAAGCTCCTTTGTCTTACTGACGTTGAGGGAGAGGTTGTGCTCCTGACACCAGTGTGTCAGAGTGTGCACCTCCTCTCTGTAGGCTGTTTCATCATTGTCAGTGATCAGACCTACCACTGTCGTGTCATCAGCAAACTTAATGATGGCATTGGAGCTATGTGTTGCCACACAGTCATGTGTGTACAAGGAATACAAGAGTGGGCTGAGAACACAGCCCTGTGGGGCTCCAGTGTTGAGGGTCAGTGATGAGGAGATGTTGCTGCCTATTCTAAACAGCTGGCGTCTGCTTGACAGGAAGTCCAGGATCCAGCTGCACAGCGAGCTGTTTAAGCCCAGAGCCCGGAGTTTCTCATCTAGCTTGGAGGGCACTATGGTGTTGAATGCTGAGATGTAGTCTACAAACAACATTCTCACATATGTGTTCTTTTTTTCCAGGTGGGAGAGAGCAGTGTGTATTGTAGATGCAATGGCATCATCAGTGGAGCGGTTGTTGCGGTAAGCAAACTGCAATGGGTCTAGAGAGAGAGGCAGCACAGAGCAGATGTAATCTCTGATTAGTCTCTCAAAGCATTTGCTGATGATGGGGGTCAGAGCAACAGGACGCCAGTCATTTAAGCAAATGATTTTTGATTGCTTTGGAACTGGCACAATGGTGGATGTTTTAAAGCATGTGGAGACTACAGACAAAGAGAGGGCAAGGTTGAAAATGTCTGTAAAAACACCAGCCAGCTGGTTCGTGCACGCTCTGATGACGCGGCCCGGAATGCCGTCTGGGCCCGCGGCTTTGCGGATACTCACCCATCGGAAGGATTGTGTTACATCCGCTACAGAGACGGTGAGTGAACTAACCTCTGTAGCTTCGGCCGTGAGAGCTCTCTCCGCGAGGGTGGTGTTATTTCCCAACCGGGAGAGAGTCAGCGGTGTTCACGGCTGAGTTTTGATTCCCTTTAAAGTCCGTGATGATATTAATTCCCTGCCACATGCTTCTAGAGTTGGTGGTGTTAAACTGTCCTTCAATCTTGTTCCTGTACTGGCGTTTTGCTGTTCTGATAGTACATAACTGGCTTGTTTATGCTCCTCCGCATTCCCAGAATTAAAAGCGGAGGTCCGCACATTAAGTGCCGCGCGAACATCGCTATTTATCCATGGCTTCTGGTTTGGTTTGATCCGTGTTGTTCTGGTCAGAATGACGTCCTCCACGCACTTTCTGATGAAACACATTACGCTATCAGCGTAAAGCTCAATGTCGTCATCAGAGGCAGACCGGAACATCTCCCAGTCTGTGTGATCAAAACAGTCCTGTAGCATAGAGTCTGATTGGTCCGACCAGCACTGGATCGTTCAGGTAGGTGCTTCCTGTTTCAGTTTCTGCCTGTAAGCGGGCAGAAGCAGAATGGAAGAGTGGTCCAATTTGCCAAATGATGGGCGGGGGAGGGATTTGTAGCCATCCCGGAAAGGAGAGTAGCAATGGTCCAAAACCCGGTCCCCTCATGTGTTGAAACTAATGTGCTGGTGGTATTTTGGTGCGACTGCTTTGAAACTGGCTTTATTAAAGTCCCCAGTCACAATGAATGCGGCCTCAGGGTGCGCGGTTTCCTGCTCACTTATACGCCCATACAGTTCCTTGAGTGCCCGGTCTGTGTCGGCATGTGGCGGGATGTACACAGCAGTGATAATGACCACTGTGAATTCCCTCGGTAGCCAGAATGTTCGACACAGAAGCATGAGAAATTCCAGATCAGGAGAGCAGAAAGACTTGATAGAATGTACGTTCCTCTTTGTTGATCATAAAACATACACCACCACCTCTTATTTTACCTGAGACGTCTTTTGCTCTGTCCGCTCGGTGCACGGAGAACCCCGCGGGTTCAATGGCTGAGTCTGGAATCTCCGCAGACATCCAAGTTTCCGTAAGGCAGATAATGCAGCAATCCCTCGTCTCTCGTTGGAAAGAGATCTGTGCTTTCATCTCGCAGAGCTTGTTATCCAGAGACTGAACATTTGCCAATAGAATACTGGTTAGCGGGGGTCGATTTGCGAGGCGTCTTACTCTGATGAGAACGCCGGCTCTGTTTCTCCTTTTCCTCCTGCGTTTCCACGTCCGGACTACCCAGACAAAGGGCTCCGCTTGCGTGTTTGTAAACAGTGGGTCGGCATTGAGGAATTTGAAGTCCGGTTTATGGTGTGAAATTGCTGAACCAATGTCCAAAAGTGTTTGTCTGTCATAGACAATAAGGCAGACAACATACAAGACAAAAAAAAAAAAAGAATTGTAAACAAAACAAACAAAACACTACCATGTTGTGTCGGAGCTCGCAACGCAGCAGCCATACTCGGCACCATCTTGATTCTAATCTGATGGTATCATACAGTGTACAAAGCAGCATTGAGCTTTTACGTTTTTGGTGTCAGTTTCAATTACACAAGTTTGATTAATTGAATTATAATGAAATATCCAAAACAATTAGTATCATAGTTAGTTTTTACAAAAAATGAATAACGTTTGTTTGATTTGTTGCACTCTCTAGCAAACAATAGACAAGGTGCAAGAAAGTAAGCTCTTATTATGCAAACCTTGACCTGTTGTCTGCATATTTAATTATATACATGTTTTGATTTGGTTTTATTTTGGATCACTAAATTGGTGAACTGCCAGTGCACCTGGATAGGATTAAAAAAATATATATATGTTTTAATACACTCATAATTAAGGATTATTTTTTTATGATAATTAACCTTTCGAGCAGGTTCAGGAACCAATTTTGCCTTTAAAGCGGGTACAACTCTAAATAAAGCAGTTTATGGTGGCACTGCCTGTGAGGAGGAAAAAGCTAATTGTAATGTGTATGTCATGCAAGTGAGAAAATAAATAATTGATCTTAACTTTTAAATATTCAACAGTGTTATGAGGAGTGTTGGAGGCTTATGAAGAAGGCTTTGAAGTTTTCTGCCCTGTTAAGGCAGCTAAGGGTGATTGAACTGGGTGAAATCAAAGGCCTTCCGTGCTTAAAATAGTTAACTGGAATTTGAATTTGATTTGTTTCACTCTTACACTGTATTTGTGGCTCACAGTTCAATAGTAAAACTTGTCATACTCTGTTTCAGAATGAGAGGTCAAATCATATTCAGTCATGAAGGGGCAGACAGGAGTAATGTGAATTTTTCAAAAGCACATTGGTTGTGGTTGGAGAAGTTGGTTTCTGATTTGAATCTTTCCCCCTGTGGTATTTGCACTGATGAAACTAAGTCATCCAACCCCTGGACATTGTTCCAGAGTGACTAATTTTCCCCTAATGTTCCCAGAGCAAATATATATTTGCTTAAGCTCATAATAATGGTAAAGTAGGGAAATTATGTCAGCAAATCTGAAGTTTCTTGAAACTTCTCACTCAATAGAAGCTCTGGGACTCAAATAATACAATTAGCTTAGATATTTACGTATCTCTGAGGATACACTTACTCTGATATGAATGTACAGTCAGCTGGAAGACTTAACTAGCACAGCAAATATGCATAGTTTTGGTGCAAATTAAAAAGAACAAAAATTGTGAAATTGGATTATACAAATCATAACACGGGATGACAAGCATTATTTATTTTTACTTCACCTGAATGAATGCATGGCAGACAGGCAGGTGTTTGTTGCCTGAAGTAGTAGTACAGAATTTAAATAAGTCATTTTTTTTTTTTTTTTACAACGCTGTAGTCGACAGCATCATATCTATTTATATACAGGACCAGCATCCCTGTCAGTTCATTCCTGAGTGTTTTTCAATGTGATTGGCATGCTCATACCAGAGGAACAAGCAGTTGTCTACATTGATTAATGCATTGATGCCCTAAAAGACACTTTATTTTGTGGGATTTTAACCCAAATCAGTGGGTCATGACAAAACTGCTTAATTGGTGATAAGGAAGAAACAACAAGCCTTTAATGCTATGTCGTAAATTACTCTTGTTTGCCTCCGCAGATCAGACTAGACAAGTCCCATTGTCGTCCCTTTTTTCTGTATCCCCTCTTGCTCAGTCCTTTCTGGTTGGAGGAGACTGCTGGGCAGATTGAACAGTAAATTAAATTAATGTAGGCCATTCTTCAATCATTTTTCATTCCTTCAAAATGATTAAAGCTGATGTAAGAAGTTCATTAAAACAGAAAACATTAGACTCATTAAAAAGCCATTAAAACTATCGTACCGCCATGATTTATTTCATCGGTATGCACGAAGGTAGAGCGACATGGTATCATGGATGGGAGAGGGGAGGAGAAATGGGAGGGCTAGCTGTTTTCAAGATGGAGAAGCTCTATCTGAGCTTGCAAATTTGGAGGTTTTGGAAAAGCCACAGGTATCATGGTGTGTGTGTGTGTGTGTGTGTGTGTGTGTGTGTACAGGTTGCCACTCTGGAATGCTTCCTTTACTTGGCTCAATGTAGATTATTATTGTATGTTCTAACCAGTTGACTTGCTGATCCAAGATCAGCTCTCAGCGTGTTTATTATTGTGATCACTCTGGGTCTCATTTGGCATGGGCTGAGCTCCTATGCAGTTAGCAGCCCATGATGAGAGAGTTTTATTACCTGTTATGATTGAATCAGCAGTGCTGCCTCCTTGCTTCCATTAGATCTCCTTCCCTTCTCACCAGCAGCCACTGGCATTTACTGCTTTAAATGTCATAGGAGTTGATATGAAGGTTGGGAGGAGGGGATGGGGGTATCCTGGGTCATTAGTCACAGTGATGGTTTAGGTGAACTCTTGTTCTTTATTCATTCCAGCAGTACCTCTTGCTCTCAGAGCTTTGAGGTGCTCCTATACACTCCTGTAGCATGAGGTCTGTGCCAGAATATAATACAATCATTTCTTTGAATCCTTGTCTTTGTCTTTTAACTGCTGCGATCAAAGCAAAAAGATACTGCAAGTTACCATTCTTGTGCTTGGGGAGGTAATCATAGAAAGATCACTCTAACCTACTTTGGTGTTTGCCCTCTTTAGGGACTGTTTTTTTTTTTTTTAAGTAGAGCCTTGTAGTGTCTGGACATGTTGTTGGAGAGCAACAGGTACACCTCTTTCAGCAATGGTGTAAGTTGCATGTCTGCATTGCGTAACTATTTCTGTGAGTCGAATCTTCACATGCCACATGACCAGAGACAGTGGACTTTGATTTAGCAATGTCACCATGAACTTATTATTCAACCCCTGGAGTAACCAGATGCTACTTAAAGCAATAGTTCGCAATAGCCCAAAAATATCCCTGTCCTTCATTTCAATACAAGGGCAGTGGACAGTGATTCCATTTTCAAGTTTCAAAAGTATCTGAAGTATCTGAAATGTAGTCCATGAAACTCATGTGATCTTCTGAAGGCATACGATAGGTTTTAGTGAGACACAACTCAAACTATTAGTCATTTTTCAGTTAGAATCTTGATGTCAATTGTGCATGTAAGAGAAAAGCTTGTTCACACTGGCTCCCATGTTCATGCAAGAAGAAGTTTAGCGCTGCAGCATAAACTATGCAAGTTACAATGTAAACAAGTTTCTCTCATGAACACACAATGGACATAAAGATTTCCAATGACAAATGACTTAAATTTAGGCACAATAATGACAGCTCCTGGATCATTCCTTAGAGGTTTTGAACCAGCAACTTTTTGGATACCAGTCCTGAGCCCTAACAATAACAACACACTCTTGCATCAGTGCATGCACTGTTGTATCTCCATTCCCTCTTCACATCTTGTTAGTAAAGTGTTAATTCTAAAAGAATCACTGGAACTCTTTGTATAACACTTAATGGTACTATAAGCAACATAGTGATATGAAAGTGATATTCCAATGATTAAGTTTCAGAGCTAGTGCCACAAACATCACAGGTTCAGTCCCAGTTGGGGTGATACTTGAGTTTGTTTTTTGCATTTAGAGATCTCTAAGGCATCCAATTCAGTATTTTACTGATATCTGGCATGGATCAGACCTTGTTGCAGCAAACACACAGTAAACATCAAAAAAAACATATGAGATAATTTTTTTGCATTTGATTTGGGCCATTTTCAAACATTCAAAATATGCTAATTATCTCATATTTGGCCATCTGACCTATATCTAAACACTCATAATTGATTCTCTTTTTAATTCTGGATTTTTCATTACTGTTATGTGACAAACAGGATAGATTTGGTCTGAAATGATCACTTGGTGTTGAGGTAAGGTTAGTGAGTGCATGAGAATTCATATATGTGAACTGTGTCCAAGTACATGCATGCTATGTACTGTAAGAGTGCGGGATCTATTACTTGTGCGACCCCACTGACCATTTTACATTGTGCGATTCAGAATAGTTTACATTGTGCAGTGCAGCACTGTCTGTTGGGGTATTCATTTATACAGTAATTTATGTCTGAAGTGAATATATTGTAAACAGACAGGACAACAAATTGCATATGTTTCAAAATATTGGATTTGTGCATTAGGCCTTGCAGTGCAGTTGCAGCCTAAGTTGCCCAAAGTTATGCCAACATTTACTCACCATCCTATTGTTCTAATCCTGTATAATCTCATTTAGATGTAATATGATGAAATTAAAGTGAACAGAGACTAAGGCTGGCAGTCCCTAGCAACTTTATATTATTCCACAAAATAAAGTCGCAGGTTTCGAATAACATGAGTTTTGAGTAATATTTTTAGGTAAAATTATCCCTATGAGCAACTAAAGCTGCGCTCTCACTACATAACTGTCAGACTACCTGAATCGCTGTTCTGCTCACATTACACAATAATGTTTCTTGTCATCTGCCATGTTCTTGTCGTAGCAGCTCACATACTACTCAACAGAACACAGATGTGATCTTTAACCAAGAGGCATCCCCGGCCAACAGCGAGCCAACAGTGAAAAAATAAACTCAAATAAATCATGCAATAAATGAGTGATCACAATGTTTTACCAGAAATAAATGGTTCCGATCAGCTCACTGTCCAAATGTTGTCTGCTTACTGATTTTATCTGAAAAAAAAAAAAAAAAAGACGAAAAAAGAAAATATGTCAGCAACAACTGGAATGATTTGGGCAGGGTGTCTGTTTGTTTTGGCAAAGTTGGAGGTAAATAAAACAGTACAATGTCAAGTAGAGTGCACAGACCATACAGGTGCTGGTCATATAATTAGAATATCATCAAAAAGTTGATTTATTTCACTAATTCCATTCAAAAAGTGAAACTTGTATATTATATTCATTCATTACACACAGACTGATATATTTCAAATGTTTATTTCTTTTAATTTTGATGATTATAACTGACAACTAAGGAAAATCCCAAATTCAGTATCTCAGAAAATTAGAATATTACTTAAGACCAATACAAAGAAAGGATTTTCAGTCTGTGTGTAATGAATGAATATAATATACAAGTTTCACTTTTTGAATGGAATTACTGAAATAAATCAACTTTTTGATGATATTCTAATTATATGACCAGCACCTGTATATTTATTTGTTAAAAATTCTTACTTGTTTGTTTATTACAATAAAACATCATTATATTCATGTTGTGGCTTTCCATTCTTGTATATGAAGATGTGTGATAAGATGTAATTTGCTGGAGTAGTTCACCTCGTTGTTGCATTGCTCACAATACAAGATTATGTGGCAAAAATATCAAACATGGTGTGAAAATATCCCAGCATCTGTGACTGCTCAAGGTGGGCTCAGATCACGTTGCTGAACTGCTTATACTTAACGAGCATTGCCGACCATAGCGAGCACTGATTTGGCGCCGATCCTGCATTTTTGTCACAGACCTTGGAAATCTGTCTGCGACAGCAAAATCAGACCAAAAATCATGTAGTGAGAGCGCTTACACCGCAAGGCCTAATTAATTTTTGACATACATCTGATTTCTTTTTTTTTTTTCCTGAGCTATCCCTTTAAGATAAAAATCATAAGACCTTTTCCCTACCCAACTGTTTGTCAGAGTAACTGTGAACATTAAGACACATTGTCACATTCTTGATAAGAACAGGTCCTATGGAGAAGGCTTGGGAAAAAAAAACCTACACTGGAATGAGAGAATGTATGGTGTGTTGTGTCCTGTACTACACTCAAGCACACACAAAGCCCTCAAATAAATGGCCTACTCACAACTTTGAAATCGCTGCTGTAAATACTTGTCATTTGAAGATAAGTGAACATGAGCTTTACTGCTTCATCTTGGAGCCGCATACTTGGAAGAAACTGTTCAAAAAGAGAAAACATAAGCAGCACACAAAACCATGGAGTGTTGTAGCCTATTCAACGTCTCAGCGGCAAGGGGTGGACTGTGGCGTGTTAGATCAGCTCAAAATAATTCTTCAGAAGTTTCTGCGTCCTGTCTTTTTTAACCCATATATTCGATCTCCTGTCAGTCCCTTTGTCTAACTAATTATTTTATTCCAAACCCCCCCCCCCCCCCCCATTCTTTCTCATTATTTCTTCAGAGTTGCGTGCCACTGTTGAAAAAGCTTGCAAGAAAGGAGCAGGTTATTATTATTCATTCAGATTCTTTATAGGTTAGCCTGCCAGTTCAATGCATATTTAAATATTCATTGCATCCTTTGAAAATCAGATGGAAATTCAATGTCTTGCTACCATCAGAAACTCACTATGTATGCATAAGGGCTGAGCGTCAGGCATTGTTTTTTTCCTCTTGCTTGTTATCTCAGGCACATTCTTCACCTCTGTCTTTGAACACACAATTAATCGTGTACCAAACAGATGGAAATTCACACACATCAAACATACATGGTCATACATAAGATACCTTTGCACCCTGCTTATTTAAGCTCTCTACAAATCTCAGCCTACATTTCTTAAAGAGAATCGAAAATTGTGTGCGGCCCATTCTCCTATGCAAAACGGGACTTGTACAGAGCAGTGTAATTGCAAGTTATTTGGTCAAGTAACCGGCCTTACAAGAAGAAACCGTTGATGTATCGTGGCTGGTTGAGCTTGTAAGTGGTGGTTTGCGGAGCAGCAAAGGAGAGATAGAAACTGGGAGAATAATAGGGAATGGATTATGAAGGCAACAGTGTGGAGCTAAGTGTCGCTCCCTCTTGTTGCTGCCATGAAAAAGGAAATGGAGGGTGGTGCTAACATTATTTCATTAATTACATCTTGATGGCAGTACTTCCACCATCCTCCATCTTCCAGCTCTCATCCTGTGCCATTACACTACTTTTCTTTGCCAAATCATGTGATCTGTTCTGTTCCAGGTTGGGTTGGGAATCAAGAATCGGTTCTTGTTCAGAACCAGTTCCATTCTTTAAAAAAATACCGGAATTGTATTATTGTTGTGACTTTCGGTTCCATTAATGGTTCTCATGCGTGTAATTTTCTGCTGACGCAGCTGGAACACCATCCTGAAATACTCTGACAGTGTTTCCAGCAGCGCATTTCTGTTGCAGCGCTGCCCTCTACTAACTCTACAGTGTAAAACTCAACTCTGCAAGTGTATCTGATTCCTGATCTCGATCCAGCTCTTTTGAATCTACAGCATGAAACATATGCACTTCCTGTATAGTTCGATTCCTGAAAGAATCATTCTAATGAGCTGGTTCTTTTGAATCTACAGCTCAAAATATACAGCGCTTCCATTTATAGTCCAGTATACAAGTAATTTTATACTGATGTGCAAGTTATGAATGTCCAACTCAAAATTAAATAAGCACTGTTGAAATCTCACAAGCCTGAAGTACAACACTAGACAACAAAACAAATTCTCTGGAACTGTTTCTGTTTATTTAATGATGATCTGTGAGACTTAAATTAAGCAGTGAAGTTACTGACTGGTTGTTCATATGACAATGTATAATTAAAGATACATGAGTTTTTGTTGTAATAAGTAGAATTTTATAAAAGAATAAATGAATTAATTAAATGTGCCATCATATTTCTTGTTGGTTTCTGTTTGTTTATTTAAAATATAGTTAGGATCTATTATTGTATAGTAATTATTATGTTTCAAATACCTTTTATAAGAACTGTATTAAATTTATTTGATTTGATCAGCTCTGTTGAAATCTGAAATGTTCTCATAATTTGGTAACAGATAGCAGAGGGTAGTAAATATAAAAATAATTGCATTTCTCATTCCCAAATAATTATTTTAAAAAAGGTATTAAAAGAATGACTGGAATCGTTACTGGAACCATTAAGGAAGCGGAATTGTTAAGAAGAATCGGAATCGGAACCGGAATCATTAAATTCCTTACGATTCCTATCCCTAGCTAAGTAAAATATTCAGTGTAACAAATGTATTTTTTCTCCTCCTCATGCTGCATATGTTGGTTTGCGTCAAACATAACGTGTAGTCAAGTCATTTTTATTTGTATAGCGTTTTTCACTGCACACATCAGAGCAGCTTTACAGAAAATTATGCTGTAGCAGAAAATGAAGCAATGTCTGTAACGTCCTTAAGTCTATATATACAGTTGTGCTCAAAAGTTTGCATACCCTGGCAGAAATTGTGAAATTTTGGCATTTATTATGAAAATATGACTGATCATGCAAAAAATGTCTTTTATTTAAGGATAGTGATCATATGAAGCCATTTATTATCACATAGTTGTTTGGCTCCTTTTTAAATCATAATGATAACAGAAATTACCCAAATTGCCCTGATCAAATTTGACATACCCTTGAATGTTTGGCCTTGATACAGACACACAAGGTGACACACACAGGTTTAAATGGCAATTAAAGGTTAATTTCCCACACCTGTAGCTTTTTAAATTGCAGTTAGTTTCTGTGTATAAATAGTCAATGAGTTTGTTAGCTCTCACGTGGATGCACTGAGCAGGCTAGATACTGAGCCATGGGGAGCAGAAAAGAACTGTCAAAAGACCAGCGTAACAAGGTAATGGAACTTTATAAAGATGGAAAAGGATATAAAAAGATATCCAAAGCCTTGAAAATGCCCGTCAGTACTGTTCAATCACTTTTTAAGAAGTGGAAAATTCGGGGATCTCTTGATACCAAGCCAAGGTCAGGTAGATCAAGAAAGATTTCAGACACAACTGCCAGAAGAATTGTTCGGTATACAAAGAAAAACCCAGAGGTAACCTCAGGAGAAATACAGGCTGCTCTGGAAAAAGACGGTGTGGTTGTTTCAAGGAGCACAATACGATGATACTTGAACAAAAATGAGCTGCATGGTCGGGTTGCCAGAAAGAAGCCTTTACTGCACCAATGCCACAAAAAAGCCTGGTTACAATATGCCCGACAACACCTTGACACGCCTCACAGCTTCTGGCACACTGTAATTTGGAGTGACGAGACCAAAATAGAGCTTTATGGTCTCAACCATAAGCGCTATGTTTGGAGAGGGGTCAACAAGTCCTATAGTGAAAAGAATAACATCCCCACTGTGAAGCATGGTGGTGGCTCACTGATGTTTTGGGGGTGTGTGAGGTCTAAAGGCACAGGGAATCTTGTGAAAACTGATGGCAAGATGAATGCAGCGTGTTATCAGAAAATACTGGCAGACAATTTGCATTCTTCTGCACGAAAGCTGCACATGGGATGCTCTTGGACTTTCCAGCATGACAATGACCCTAAGCACAAGGCCAAGTTGACCCTGCAGTGGTTACAGCAGAAAAAGGTGAAGGTTCTGGAGTGGCCATCACAGTCTCCTGACCTTAATATCATCGAGCCACTCTGGGGAGATCTCAAACGTGCGGTTCATGCAAGACGACCAAAGACTTTGCATGACCTGGAGGCATTTTGCCAAGATGAATGAGCAGCTATACCACCTGCAAGAATTTGGGGCCTCATAGACAACTATTACAAAAGGCTGCAAGCTGTCATTGATGCTAAAGGGGGCAATACACATGTAGAGCCGAGGAGGGCGGGGCCGGGCTGGAATGACGCACGCCCGGTGCCCAATCAGCCTGATGGGGCGCGCGAGGGATAAAGGCGGCCGGGGACGACAGTTCGAGAGAGAGAGAATTACAGGCAGCTGTACTGTGTGTTTATGGTTGTGTGTTTTTGGTTAAGTTTATTATTAAACTATTATTTAAGTTGTCAAGCCGGTTCTCGCCTCCTCCTTTCCACTGAACCCCCTTACACTGGTGCCGAAACCCGGGAAGGAGGAGGGATCCCCGTCGCAGAGTACTCGACACTGCCGTCCACCCAGGGGAGCGCCGCTTCCATGCAACGTGGGACGGAGTAGCCCGACCACCCGGACGCGGGAAATGGCCGCCGTCCGCGAGGCGAGTGGGGACAGGACTCCCCGAGTGTGGAGTGCCCTGCCGTCCCCCGGGAATGCGGAGGGGTTGAGAGAAGACCGCCGTCTGCTGGGGGAGGAGGGAAGCGACTCCCCGACCGCCTGGAGTGGTAGGGCCGCTGCCAGGGGCGGAGGAGTGTTCCCACGGGACGCCGGGAGTGCGGAGGGGCGTTCTATCCACTGGGGGTCAGAGGTCTGATTCCGGTCCACCCGGGGAGGAGTGGCTGCCGTCCGCATCAGAGAACCGGTGAGTTTCTTTTTCTCTCTCTCCTCTCTCTCTCTCTGTCTCTCTCAGAGCATCTCTTTCCTTGGTTTGGAGTTGGACTCTTTGACAGCGCGCCTCACGAATGAGCGTGCACAGTCGGTGCTGGCCTGTTTGAAGACGTTCAAACAGAAAACAGCGGTTCCACTGAAACTCTTTCAGAGGCTCCTGGCACATATGGCATCCTCATCTGTGGCCCCCCCGCATGGTGCTGCGGGACACATCGCGTGGTCATCACGCCGGTCTGTCACCGTCTTTTCAGCACTTGGACCGACCTCTCGTTTCTACGGGCAGGTGTTCCCCTAGAGCAGGTCTCCAGACATGTCGTGGTCACGACAGAGGCCTCCAAAACGGGCTGGGGCACTGTTTGCAACGGGTATGCAGCCGCCGGCTTATGTACGGGCCCACCACTGCATTGGCACATCAACTGCCTCGAGTTGTTGGCAATTCTGCACGCCTGCGGAGGTTCTAGCCGTTGATCCAGGGCAAGCACGTGTTAGTTCGGACAGACAACACGGCAATGGTAGCATATGTCAACCGCCAAGGTGGTCTGTGCTCTCGTTGTATGTCACAACTCGCTCGCCGTCTCCTCATCTGGAGTCAGCAGCACTTCAAGTCACTGCGAGCCACTCACATCCCGGGCGACTTCAACACTACAGTGGACGTCAGTTGTCACGGCAGGTTACCCTCAGGGGAGAGTGGAGACTCCACCCTCAGGTGGTCCAGCTGATCTGGAGTCGATTCGGACAGGCACAGGTAGACCTGTTCGCCTCCCAAGAATCCTCCCACTGCCCTGGTACGCCCTGACCGAGGCTCTTCTCGGCATAGATGCGCTGCAAATATGCATTTCCCCCAGTGAGCCTACTTGCACAGACTCTGCAAGGTCAGGGAGGACGAGGAGCAGGTCTTCCTGGTAGCACCCTACTGGTCCACCCAGACGTGGTTCTTGGACCTCACGCTCCTCGCGACAACCCCCCCAGCGAATTCCTCTAAGGAAGGACCTTCTTTCTCAGGGACGGGGCACCATCTGGCACCCGCAACCAGCCCTCTGGAATCTCCATGTCTGGCCCCTGGACTGGACGTGGAAGACCTAAGCGGTCTACCACCCACGGTGGTAGACACGATCACTCAGGCTAGGGCCCCCTCTGCGAGGTGCCTGTATGCCTTTAAGTGTTCGCTAAGTGGTGTTCTTCCCAGCGGGAAGACCCCCAGAGATGCGCAATCGGATCAGTGCTTTCCTTCCTGCAGGAGAGGTTGGAAGGGCGGCTGTCCCCTTCCACCTTGAAGGTGTACATAGCTGCTATAGCAGCACACCACGACACAGTGGACGGTAAGTCCTTAGGGAAGTACGACCTGATCATCAGGTTCCTGAGAGGCACCAAGAGGCTGAATCCCTCCAGACCGTGCCTCGTTCCCTCATGGGACCTCTCTGTAGTTCTTCAGGGTCTACAGAGAGCCCCCTTTGAGCCTTTGCAGTCAGCTGAGCTTAAGGCACTCTCCTTGAAGACTGCCCTCCTGACTGCGCTCACTTCCATCAAGTGGGCAGGAGACCTGCAAGCGTTCTCTGTCAGCGAAACGTGCCTGGAGTTCGGTCCGGGCTACTCTCACGTGATCCTGTGACCCCGACCGGGCTATGTGCTCAAGGTTCCCACGTCCCCTTTCAGGGACCAGGTGGTGAACCTGCGAGCGCTGCCCCAGGAGGAGGCAGACCCAGCCCTGTCGTTGCTGTGTCCGGTGTGCGCTTTACGCATCTATTTGGGTCGCACGCAGAGCTTTAGGATCTCTGAGCAGCTCTTTGTCTACTTTGGTGCACAGCGGAAAGGAAGCACTGTCTCCAAGCAGAGGATCACCCACTGGCTCATTGATGCCATAGCTATGGCATATCATGCCCAGGACGTGCCGCCCCTGGTAGGGCTACGAGCGCATTCTACCAGGGGTGTAGCGGCCTCCTTGACCCTGGCCAGGGGTGCCTCTCTTACAGACATTTGCAGAGCTGCAGGCTGGGCAACACCCAACACTTTTGCAAGATTCTACAACCTCCGGGTGTAACCAGTTTCGTCCCAGGTAGTGGCACGCAATACAAGCGGATAAGCCCAGGATAGCCAGCCAGGTGTATCGCTTGCACATAGCGCCTTTCACCTCCTCTGAGCTGAAGACGTGCGCCATTAATTGCCAGTAGTGTTCACAAACTATGTTCCCTGGTTGACTTCCTCCGAGCCCTGTGGCAGTTGAGTTTTCAGAGAGACTAACTGCCGGCCCAGTACACATGCTAACTAAGAGCCCTGTTCTGGGGTAGGTGCTCCGCATGTGGCGGTTCCCTGTAAGGTAACCCCATGCAATGTATATCTTCCGCTAATTCGTTTCCCTGTTGGCAAACTGCGTCTTCCTTGGGCAGAGCCCCCTCTGCCACAGTCTCCATGTTTGTAGCAACTCCTCCCCGTTGGGTAGGATCTACCAGGAGACTCTCCACATAGTCGGCAAGACCTTGTGACATATTTTCCACTTAAATACCCCCCCCTCTCTTTGGGCAAGGATATGGTCTCTGCGGTGTCCTCCCCTTGGGAGGGACACCCCCCTGACTAGACCTGGCTGCCCAGTCGGATAATCCCCCTTCTTTTTTATGGAGTGGAGAAAAGGGAGGGGAAAATTGGCCACGACTGGGTTAGCCTGTCTCTATCTTTTGGGTAGTTGACTTGTTCCCAAAGGGCCATTCAACATTCATAACTATGTTGGGGGAGGTTATGTATTGGCCTGGTGCGCTGGCTACGAGGCACACAGTTGTCTGCCTGTCACACACCGCCAGTTCACGTAACACAGTTCAGCCAGTTGCGGTGTTTTGTATAGGGACCCCTAGTGTCACTACATTGACACAATGTCGAGTGAGTGACAGATAGGGAACGTCCTGGTTACTTGTGTAATCTCCGTTCCCTGATGGAGGAAACGAGAAGTTGTGTCCCTCCTGCCACAACACTGAACTACCTGCTGAAATGGCCGGACCTTGTCTTGACTCCTCTGAGTGAAAACCTGAATGAGTGGTTGCATACTAGCTCCTTTTATTCCCGTATGTCCGGGGGAGTAGCATGCAAATACCACTCGCCAATTTTCATTGGCATTTTATCAAAGACCAGAGGTGTTTCGGGCTCCCAAGAGTGACCCCTAGTGTCACGTGTCACTACATCGACACAACATCGCATTCCCTCCATCGGGGAATGGAGGTTACGCAAGTAACCAGGACGTTTTTTGCCAATTTCAAGCATTGTATAGCCTTCATTCCTCAAAATAATGATTGAGTTTCTAGAGAAAGCTGTTTCTTTTTTGCCATTTTTGACCTAATATTGACCTTGCCATTCTATTGCATACTGTGGCAACTCAAAAACAAACATAAAGACAACATTAAGCTTTATTTAACGAACCAAATAGCTTTCAGCAGTGTTTGATATAATGAAAAGTGATTTTCTAGTACCAAATTAGCAATTTAGCATGATTACTCAAGGATAAGGTGATGGAGTGATGGCTGCTGGAAATGCGGCCTTTGAAAAAATGACTTTTTTCAAATAGTGATGGTGTTGTTTTTTTTACATCAGTTATGTCCTGACTAGAGCCCGACCGATATGGTATTTTTGAGACTGATACCGATACTGATTTTAGAGAGGGAAAATTCACCGATTACCTATATGGTGACCAGTACAGCTCATTTTTGAGATGGAATGAAAACAGACCTTTTCTATGTGGAT